>NC_081149.1:0-329375 GCF_958295425.1 Solea solea | reverse complement strand
CAGTGTTTGATTTTGCAATGATTTCACTGTTTGGATGTGTTTTTCTATTTGTGTCTGTTTTGTGCACATTCAGCAAGTATACGGCTGTTTTCTGATTTTTTTCAATTTTCTCCTCGCCCATAACATAAACCTCACAAATAAAGTTAACATCTTATAAGATATACTTCTGTACCCTCAGTGTTTGATTTTGCAATGATTTCACTGTTTGGATATGTTTTTCTATTTGTGTCTGTTTTTGTGCGCATTCAGCAAGTATATGGCTGTTTTCTGGTTTTTTTCAATTTTCTACTGTCCCATAACATAAACCTCACAAATAAAGTTAACATCTTATAAGATATAGTTATATGCCTTCAGTGTTTGATTTTGCAATGATTTCACTGTTTGGATGTGTTTTTCTATTTGTGTCTGTTTTTGTGCACATTCAGCAAGTATACGGCTGTTTTCTGATTTTTTTCAATTTTCTACTGTCCCATAACATAAACCTCACAAATAAAGTTAACATCTTATAAGATATACTCCTGTAACCTCAGTGTTTGATTTTGCAATGATTTCACTGTCTGGATGTGTTTTTCTATTTGTGTCTGTTTTTGTGCACATTCAGCAAGTATACGGCTGTTTTCTGATTTTTTTCAATTTTCTACTGTCCCATAACATAAACCTCACAAATAAAGTTAAAATCTTATAAGATATAGTTATATGCCTTCAGTGTTTGATTTTGCAATGATTTCACTGTTTGGATGTGTTTTTCTATTTGTTACTGTTTTGTGCACATTCAGCAAGTATACGGCTGTTTTCTGATTTTTTTCAATTTTCTACTGTCCCATAACATAAACCTCACAAATAAAGTTAAAATCTTATAAGATATAGTTATATGCCTTCAGTGTTTGATTTTGCAATGATTTCACTGTTTGGATGTGTTTTTCTATTTGTGTCTGTTTTTGTGCACATTCAGCAAGTATACGGCTGTTTTCTGATTTTTTTGAATTTTCTACTGTCCCATAACATAAACCTCACAAATAAAGTTAACATCTTGTAAGATATAGTTATATGCCGTCAGTGTTTGATTTTGCAATGATTTCACTGTTTGGATGTGTTTTTCTATTTGTGTCTTTTGTTGTGCACATTCAGCAAGTATACGGCTGTTTTCTGATTTTTTTCAATTTTCTATTGTCCCGTAACATAAACCTCATAAATAAAGTTAACATCTTATAAGATATACTTCTGTAACCTCAGTGTTTGATTTTGCAATGATTTCACTGTTTGGATGTGTTTTTCTATTTGTGTCTGTTTTGTGCACATTCAGCAAGTATACGGCTGTTTTCTGATTTTTTTCAATTTTCTACTGTCCCATAACATAAATCTCACAAATAAAGTTAAAATCTTATAAGATATAGTTATATGCCTTCAGTGTTTGATTTTGCAATGATTTCACTGTTTGGATGTGTTTTTCTATTTGTGTCTGTTTTTGTGCACATTCAGCAAGTATACGGCTGTTTTCTGATTTTTTTCAATTTTCTACTGTCCCATAACATAAACCTCACAAATAAAGTTAACATCTTATAAGATATACTTCTGTAACCTCAGTGTTTGATTTTGCAATGATTTCACTGTTTGGATGTGTTTTTCTATTTGTGTCTTTTTTTGTGCACATTCAGCAAGTATACGGCTGTTTTCTGATTTTTTTTCAATTTTCTACTGTCCCATAACATAAACCTCACAAATAAAGTTAAAATCTTGTAAGATATAGTTATATGCCGTCAGTGTTTGATTTTGCAATGATTTCACTGTTTGGATGTGTTTTTCTATTTGTGTCTTTTGTTGTGCACATTCAGCAAGTATACGGCTGTTTTCTGATTTTTTTCAATTTTCTATTGTCCCGTAACATAAACCTCATAAATAAAGTTAACATCTTATAAGATATACTTCTGTAACCTCAGTGTTTGATTTTGCAATGATTTCACTGTTTGGATGTGTTTTTCTATGTGTGTCTGTGTTTGTGCACATTCAGCAAGTATACGGCTGTTTTCTGATTTTTTTCAATTTTCTACTGTCCCATAACATAAACCTCACAAATACAGTTAACATCTTATAAGATATACTTCTGTAACCTCAGTGTTTGATTTTGCAATGATTTGACTGTTTGGATGTGTTTTTCTATTTGTGTCTGTTTTTGTGCACATTCAGCAAGTATACGGCTGTTTTCTGATTTTTTTCAATTTTCTACTGTCCCATAACATAAACCTCACAAATAAAGTTAACATCTTATAAGATATACTTCTGTAACCTCAGTGTTTGATTTTGCAATGATTTCACTGTTTGGATGTGTTTTTCTATTTGTGTCTGTTTTGTGCACATTCAGCAAGTATACGGCTGTTTTCTGATTTTTTTGAATTTTCTACTGTCCCATAACATAAACCTCACAAATAAAGTTAAAATCTTATAAGATATAGTTATATGCCTTCAGTGTTTGATTTTGCAATGATTTCACTGTTTGGATGTGTTTTTCTATGTGTGTCTGTGTTTGTGCACATTCAGCAAGTATACGGCTGTTTTCTGATTTTTTTGAATTTTCTACTGTCCCATAACATAAACCTCACAAATAAAGTTAAAATCTTATAAGATATAGTTATATGCCTTCAGTGTTTGATTTTGCAATGATTTCACTGTTTGGATGTGTTTTTCTATTTGTGTCTGTTTTTGTGCACATTCAGCAAGTATACGGCTGTTTTCTGATTTTTTTCAATTTTCTACTGTCCCATAACATAAACCTCACAAATACCGTTAACATCTTATAAGATATACTTCTGTAACCTCAGTGTTTGATTTTGCAATGATTTCACTGTTTGGATGTGTTTTTCTATTTGTGTGTGTTTTTGTGCACATAGAGCAAGTATACGGCTGTTTTCTGATTTTTTTCAATTTTCTACTGTCCCATAACATAAACCTCACAAATAAAGTTAAAATCTTATAAGATATAGTTATATGCCTTCAGTGTTTGATTTTGCAATGATTTCACTGTTTGGATGTGTTTTTCTATTTGTGTCTGTTTTTGTGCAAATTCAGCAAGTATACGGCTGTTTTCTGATTTTTTTCAATTTTCTACTGTCCCATAACATAAACCTCACAAATAAAGTTAACATCTTATAAGATATACTTCTGTACCCTCAGTGTTTGATTTTGCAATGATTTCACTGTTTGGATGTGTTTTTCTATTTGTGTCTGTTTTTGTGTGCATTCAGCAAGTATACGGCTGTTTTCTGATTTTTTTCAATTTTCTACTGTCGCATAATATAGACCTCACAAATAAAGTTAACATCTTATAAGATATACTTCTGTACCCTCAGTGTTTGATTTTACAATGATTTCACTGTTTGGATATGTTTTTCTATTTGTGTCTGTTTTTGTGCGCATTCAGCAAGTATACGGCTGTTTTCTGTTTTTTTTCAATTTTCTACTGTCCCATAACATAAACCTCACAAATAAAGTTAACATCTTATAAGATATACTCCTGTAACCTCAGTGTTTGATTTTGCAATGATTTCACTGTCTGGATGTGTTTTTCTATTTGTGTCTGTTTTTGTGCACATTCAGCAAGTATACGGCTTTTTTCTGATTTTTTTCAATTTTCTACTGTCCCATAACATAAACCTCACAAATAAAGTTAAAATCTTATAAGATATAGTTATATGCCTTCAGTGTTTGATTTTGCAATGATTTCACTGTTTGGATATGTTTTTCTATTTGTGTCTGTTTTTGTGCGCATTCAGCAAGTATACGGCGGTTTTCTGGTTTTTTTCAATTTTCTACTGTCCCATAACATAAACCTCACAAATAAAGTTAAAATCTTATAAGATATAGTTATATGCCTTCAGTGTTTGATTTTGCAATGATTTCACTGTTTGGATGTGTTTTTCTATTTGTGTCTGTTTTGTGCACATTCAGCAAGTATACGGCTGTTTTCTGATTTTTTTCAATTTTCTACTGTCCCATAACATAAACCTCACAAATAAAGTTAAAATCTTATAAGATATAGTTATATGCCTTCAGTGTTTGATTTTGCAATGATTTCACTGTTTGGATGTGTTTTTCTATTTGTGTCTGTTTTTGTGCACATTCAGCAAGTATACGGCTGTTTTCTGATTTTTTTCAATTTTCGAATGTCCCATAACATAAACCTCACAAATAAAGTTAAAATCTTATAAGATATACTTCTGTAACCTCAGTGTTTGATTTTGCAATGATTTCACTGTTTGGATGTGTTTTTCTATTTGTGTCTGTTTTTGTGCACATTCAGCAAGTATACGGCTGTTTTCTGATTTTTTTGAATTTTCTACTGTCCCATAACATAAACCTCACAAATAAAGTTAAAATCTTATAAGATATAGTTATATGCCTTCAGTGTTTGATTTTGCAATGATTTCACTGTTTGGATGTGTTTTTCTATGTGTGTCTGTGTTTGTGCACATTCAGCAAGTATACGGCTGTTTTCTGATTTTTTTGAATTTTCTACTGTCCCATAACATAAACCTCACAAATAAAGTTAAAATCTTATAAGATATAGTTATATGCCTTCAGTGTTTGATTTTGCAATGATTTCACTGTTTGGATGTGTTTTTCTATTTGTGTCTGTTTTTGTGCACATTCAGCAAGTATACGGCTGTTTTCTGATTTTTTTCAATTTTCTACTGTCCCATAACATAAACCTCACAAATACAGTTAACATCTTATAAGATATACTTCTGTAACCTCAGTGTTTGATTTTGCAATGATTTCACTGTTTGGATGTGTTTTTCTATTTGTGTCTGTTTTTGTGCACATACAGCAAGTATACGGCTGTTTTCTGATTTTTTCAATTTTCTACTGTCCCATAACATAAACCTCACAAATAAAGTTAAAATCTTATAAGATATAGATATATGCCTTCAGTGTTTGATTTTGCAATGATTTCACTGTTTGGATGTGTTTTTCTATTTGTGTCTGTTTTGTGCACATTCAGCAAGTATACGGCTGTTTTCTGATTTTTTTCAATTTTCTCCTCGCCCATAACATAAACCTCACAAATAAAGTTAACATCTTATAAGATATACTTCTGTAACCTCAGTGTTTGATTTTGCAATGATTTGACTGTTTGGATGTGTTTTTCTATTTGTGTCTGTTTTTGTGCACATTCAGCAAGTATACGGCTGTTTTCTGGTTTTTTTCAATTTTCTACTGTCCCATAACATAAACCTCACAAATAAAGTTAACATCTTATAAGATATACTTCTGTAACCTCAGTGTTTGATTTTGCAATGATTTCACTGTTTGGATGTGTTTTTCTATTTGTGTCTGTTTTGTGCACATTCAGCAAGTATACGGCTGTTTTCTGATTTTTTTCAATTTTCTACTGTCCCATAACATAAACCTCACAAATGAAGTTAAAATCTTATAAGATATAGTTATATGCCTTCAGTGTTTGATTTTGCAATGATTTCACTGTTTGGATGTGTTTTTCTATTTGTGTCTGTTTTTGTGCACATTCAGCAAGTATACGGCTGTTTTCTGATTTTTTTCAATTTTCTACTGTCCCATAACATAAACCTCACAAATAAAGTTAAAATCTTATAAGATATAGTTATATGCCTTCAGTGTTTGATTTTGCAATGATTTCACTGTTTGGATGTGTTTTTCTATTTGTGTCTTTTGTTGTGCACATTCAGCAAGTATACGGCTGTTTTCTGATTTTTTTCAATTTTCTACTGTCACATAACATAAACCTCACAAATAAAGTTAACATCTTATCAGATATACTTCTGTACCCTCAGTGTTTGATTTTGCAATGATTTCACTGTTTGGATGTGTTTTTCTATTTGTGTCTGTTTTGTGCACATTCAGCAAGTATACGGCTGTTTTCTGGTTTTTTTCAATTTTCTACTGTCCCATAACATAAACCTCACAAATAAAGTTAACATCTTATAAGATATACTTCTGTAACCTCAGTGTTTGATTTTGCAATGATTTCACTGTTTGGATGTGTTTTTCTATTTGTGTCTGTTTTGTGCACATTCAGCAAGTATACGGCTGTTTTCTGATTTTTTTCAATTTTCTACTGTCCCATAACATAAACCTCACAAATAAAGTTAAAATCTTATAAGATATAGTTATATGCCTTCAGTGTTTGATTTTGCAATGATTTCACTGTTTGGATGTGTTTTTCTATTTGTGTCTGTTTTTGTGCACATTCAGCAAGTATACGGCTGTTTTCTGATTTTTTTCAATTTTCTACTGTCCCATAACATAAACCTCACAAATAAAGTTAAAATCTTATAAGATATAGTTATATGCCTTCAGTGTTTGATTTTGCAATGATTTCACTGTTTGGATGTGTTTTTCTATTTGTGTCTGTTTTTGTGCACATTCAGCAAGTATACGGCTGTTTTCTGATTTTTTTCAATTTTCTACTGTCTCATAACATAAACCTCACAAATAAAGTTAAAATCTTATAAGATATAGTTATATGCCTTCAGTGTTTGATTTTGCAATGATTTCACTGTTTGGATGTGTTTTTCTATTTGTGTCTGTTTTGTGCACATTCAGCAAGTATACGGCTGTTTTCTGATTTTTTTCAATTTTCTCCTCGCCCATAACATAAACCTCACAAATAAAGTTAACATCTTATAAGATATACTTCTGTAACCTCAGTGTTTGATTTTGCAATGATTTCACTGTTTGGATGTGTTTTTCTATTTGTGTCTGTTTTTGTGCACATTCAGCAAGTATACGGCTGTTTTCTGATTTTTTTCAATTTTCTACTGTCCCATAACATAAACCTCACAAATAAAGTTAAAATCTTATAAGATATAGTTATATGCCTTCAGTGTTTGATTTTGCAATGATTTCACTGTTTGGATGTGTTTTTCTATTTGTGTCTGTTTTTGTGCGCATTCAGCAAGTATACGGCTGTTTTCTGATTTTTTTCAATTTTCTACTGTCGCATAACATAGACCTCACAAATAAAGTTAACATCTTATAAGATATACTTCTGTACCCTCAGTGTTTGATTTTGCAATGATTTCACTGTTTGGATATGTTTTTCTATTTGTGTCTGTTTTTGTGCGCATTCAGCAAGTATACGGCTGTTTTCTGGTTTTTTTCAATTTTCTACTGTCCCATAACATAAACCTCACAAATAAAGTTAACATCTTATAAGATATACTTCTGTAACCTCAGTGTTTGATTTTGCAATGATTTCACTGTTTGGATGTGTTTTTCTATTTGTGTCTGTTTTGTGCACATTCAGCAAGTATACGGCTGTTTTCTGATTTTTTTCAATTTTCTACTGTCCCATAACATAAACCTCACAAATAAAGTTAAAATCTTATAACATATACTTCTGTAACCTCAGTGTTTGATTTTGCAATGATTTCACTGTTTGGATGTGTTTTTCTATTTGTGTCTGTTTTTGTGCACATACAGCAAGTATACGGCTGTTTTCTGATTTTTTTCAATTTTCTACTGTCCCATAACATAAACCTCACAAATAAAGTTAAAATCTTATAAGATATAGATATATGCCTTCAGTGTTTGATTTTGCAATGATTTCACTGTTTGGATGTGTTTTTCTATTTGTGTCTGTTTTGTGCACATTCAGCAAGTATACGGCTGTTTTCTGATTTTTTTCAATTTTCTCCTCGCCCATAACATAAACCTCACAAATAAAGTTAACATCTTATAAGATATACTTCTGTAACCTCAGTGTTTGATTTTGCAATGATTTCACTGTTTGGATGTGTTTTTCTATTTGTGTCTGTTTTTGTGCACATTCAGCAAGTATACGGCTGTTTTCTGTTTTTTTTCAATTTTCTACTGTCCCATAACATAAACCTCACAAATAAAGTTAAAATCTTATAAGATATAGTTATATGCCTTCAGTGTTTGATTTTGCAATGATTTCACTGTTTGGATGTGTTTTTCTATTTGTGTCTGTTTTTGTGCAAATTCAGCAAGTATACGGCTGTTTTCTGATTTTTTTCAATTTTCTACTGTCCCATAACATAAACCTCACAAATAAAGTTAACATCTTATAAGATATACTTCTGTACCCTCAGTGTTTGATTTTGCAATGATTTCACTGTTTGGATGTGTTTTTCTATTTGTGTCTGTTTTTGTGCGCATTCAGCAAGTATACGGCTGTTTTCTGATTTTTTTCAATTTTCTACTGTCGCATAACATAGACCTCACAAATAAAGTTAACATCTTATAAGATATACTCCTGTACCCTCAGTGTTTGATTTTGCAATGATTTCACTGTTTGGATATGTTTTTCTATTTGTGTCTGTTTTTGTGCGCATTCAGCAAGTATACGGCTGTTTTCTGGTTTTTTTCAATTTTCTACTGTCCCATAACATAAACCTCACAAATAAAGTTAACATCTTATAAGATATACTTCTGTAACCTCAGTGTTTGATTTTGCAATGATTTCACTGTTTGGATGTGTTTTTCTATTTGTGTCTGTTTTTGTGCACATTCAGCAAGTATACGGCTGTTTTCTGATTTTTTTGAATTTTCTACTGTCCCATAACATAAACCTCACAAATAAAGTTAAAATCTTATAAGATATAGTTATATGCCTTCAGTGTTTTATTTTGCAATGATTTCACTGTTTGGATGTGTTTTTCTATGTGTGTCTGTGTTTGTGCACATTCAGCAAGTATACGGCTGTTTTCTGATTTTTTTGAATTTTCTACTGTCCCATAACATAAACCTCACAAATAAATTTAAAATCTTATAAGATATAGTTATATGCCTTCAGTGTTTGATTTTGCAATGATTTCACTGTTTGGATGTGTTTTTCTATTTGTGTCTGTTTTTGTGCACATTCAGCAAGTATACGGCTGTTTTCTGATTTTTTTCAATTTTCTACTGTCCCATAACATAAACCTCACAAATACAGTTAACATCTTATAAGATATACTTCTGTAACCTCAGTGTTTGATTTTGCAATGATTTCACTGTTTGGATGTGTTTTTCTATTTGTGTCTGTTTTTGTGCACATACAGCAAGTATACGGCTGTTTTCTGATTTTTTTCAATTTTCTACTGTCCCATAACATAAACCTCACAAATAAAGTTAAAATCTTATAAGATATAGATATATGCCTTCAGTGTTTGATTTTGCAATGATTTCACTGTTTGGATGTGTTTTTCTATTTGTGTCTGTTTTGTGCACATTCAGCAAGTATACGGCTGTTTTCTGATTTTTTTCAATTTTCTACTGTCGCATAACATAGACCTCACAAATAAAGTTAACATCTTATAAGATATACTTCTGTACCCTCAGTGTTTGATTTTGCAATGATTTCACTGTTTGGATATGTTTTTCTATTTGTGTCTGTTTTTGTGCGCATTCAGCAAGTATACGGCTGTTTTCTGGTTTTTTTCAATTTTCTACTGTCCCATAACATAAACCTCACAAATAAAGTTAACATCTTATAAGATATACTTCTGTAACCTCAGTGTTTGATTTTGCAATGATTTCACTGTTTGGATGTGTTTTTCTATTTGTGTCTGTTTTGTGCACATTCAGCAAGTATACGACTGTTTTCTGGTTTTTTTCAATTTTCTACTGTCCCATAACATAAACCTCACAAATAAAGTTAACATCTTATAAGACATACTTCTGTAACCTCAGTGTTTGATTTTGCAATGATTTCACTGTTTGGATGTGTTTTTCTATTTGTGTCTGTTTTGTGCACATTCAGCAAGTATACGGCTGTTTTCTGATTTTTTTCAATTTTCTACTGTCCCATAACATAAACCTCACAAATAAAGTTAAAATCTTATAACATATACTTCTGTAACCTCAGTGTTTGATTTTGCAATGATTTCACTGTTTGGATGTGTTTTTCTATTTGTGTCTGTTTTTGTGCACATACAGCAAGTATACGGCTGTTTTCTGATTTTTTTCAATTTTCTACTGTCCCATAACATAAACCTCACAAATAAAGTTAAAATCTTATAAGATATAGATATATGCCTTCAGTGTTTGATTTTGCAATGATTTCACTGTTTGGATGTGTTTTTCTATTTGTGTCTGTTTTGTGCACATTCAGCAAGTATACGGCTGTTTTCTGATTTTTTTCAATTTTCTCCTCGCCCATAACATAAACCTCACAAATAAAGTTAACATCTTATAAGATATACTTCTGTAACCTCAGTGTTTGATTTTGCAATGATTTCACTGTTTGGATGTGTTTTTCTATTTGTGTCTGTTTTTGTGCACATTCAGCAAGTATACGGCTGTTTTCTGTTTTTTTTCAATTTTCTACTGTCCCATAACATAAACCTCACAAATAAAGTTAAAATCTTATAAGATATAGTTATATGCCTTCAGTGTTTGATTTTGCAATGATTTCACTGTTTGGATGTGTTTTTCTATTTGTGTCTGTTTTTGTGCAAATTCAGCAAGTATACGGCTGTTTTCTGATTTTTTTCAATTTTCTACTGTCCCATAACATAAACCTCACAAATAAAGTTAACATCTTATAAGATATACTTCTGTACCCTCAGTGTTTGATTTTGCAATGATTTCACTGTTTGGATGTGTTTTTCTATTTGTGTCTGTTTTTGTGCGCATTCAGCAAGTATACGGCTGTTTTCTGATTTTTTTCAATTTTCTACTGTCGCATAACATAGACCTCACAAATAAAGTTAACATCTTATAAGATATACTTCTGTACCCTCAGTGTTTGATTTTGCAATGATTTCACTGTTTGGATATGTTTTTCTATTTGTGTCTGTTTTTGTGCGCATTCAGCAAGTATACGGCTGTTTTCTGGTTTTTTTCAATTTTCTACTGTCCCATAACATAAACCTCACAAATAAAGTTAACATCTTATAAGATATACTTCTGTAACCTCAGTGTTTGATTTTGCAATGATTTCACTGTTTGGATGTGTTTTTCTATTTGTGTCTGTTTTGTGCACATTCAGCAAGTATACGGCTGTTTTCTGGTTTTTTTCAATTTTCTACTGTCCCATAACATAAACCTCACAAATAAAGTTAACATCTTATAAGACATACTTCTGTAACCTCAGTGTTTGATTTTGCAATGATTTCACTGTTTGGATGTGTTTTTCTATTTGTGTCTGTTTTGTGCACATTCAGCAAGTATACGGCTGTTTTCTGATTTTTTTCAATTTTCTACTGTCCCATAACATAAACCTCACAAATAAAGTTAAAATCTTATAAGATATAGTTATATGCCTTCAGTGTTTGATTTTGCAATGATTTCACTGTTTGGATGTGTTTTTCTATTTGTGTCTGTTTTTGTGCACATTCAGCAAGTATACGGCTGTTTTCTGATTTTTTTGAATTTTCTACTGTCCCATAACATAAACCTCACAAATAAAGTTAAAATCTTATAAGATATAGTTATATGCCTTCAGTGTTTGATTTTGCAATGATTTCACTGTTTGGATGTGTTTTTCTATTTGTGTCTGTTTTTGTGCACATTCAGCAAGTATACGGCTGTTTTCTGATTTTTTTCAATTTTCTACTGTCCCATAACATAAACCTCACAAATACCGTTAACATCTTATAAGATATACTTCTGTAACCTCAGTGTTTGATTTTGCAATGATTTCACTGTTTGGATGTGTTTTTCTATTTGTGTGTGTTTTTGTGCACATAGAGCAAGTATACGGCTGTTTTCTGATTTTTTTCAATTTTCTACTGTCCCATAACATAAACCTCACAAATAAAGTTAAAATCTTATAAGATATAGTTATATGCCTTCAGTGTTTGATTTTGCAATGATTTCACTGTTTGGATGTGTTTTTCTATTTGTGTCTGTTTTTGTGCAAATTCAGCAAGTATACGGCTGTTTTCTGATTTTTTTCAATTTTCTACTGTCCCATAACATAAACCTCACAAATAAAGTTAACATCTTATAAGATATACTTCTGTACCCTCAGTGTTTGATTTTGCAATGATTTCACTGTTTGGATGTGTTTTTCTATTTGTGTCTGTTTTTGTGTGCATTCAGCAAGTATACGGCTGTTTTCTGATTTTTTTCAATTTTCTACTGTCGCATAATATAGACCTCACAAATAAAGTTAACATCTTATAAGATATACTTCTGTACCCTCAGTGTTTGATTTTACAATGATTTCACTGTTTGGATATGTTTTTCTATTTGTGTCTGTTTTTGTGCGCATTCAGCAAGTATACGGCTGTTTTCTGTTTTTTTTCAATTTTCTACTGTCCCATAACATAAACCTCACAAATAAAGTTAACATCTTATAAGATATACTCCTGTAACCTCAGTGTTTGATTTTGCAATGATTTCACTGTCTGGATGTGTTTTTCTATTTGTGTCTGTTTTTGTGCACATTCAGCAAGTATACGGCTTTTTTCTGATTTTTTTCAATTTTCTACTGTCCCATAACATAAACCTCACAAATAAAGTTAAAATCTTATAAGATATAGTTATATGCCTTCAGTGTTTGATTTTGCAATGATTTCACTGTTTGGATATGTTTTTCTATTTGTGTCTGTTTTTGTGCGCATTCAGCAAGTATACGGCGGTTTTCTGGTTTTTTTCAATTTTCTACTGTCCCATAACATAAACCTCACAAATAAAGTTAAAATCTTATAAGATATAGTTATATGCCTTCAGTGTTTGATTTTGCAATGATTTCACTGTTTGGATGTGTTTTTCTATTTGTGTCTGTTTTGTGCACATTCAGCAAGTATACGGCTGTTTTCTGATTTTTTTCAATTTTCTACTGTCCCATAACATAAACCTCACAAATAAAGTTAAAATCTTATAAGATATAGTTATATGCCTTCAGTGTTTGATTTTGCAATGATTTCACTGTTTGGATGTGTTTTTCTATTTGTGTCTGTTTTTGTGCACATTCAGCAAGTATACGGCTGTTTTCTGATTTTTTTCAATTTTCGAATGTCCCATAACATAAACCTCACAAATAAAGTTAAAATCTTATAAGATATACTTCTGTAACCTCAGTGTTTGATTTTGCAATGATTTCACTGTTTGGATGTGTTTTTCTATTTGTGTCTGTTTTTGTGCACATTCAGCAAGTATACGGCTGTTTTCTGATTTTTTTGAATTTTCTACTGTCCCATAACATAAACCTCACAAATAAAGTTAAAATCTTATAAGATATAGTTATATGCCTTCAGTGTTTGATTTTGCAATGATTTCACTGTTTGGATGTGTTTTTCTATGTGTGTCTGTGTTTGTGCACATTCAGCAAGTATACGGCTGTTTTCTGATTTTTTTGAATTTTCTACTGTCCCATAACATAAACCTCACAAATAAAGTTAAAATCTTATAAGATATAGTTATATGCCTTCAGTGTTTGATTTTGCAATGATTTCACTGTTTGGATGTGTTTTTCTATTTGTGTCTGTTTTTGTGCACATTCAGCAAGTATACGGCTGTTTTCTGATTTTTTTCAATTTTCTACTGTCCCATAACATAAACCTCACAAATACAGTTAACATCTTATAAGATATACTTCTGTAACCTCAGTGTTTGATTTTGCAATGATTTCACTGTTTGGATGTGTTTTTCTATTTGTGTCTGTTTTTGTGCACATACAGCAAGTATACGGCTGTTTTCTGATTTTTTCAATTTTCTACTGTCCCATAACATAAACCTCACAAATAAAGTTAAAATCTTATAAGATATAGATATATGCCTTCAGTGTTTGATTTTGCAATGATTTCACTGTTTGGATGTGTTTTTCTATTTGTGTCTGTTTTGTGCACATTCAGCAAGTATACGGCTGTTTTCTGATTTTTTTCAATTTTCTCCTCGCCCATAACATAAACCTCACAAATAAAGTTAACATCTTATAAGATATACTTCTGTAACCTCAGTGTTTGATTTTGCAATGATTTGACTGTTTGGATGTGTTTTTCTATTTGTGTCTGTTTTTGTGCACATTCAGCAAGTATACGGCTGTTTTCTGGTTTTTTTCAATTTTCTACTGTCCCATAACATAAACCTCACAAATAAAGTTAACATCTTATAAGATATACTTCTGTAACCTCAGTGTTTGATTTTGCAATGATTTCACTGTTTGGATGTGTTTTTCTATTTGTGTCTGTTTTGTGCACATTCAGCAAGTATACGGCTGTTTTCTGATTTTTTTCAATTTTCTACTGTCCCATAACATAAACCTCACAAATGAAGTTAAAATCTTATAAGATATAGTTATATGCCTTCAGTGTTTGATTTTGCAATGATTTCACTGTTTGGATGTGTTTTTCTATTTGTGTCTGTTTTTGTGCACATTCAGCAAGTATACGGCTGTTTTCTGATTTTTTTCAATTTTCTACTGTCCCATAACATAAACCTCACAAATAAAGTTAAAATCTTATAAGATATAGTTATATGCCTTCAGTGTTTGATTTTGCAATGATTTCACTGTTTGGATGTGTTTTTCTATTTGTGTCTTTTGTTGTGCACATTCAGCAAGTATACGGCTGTTTTCTGATTTTTTTCAATTTTCTACTGTCACATAACATAAACCTCACAAATAAAGTTAACATCTTATCAGATATACTTCTGTACCCTCAGTGTTTGATTTTGCAATGATTTCACTGTTTGGATGTGTTTTTCTATTTGTGTCTGTTTTGTGCACATTCAGCAAGTATACGGCTGTTTTCTGGTTTTTTTCAATTTTCTACTGTCCCATAACATAAACCTCACAAATAAAGTTAACATCTTATAAGATATACTTCTGTAACCTCAGTGTTTGATTTTGCAATGATTTCACTGTTTGGATGTGTTTTTCTATTTGTGTCTGTTTTGTGCACATTCAGCAAGTATACGGCTGTTTTCTGATTTTTTTCAATTTTCTACTGTCCCATAACATAAACCTCACAAATAAAGTTAAAATCTTATAAGATATAGTTATATGCCTTCAGTGTTTGATTTTGCAATGATTTCACTGTTTGGATGTGTTTTTCTATTTGTGTCTGTTTTTGTGCACATTCAGCAAGTATACGGCTGTTTTCTGATTTTTTTCAATTTTCTACTGTCCCATAACATAAACCTCACAAATAAAGTTAAAATCTTATAAGATATAGTTATATGCCTTCAGTGTTTGATTTTGCAATGATTTCACTGTTTGGATGTGTTTTTCTATTTGTGTCTGTTTTTGTGCACATTCAGCAAGTATACGGCTGTTTTCTGATTTTTTTCAATTTTCTACTGTCTCATAACATAAACCTCACAAATAAAGTTAAAATCTTATAAGATATAGTTATATGCCTTCAGTGTTTGATTTTGCAATGATTTCACTGTTTGGATGTGTTTTTCTATTTGTGTCTGTTTTGTGCACATTCAGCAAGTATACGGCTGTTTTCTGATTTTTTTCAATTTTCTCCTCGCCCATAACATAAACCTCACAAATAAAGTTAACATCTTATAAGATATACTTCTGTAACCTCAGTGTTTGATTTTGCAATGATTTCACTGTTTGGATGTGTTTTTCTATTTGTGTCTGTTTTTGTGCACATTCAGCAAGTATACGGCTGTTTTCTGATTTTTTTCAATTTTCTACTGTCCCATAACATAAACCTCACAAATAAAGTTAAAATCTTATAAGATATAGTTATATGCCTTCAGTGTTTGATTTTGCAATGATTTCACTGTTTGGATGTGTTTTTCTATTTGTGTCTGTTTTTGTGCGCATTCAGCAAGTATACGGCTGTTTTCTGATTTTTTTCAATTTTCTACTGTCGCATAACATAGACCTCACAAATAAAGTTAACATCTTATAAGATATACTTCTGTACCCTCAGTGTTTGATTTTGCAATGATTTCACTGTTTGGATATGTTTTTCTATTTGTGTCTGTTTTTGTGCGCATTCAGCAAGTATACGGCTGTTTTCTGGTTTTTTTCAATTTTCTACTGTCCCATAACATAAACCTCACAAATAAAGTTAACATCTTATAAGATATACTTCTGTAACCTCAGTGTTTGATTTTGCAATGATTTCACTGTTTGGATGTGTTTTTCTATTTGTGTCTGTTTTGTGCACATTCAGCAAGTATACGGCTGTTTTCTGATTTTTTTCAATTTTCTACTGTCCCATAACATAAACCTCACAAATAAAGTTAAAATCTTATAACATATACTTCTGTAACCTCAGTGTTTGATTTTGCAATGATTTCACTGTTTGGATGTGTTTTTCTATTTGTGTCTGTTTTTGTGCACATACAGCAAGTATACGGCTGTTTTCTGATTTTTTTCAATTTTCTACTGTCCCATAACATAAACCTCACAAATAAAGTTAAAATCTTATAAGATATAGATATATGCCTTCAGTGTTTGATTTTGCAATGATTTCACTGTTTGGATGTGTTTTTCTATTTGTGTCTGTTTTGTGCACATTCAGCAAGTATACGGCTGTTTTCTGATTTTTTTCAATTTTCTCCTCGCCCATAACATAAACCTCACAAATAAAGTTAACATCTTATAAGATATACTTCTGTAACCTCAGTGTTTGATTTTGCAATGATTTCACTGTTTGGATGTGTTTTTCTATTTGTGTCTGTTTTTGTGCACATTCAGCAAGTATACGGCTGTTTTCTGTTTTTTTTCAATTTTCTACTGTCCCATAACATAAACCTCACAAATAAAGTTAAAATCTTATAAGATATAGTTATATGCCTTCAGTGTTTGATTTTGCAATGATTTCACTGTTTGGATGTGTTTTTCTATTTGTGTCTGTTTTTGTGCAAATTCAGCAAGTATACGGCTGTTTTCTGATTTTTTTCAATTTTCTACTGTCCCATAACATAAACCTCACAAATAAAGTTAACATCTTATAAGATATACTTCTGTACCCTCAGTGTTTGATTTTGCAATGATTTCACTGTTTGGATGTGTTTTTCTATTTGTGTCTGTTTTTGTGCGCATTCAGCAAGTATACGGCTGTTTTCTGATTTTTTTCAATTTTCTACTGTCGCATAACATAGACCTCACAAATAAAGTTAACATCTTATAAGATATACTCCTGTACCCTCAGTGTTTGATTTTGCAATGATTTCACTGTTTGGATATGTTTTTCTATTTGTGTCTGTTTTTGTGCGCATTCAGCAAGTATACGGCTGTTTTCTGGTTTTTTTCAATTTTCTACTGTCCCATAACATAAACCTCACAAATAAAGTTAACATCTTATAAGATATACTTCTGTAACCTCAGTGTTTGATTTTGCAATGATTTCACTGTTTGGATGTGTTTTTCTATTTGTGTCTGTTTTTGTGCACATTCAGCAAGTATACGGCTGTTTTCTGATTTTTTTGAATTTTCTACTGTCCCATAACATAAACCTCACAAATAAAGTTAAAATCTTATAAGATATAGTTATATGCCTTCAGTGTTTTATTTTGCAATGATTTCACTGTTTGGATGTGTTTTTCTATGTGTGTCTGTGTTTGTGCACATTCAGCAAGTATACGGCTGTTTTCTGATTTTTTTGAATTTTCTACTGTCCCATAACATAAACCTCACAAATAAATTTAAAATCTTATAAGATATAGTTATATGCCTTCAGTGTTTGATTTTGCAATGATTTCACTGTTTGGATGTGTTTTTCTATTTGTGTCTGTTTTTGTGCACATTCAGCAAGTATACGGCTGTTTTCTGATTTTTTTCAATTTTCTACTGTCCCATAACATAAACCTCACAAATACAGTTAACATCTTATAAGATATACTTCTGTAACCTCAGTGTTTGATTTTGCAATGATTTCACTGTTTGGATGTGTTTTTCTATTTGTGTCTGTTTTTGTGCACATACAGCAAGTATACGGCTGTTTTCTGATTTTTTTCAATTTTCTACTGTCCCATAACATAAACCTCACAAATAAAGTTAAAATCTTATAAGATATAGATATATGCCTTCAGTGTTTGATTTTGCAATGATTTCACTGTTTGGATGTGTTTTTCTATTTGTGTCTGTTTTGTGCACATTCAGCAAGTATACGGCTGTTTTCTGATTTTTTTCAATTTTCTACTGTCGCATAACATAGACCTCACAAATAAAGTTAACATCTTATAAGATATACTTCTGTACCCTCAGTGTTTGATTTTGCAATGATTTCACTGTTTGGATATGTTTTTCTATTTGTGTCTGTTTTTGTGCGCATTCAGCAAGTATACGGCTGTTTTCTGGTTTTTTTCAATTTTCTACTGTCCCATAACATAAACCTCACAAATAAAGTTAACATCTTATAAGATATACTTCTGTAACCTCAGTGTTTGATTTTGCAATGATTTCACTGTTTGGATGTGTTTTTCTATTTGTGTCTGTTTTGTGCACATTCAGCAAGTATACGACTGTTTTCTGGTTTTTTTCAATTTTCTACTGTCCCATAACATAAACCTCACAAATAAAGTTAACATCTTATAAGACATACTTCTGTAACCTCAGTGTTTGATTTTGCAATGATTTCACTGTTTGGATGTGTTTTTCTATTTGTGTCTGTTTTGTGCACATTCAGCAAGTATACGGCTGTTTTCTGATTTTTTTCAATTTTCTACTGTCCCATAACATAAACCTCACAAATAAAGTTAAAATCTTATAACATATACTTCTGTAACCTCAGTGTTTGATTTTGCAATGATTTCACTGTTTGGATGTGTTTTTCTATTTGTGTCTGTTTTTGTGCACATACAGCAAGTATACGGCTGTTTTCTGATTTTTTTCAATTTTCTACTGTCCCATAACATAAACCTCACAAATAAAGTTAAAATCTTATAAGATATAGATATATGCCTTCAGTGTTTGATTTTGCAATGATTTCACTGTTTGGATGTGTTTTTCTATTTGTGTCTGTTTTGTGCACATTCAGCAAGTATACGGCTGTTTTCTGATTTTTTTCAATTTTCTCCTCGCCCATAACATAAACCTCACAAATAAAGTTAACATCTTATAAGATATACTTCTGTAACCTCAGTGTTTGATTTTGCAATGATTTCACTGTTTGGATGTGTTTTTCTATTTGTGTCTGTTTTTGTGCACATTCAGCAAGTATACGGCTGTTTTCTGTTTTTTTTCAATTTTCTACTGTCCCATAACATAAACCTCACAAATAAAGTTAAAATCTTATAAGATATAGTTATATGCCTTCAGTGTTTGATTTTGCAATGATTTCACTGTTTGGATGTGTTTTTCTATTTGTGTCTGTTTTTGTGCAAATTCAGCAAGTATACGGCTGTTTTCTGATTTTTTTCAATTTTCTACTGTCCCATAACATAAACCTCACAAATAAAGTTAACATCTTATAAGATATACTTCTGTACCCTCAGTGTTTGATTTTGCAATGATTTCACTGTTTGGATGTGTTTTTCTATTTGTGTCTGTTTTTGTGCGCATTCAGCAAGTATACGGCTGTTTTCTGATTTTTTTCAATTTTCTACTGTCGCATAACATAGACCTCACAAATAAAGTTAACATCTTATAAGATATACTTCTGTACCCTCAGTGTTTGATTTTGCAATGATTTCACTGTTTGGATATGTTTTTCTATTTGTGTCTGTTTTTGTGCGCATTCAGCAAGTATACGGCTGTTTTCTGGTTTTTTTCAATTTTCTACTGTCCCATAACATAAACCTCACAAATAAAGTTAACATCTTATAAGATATACTTCTGTAACCTCAGTGTTTGATTTTGCAATGATTTCACTGTTTGGATGTGTTTTTCTATTTGTGTCTGTTTTGTGCACATTCAGCAAGTATACGGCTGTTTTCTGGTTTTTTTCAATTTTCTACTGTCCCATAACATAAACCTCACAAATAAAGTTAACATCTTATAAGACATACTTCTGTAACCTCAGTGTTTGATTTTGCAATGATTTCACTGTTTGGATGTGTTTTTCTATTTGTGTCTGTTTTGTGCACATTCAGCAAGTATACGGCTGTTTTCTGATTTTTTTCAATTTTCTACTGTCCCATAACATAAACCTCACAAATAAAGTTAAAATCTTATAAGATATAGTTATATGCCTTCAGTGTTTGATTTTGCAATGATTTCACTGTTTGGATGTGTTTTTCTATTTGTGTCTGTTTTTGTGCACATTCAGCAAGTATACGGCTGTTTTCTGATTTTTTTCAATTTTCTACTGTCCCATAACATAAACCTCACAAATAAAGTTAAAATCTTATAAGATATACTTCTGTAACCTCAGTGTTTGATTTTGCAATGATTTCACTGTTTGGATGTGTTTTTCTATTTGTGTCTGTTTTTGTGCACATTCAGCAAGTATACGGCTGTTTTCTGATTTTTTTGAATTTTCTACTGTCCCATAACATAAACCTCACAAATAAAGTTAAAATCTTATAAGATATAGTTATATGCCTTCAGTGTTTTATTTTGCAATGATTTCACTGTTTGGATGTGTTTTTCTATGTGTGTCTGTGTTTGTGCACATTCAGCAAGTATACGGCTGTTTTCTGATTTTTTTGAATTTTCTACTGTCCCATAACATAAACCTCACAAATAAATTTAAAATCTTATAAGATATAGTTATATGCCTTCAGTGTTTGATTTTGCAATGATTTCACTGTTTGGATGTGTTTTTCTATTTGTGTCTGTTTTTGTGCACATTCAGCAAGTATACGGCTGTTTTCTGATTTTTTTCAATTTTCTACTGTCCCATAACATAAACCTCACAAATACAGTTAACATCTTATAAGATATACTTCTGTAACCTCAGTGTTTGATTTTGCAATGATTTCACTGTTTGGATGTGTTTTTCTATTTGTGTCTGTTTTTGTGCACATACAGCAAGTATACGGCTGTTTTCTGATTTTTTTCAATTTTCTACTGTCCCATAACATAAACCTCACAAATAAAGTTAAAATCTTATAAGATATAGATATATGCCTTCAGTGTTTGATTTTGCAATGATTTCACTGTTTGGATGTGTTTTTCTATTTGTGTCTGTTTTGTGCACATTCAGCAAGTATACGGCTGTTTTCTGATTTTTTTCAATTTTCTCCTCGCCCATAACATAAACCTCACAAATAAAGTTAACATCTTATAAGATATACTTCTGTAACCTCAGTGTTTGATTTTGCAATGATTTCACTGTTTGGATGTGTTTTTCTATTTGTGTCTGTTTTTGTGCACATTCAGCAGGTATACGGCTGTTTTCTGTTTTTTTTCAATTTTCTACTGTCCCATAACATAGACCTCACAAATAAAGTTAACATCTTATAAGATATACTTCTGTAACCTCAGTGTTTGATTTTGCAATGATTTCACTGTTTGGATGTGTTTTTCTATTTGTGTCTGTTTTGTGCACATTCAGCAAGTATACGGCTGTTTTCTGATTTTTTTCAATTTTCTACTGTCGCATAACATAGACCTCACAAATAAAGTTAACATCTTATAAGATATACTTCTGTACCCTCAGTGTTTGATTTTGCAATGATTTCACTGTTTGGATATGTTTTTCTATTTGTGTCTGTTTTTGTGCGCATTCAGCAAGTATACGGCTGTTTTCTGGTTTTTTTCAATTTTCTACTGTCCCATAACATAAACCTCACAAATAAAGTTAGCATCTTATAAGATATACTTCTGTAACCTCAGTGTTTGATTTTGCAATGATTTCACTGTTTGGATGTGTTTTTCTATTTGTGTCTGTTTTGTGCACATTCAGCAAGTATACGGCTGTTTTCTGATTTTTTTCAATTTTCTACTGTCCCATAACATAAACCTCACAAATAAAGTTAAAATCTTGTAAGATATAGTTATATGCCTTCAGTGTTTGATTTTGCAATGATTTCACTGTTTGGATGTGTTTTTCTATTTGTGTCTGTTTTTGTGCACATTCAGCAAGTATACGGCTGTTTTCTGATTTTTTTCAATTTTCTACTGTCCCATAACATAAACCTCACAAATAAAGTTAACATCTTATAAGATATACTTCTGTAACCTCAGTGTTTGATTTTGCAATGATTTCACTGTTTGGATGTGTTTTTCTATTTGTGTCTGTTTTTGTGCACATTCAGCAAGTATACGGCTGTTTTCTGATTTTTTTCAATTTTCTACTGTCGCATAACATAAACCTCACAAATAAAGTTAACATCTTATAAGATATACTTCTGTACCCTCAGTGTTTGATTTTGCAATGATTTCACTGTTTGGATGTGTTTTTCTATTTGTGTCTGTTTTGTGCACATTCAGCAAGTATACGGCTGTTTTCTGATTTTTTTCAATTTTCTACTGTCCCATAACATAAACCTCACAAATAAAGTTAAAATTTTATAAGATATAGTTATATGCCTTCAGTGTTTGATTTTGCAATGATTTCACTGTTTGGATGTGTTTTTCTATTTGTGTCTGTTTTGTGCACATTCAGCAAGTATACGGCTGTTTTCTGATTTTTTTCAATTTTCTACTGTCCCATAACATAAACCTCACAAATAAAGTTAAAATCTTATAAGATATAGTTATATGCCTTCAGTGTTTGATTTTGCAATGATTTCACTGTTTGGATGTGTTTTTCTATTTGTGTCTGTTTTTGTGCGCATTCAGCAAGTATACGGCTGTTTTCTGGTTTTTTTCAATTTTCTACTGTCCCATAACATAAACCTCACAAATAAAGTTAAAATCTTATAAGATATAGTTATATGCCTTCAGTGTTTGATTTTGCAATGATTTCACTGTTTGGATGTGTTTTTCTATTTGTGTCTGTTTTGTGCACATTCAGCAAGTATACGGCTGTTTTCTGATTTTTTTCAATTTTCTACTGTCCCATAACATAAACCTCACAAATAAAGTTAACATCTTATAAGATATACTTCTGTAACCTCAGTGTTTGATTTTGCAATGATTTCACTGTTTGGATGTGTTTTTCTATTTGTGTCTGTTTTTGTGCGCATTCAGCAAGTATACGGCTGTTTTCTGATTTTTTTCAATTTTCTACTGTCGCATAACATAAACCTCACAAATAAAGTTAACATCTTATAAGATATACTTCTGTACCCTCAGTGTTTGATTTTGCAATGATTTCACTGTTTGGATGTGTTTTTCTATTTGTGTCTGTTTTTGTGCGCATTCAGCAAGTATACGGCTGTTTTCTGATTTTTTTCAATTTTCTACTGTCGCATAACATAAACCTCACAAATAAAGTTAACATCTTATAAGATATACTTCTGTACCCTCAGTGTTTGATTTTGCAATGATTTCACTGTTTGGATGTGTTTTTCTATTTGTGTCTGTTTTGTGCACATTCAGCAAGTATACGGCTGTTTTCTGATTTTTTTCAATTTTCTCCTCGCCCATTACATAAACCTCACAAATAAAGTTAACATCTTATAAGATATACTTCTGTAACCTCAGTGTTTGATTTTGCAATGATTTCACTGTTTGGATGTGTTTTTCTATTTGTGTCTGTTTTGTGCACATTCAGCAAGTATACGGCTGTTTTCTGATTTTTTTCAATTTTCTCCTCGCCCATAACATTAACCTCACAAATAAAGTTAACATCTTATAAGATATACTTCTGTAACCTCAGTGTTTGATTTTGCAATGATTTCACTGTTTGGATGTGTTTTTCTATTTGTGTCTGTTTTTGTGCACATTCAGCAAGTATACGGCTGTTTTCTGATTTTTTTCAATTTTCTACTGTCCCATAACATAAACCTCACAAATAAAGTTAACATCTTATAAGATATACTTCTGTAACCTCAGTGTTTGATTTTGCAATGATTTCACTGTTTGGATGTGTTTTTCTATTTGTGTCTGTTTTGTGCACATTCAGCAAGTATACGGCTGTTTTCTGATTTTTTTCAATTTTCTACTGTCCCATAACATAAACCTCACAAATAAAGTTAAAATCTTATAAGATATAGTTATATGCCTTCAGTGTTTGATTTTGCAATGATTTCACTGTTTGGATGTGTTTTTCTATTTGTGTCTGTTTTTGTGCACATTCAGCAAGTATACGGCTGTTTTCAGATTTTTTTCAATTTTCTACTGTCGCATAACATAAACCTCACAAATAAAGTTAACATCTTATAAGATATACTTCTGTACCCTCAGTGTTTGATTTTGCAATGATTTCACTGTTTGGATGTGTTTTTCTATTTGTGTCTGTTTTTGTGCGCATTCAGCAAGTATACGGCTGTTTTCTGATTTTTTTAAATTTTCTACTGTCGCATAACATAAACCTCACAAATAAAGTTAACATCTTATAAGATATACTTCTGTACCCTCAGTGTTTGATTTTGCAATGATTTCACTGTTTGGATGTGTTTTTCTATTTGTGTCTGTTTTTGTGCGCATTCAGCAAGTATACGGCTGTTTTCTGGTTTTTTTCAATTTTCTACTGTCCCATAACATAAACCTCACAAATAAAGTTAAAATTTTATAAGATATAGTTATATGCCTTCAGTGTTTGATTTTGCAATGATTTCACTGTTTGGATGTGTTTTTCTATTTGTGTCTGTTTTGTGCACATTCAGCAAGTATACGGCTGTTTTCTGATTTTTTTCAATTTTCTACTGTCCCATAACATAAACCTCACAAATAAAGTTAAAATCTTATAAGATATAGTTATATGCCTTCAGTGTTTGATTTTGCAATGATTTCACTGTTTGGATGTGTTTTTCTATTTGTGTCTGTTTTTGTGCGCATTCAGCAAGTATACGGCTGTTTTCTGGTTTTTTTCAATTTTCTACTGTCCCATAACATAAACCTCACAAATGAAGTTAACATCTTAAAAGATTTAGTTCTGTACCCTCAGTGTTTGATTTTGCAATGATTTCACTGTTTGAATGTGTTTTTCTATTTGTGTCTGTTTTTGTGCGCATTCAGCTGGAATACGACTGTTTTCTGATTTTTTTTCATTTTAACTATCCCATTACATAAACCTCACAAATAAAGTTAAAATCTTATAAGATATAGTTATATGCCGTCAGTGTTTGATTTTGCAATGATTTCACTGTTTGGATGTGTTTTTCTATTTGTGTCTGTTTTGTGCACATTCAGCAAGTATACGGCTGTTTTCTGATTTTTTTCAATTTTCTATTTTCCCGTAACATAAACCTCATAAATAAAGTTAACATCTTATAAGATATACTTCTGTAACCTCAGTGTTTGATTTTGCAATGATTTCACTGTTTGGATGTGTTTTTCTATTTGTGTCTGTTTTTGTGCACATTCAGCAAGTATACGGCTGTTTTCAGATTTTTTTCAATTTTCTACTGTCGCATAACATAAACCTCACAAATAAAGTTAACATCTTATAAGATATACTTCTGTACCCTCAGTGTTTGATTTTGCAATGATTTCACTGTTTGGATGTGTTTTTCTATTTGTGTCTGTTTTGTGCACATTCAGCAAGTGTACGGCTGTTTTCTGATTTTTTTCAATTTTCTACTGTCCCATAACATAAACCTCACAAATAAAGTTAACATCTTATAAGATATAGTTATATGCCTTCAGTGTTTGATTTTGCAATGATTTTACTGTTTGGATGTGTTTTTCTATTTGTGTCTGTTTTTGTGCGCATTCAGCAAGTATACGGCTGTTTTCTGTTTTTTTTCAATTTTCTACTGTCCCATAACATAAACCTCACAAATAAAGTTAAAATCTTATAAGATATAGTTATATGCCTTCAGTGTTTGATTTTGCAATGATTTCACTGTTTGGATGTGTTTTTCTATTTGTGTCTGTTTTGTGCACATTCAGCAAGTATACGGCTGTTTTCTGATTTTTTTCAATTTTCTCCTCGCCCATAACATAAACCTCACAAATAAAGTTAACATCTTATAAGATATACTTCTGTAACCTCAGTGTTTGATTTTGCAATGATTTCACTGTTTGGATGTGTTTTTCTATTTGTGTCTGTTTTTGTGCACATTCAGCAAGTATACGGCTGTTTTCTGATTTTTTTCAATTTTCTACTGTCCCATAACATAAACCTCACAAATAAAGTTAAAATCTTATAAGATATAGTTATATGCCTTCAGTGTTTGATTTTGCAATGATTTCACTGTTTGGATGTGTTTTTCTATTTGTGTCTGTTTTTGTGCACATTCAGCAAGTATACGGCTGTTTTCTGATTTTTTTCAATTTTCTATTGTCCTGTAACATAAACCTCATAAATAAAGTTAACATCTTATAAGATATACTTCTGTTTGATTTTGCAATGATTTCACTGTTTGGATGTGTTTTTCTATTTGTGTCTTTTGTTTTGCACATTCAGCAAGTATACTGCTGTTTTCTGATTTTTTTGAATTTTCTACTGTCCCATAACATAAACCTCACAAATAAAGTTAAAATCTTATAAGATATAGTTATATGCCTTCAGTGTTTGATTTTGCAATGATTTCACTGTTTGGATGTGTTTTTCTATGTGTGTCTGTGTTTGTGGACATTCAGCAAGTATACGGCTGTTTTCTGATTTTTTTCAATTTTCTACTGTCCCATAACATAAACCTCACAAATAAAGTTATTATCTTATAAGATATACTTCTGTAACCTCAGTGTTTGATTTTGCAATGATTTCACTGTTTGGATGTGTTTTTCTATTTGTCTCTGTTTTTGTGTGCATTCAGCAGGGATACGGCTGTTTTCTGATTATTTTCATTTTTTTATTGTCCCATAACATAAACCTCACAAATAAAGTTAACATCTCATAAGATACAGTTATATACCTTCAGTGTTTGATTTTGCAATGATTTCACTGTTTGAATGTGTTTTTCTATTTTTGTCTGTTTTTGTGCGCATTCAGCTGGAATATGACTGTTTTCTGATTTTTTTTAATTTTTCTACTGTCCCATAACATAAACCTCACAAATAAAGTTAACATCTTATAAGATATTCTTCGGTACCCTCAGTGTTTGATTTTGCAATGATTTCACTGTTTGGATGTGTTTTTCTATTTGTGTCTGTTTTTGTGCGCATTCAGCTGGAATACGACTGTTTTCTGATTTTTTTTCATTTTCTACTGTCCCATTACATAAACCTCACAAATAAAGTTAACATCTTATAAGATATACTAATGTACCCTCGTCGTTCCGCTCGTCTTGGGACCCCAAACGACATATGAAATATTCACACTCCTGCGACCTGTAGAAATGTAGTTCCTCCAAAACTTCCAACTCTGGCCAAAGAGTCTAAGACTGTATAGAGTCTGACATGACCTGATTTTCAGTTTTTGGACACAGGACTTTGGGCTTTTTTCCCCCTGGCAAAAAAAAACTGCCAAAAACACAGTCTGTAAAATTCAAACGTAAGAAAGGTGGGAAACTGTCTTTTCTTCAATAATTCCTAAAGGCAATGAGCCCGGATGCTGATTTCTCCGTATGTGTATCAGGGACTCCTGGCTGATCCAGGGTACCGAGTTTCAGACCCGTGCAACCTTTGGAAGGGTCAAGGGCAGCTGCTGTGGTGTGTTTTTTGTAATAATTCCTAAAGGCATTGAGTCAGGAGTCTGATTTTTCCGTATGTGTATCAGAGACTAAAGCTTATCCCGGTTGCCGAGTTTCAGACCTGTGCAACTTTCGGAAAAGGTCAATGGTCAGCCGTTCGGGTGTGTTTTTTGTAATAATTCCTAAAGGCATTAAGCCAGGAGTCTGATTTTTCCGTATGTGTATCAGGGACTAAGGCTAATCCAGGGTGCCGAGTTTCAGACCTGTGCAACCTTCGGAAAGGTCAATGGTCAGCCGTTCGGGTGTGTTTTTTGTAATAATTCCTAAAGGCATTGAGCCAGGAGTCTGATTTTTCCGTATGTGTATCAGGGATTTAGGCTTATCCCGGGTGCAGAGTTTCAGACCTGTGCAACCTTCGGAAAGGTCAATGGTCAGCCGTTCGGGTGTGTTTTTTGTAATAATTCCTAAAGGCATTGAGTCAGGAGTCTGTTTTCTCCGTATGTGTATCAGGGACTAAGGCTTATCCCGGTTGCCGAGTTTCAGACCTGTGCAACCTTCGGAAAGGTCAAAGGTCAGCCGTTCGGGTGTGTTTTTTGTAATAATTCCTAAAGGCATTGAGCCAGGAGTCTGATTTTTCCGTATGTGCATCAGGGACTAAGGCTAATCTAGGGTGCCGAGTTCCAGACCTGTGCAACCTTCGGAAAGGTCAATGGTCAGCAGTTCGGGTGTGTTTTTTGTAATAATTCCTAAAGGCATTGAGCCAGGAGTCTGATTTTTCCGTATGTGTATCAGGGATTTAGGCCTATCCCGGGTGCAGAGTTTCAGACCTGTGCAACCTTCGGAAAGGTCAATAGTCAGTCGTTCGGGTGTGTTTTTTGTAATAATTCCTAAAGTCATTGAGTCAGGAGTCTGATTTTTCCGTATGTGTATCAGGGACTAAAGCTTATCCCGGTAGCCGAGTTTCAGACCTGTGCAACCTTCGGAAAGGTCAATGGTCAGCCGTTCGGGTGTGTTTTTTGTAATAATTCCTAAAGGCATTGAGCCAGGAGTCTGATTTTTCCGTATGTGTATCAGGGATTTAGGCTTATTCCGGGTGCAGAGTTTCAGGCTTGTGCAACCTTCGGAAAGGTCAATGGTCAGCCGTTCGGGTGTGTTTTTTGTAATAATTCTTAAAGGCATTGAGCCAGGAGTCTGATTTTTCTGTATGTGTATCAGGGATTTAGGCTTATCCCGGGTGCCGAGTTTCAGACCTGTGCAACCTTCGGAAAGGTCAATGGTCAGCCGTTCGGGTGTGTTTTTTGAAATAATTCCTAAAGGCATTGAGCCAGGAGTCTGATTTTTCCGTATGTGTATCAGGGATTTAGGCCTATCCCGGGTGCAGAGTTTCAGACCTGTGCAACCTTCGGAAAGGTCAATAGTCAGTCGTTCGGGTGTGTTTTTTGTAATAATTCCTAAAGTCATTGAGTCAGGAGTCTGATTTTTCCGTATGTGTATCAGAGACTAAAGCTTATCCCGGTAGCCGAGTTTCAGACCTGTGCAACCTTCGGAAAGGTCAATGGTCAGCCGTTCGCGTGTGTTTTTTGTAATAATTCATAAAGGCATTGAGCCAGGAGTCTGATTTTTCCGTATGTGTATCAGGGATTTAGGCTTATCCCGGGTGCAGAGTTTCAGGCTTGTGCAACCTTCGAAAAGGTCAATGGTCAGCCGTTCGGGTGTGTTTTTTGAAATAATTCCTAAAGGCATTGAGCCAGGAGTCTGATTTTTCCGTATGTGTATCAGGGATTTAGGCTTATCCCGGGTGCAGAGTTTCAGACCTGTGCAACCTTCGGAAAGGTCAATGGTCAGCCGTTCGGGTGTGTTTTTTGTAATAATTCCTAAAGGCATTGAGCCAGGAGTCTGATTTTTCTGTATGTGTATCAGGGATTTAGGCCTATCCCGGGTGCAGAGTTTCAGACCTGTGCAACCTTCGGAAAGGTCAATAGTCAGTCGTTCGGGTGTGTTTTTTGTAATAATTCCTAAAGTCATTGAGTCAGGAGTCTGATTTTTCCGTATGTGTATCAGGGACTAAGGCTGATCCAGGGTGCCGAGTTTCAGACCTGTGCAACCTTCGGAAAGGTCAATGGTCAGCCGTTCGGGTGTGTTTTTTGTAATAATTCCTAAAGGCATTGAGCCAGGAGTCTGATTTTTCCGTATGTGTATCAGGGATTTAGGCTTATCCCCGGTGCAGAGTTTCAGACCTGTGCAACCTTCGGAAAGGTCAATGGTCAGCCGTTCGGTGTGTTTTTTGTAATAATTCCTAAAGGCATTGAGCCAGGAGTCTGATTTTTCCGTACGTGTATCAGGATTTAGTCTTATCCCGGGTGCAGAGTTTCAGACCTGTGCAAACTTTGGAAAGGTCAAAGGGTGTGTTTTTTGTAATAATTCCTAAAGGCATTAAGCCAAGAGTCTGATTTTTCCGTATGTGTATCAGGGACTAAGGCTGATCGAGGGTATTTTAATCTTTTTTCTACTGTCCTATAATATGAAGTTAACATCTTATAAGGTATATTGATGTACCCTCAGTGTTTGAATTTATAATGATTTCACTGTTTGGATGTGTTTTTCTATTTGTGTCTGTTTGTGCCCCATTGAGCTGAGATAAGGCTGTTTTCGGAATTTTTAAATTTTTTTATTGTCCCATAACATAAACCTCACAAATAAAGTTAACATCTCATAAGATATAGTTTTATACCTTCAGTGTTTGATTTTGCAATGATTTCACTGTTTGAATGTGTTTTTCTATTTTTGTCTGTTTTTGTGCGCATTCACCTGGAATACGACTGTTTTCTGATTTTTTTTCATTTTTCTACTGTCCCATAACATAAACCTCACAAATAAAGTTAACATCTTATAAGATATACTTCTGTACCCTCAGTGTTTGATTTTGCAATGATTTCACTGTTTGGATGTGTTTTTCTATATGTGTCTGTTTTTGTGATCATTCAGTAGGAAAACGGCTGTTTTCTGATTTTTTTCATTTTTCTACTGTCCCATAACATAAACCTCACAAATAAAGTTAACATCTTATAAGATATACTTCTGTACCCTCAGTGTTTGATTTTGCAATGATTTCACTGTTTGGATGTGTTTTTCGATTTGTGTCTTTTGTTGTGCACATTCAGCAAGTATCGACTGATTTTTTTCAATTTTCTACTGTCCCATAACATAAACCTCACAAATGAAGTTAACATCTTATAAGATATACTTCTGTACCCTCAGTGTTTGATTTTGCAATGATTTCACTGTTTGGATGTGTTTTTCTATTTGTGTCTTTTGTTGTGCACATTCAGCAAGTATCGACTGATTTTTTTCAATTTTCTACTGTCCCATAACATAAACCTCACAAATGAAGTTAACATCTTATAAGATATAGTTATATGCCGTCAGTGTTTGATTTTGCAATGATTTCACTGTTTGGATGTGTTTTTCTATTTGTGTCTGTTTTGTGCACATTCAGCAAGTATACGGCTGTTTTCTGATTTTTTTCAATTTTCTATTTTCCCGTAACATAAACCTCATAAATAAAGTTAACATCTTATAAGATATACTTCTGTAACCTCAGTGTTTGATTTTGCAATGATTTCACTGTTTGGATGTGTTTTTCTATTTGTGTCTGTTTTTGTGCACATTCAGCAAGTATACGGCTGTTTTCAGATTTTTTTCAATTTTCTACTGTCGCATAACATAAACCTCACAAATAAAGTTAACATCTTATAAGATATACTTCTGTACCCTCAGTGTTTGATTTTGCAATGATTTCACTGTTTGGATGTGTTTTTCTATTTGTGTCTGTTTTGTGCACATTCAGCAAGTGTACGGCTGTTTTCTGATTTTTTTCAATTTTCTACTGTCCCATAACATAAACCTCACAAATAAAGTTAACATCTTATAAGATATAGTTATATGCCTTCAGTGTTTGATTTTGCAATGATTTTACTGTTTGGATGTGTTTTTCTATTTGTGTCTGTTTTTGTGCGCATTCAGCAAGTATACGGCTGTTTTCTGTTTTTTTTCAATTTTCTACTGTCCCATAACATAAACCTCACAAATAAAGTTAAAATCTTATAAGATATAGTTATATGCCTTCAGTGTTTGATTTTGCAATGATTTCACTGTTTGGATGTGTTTTTCTATTTGTGTCTGTTTTGTGCACATTCAGCAAGTATACGGCTGTTTTCTGATTTTTTTCAATTTTCTCCTCGCCCATAACATAAACCTCACAAATAAAGTTAACATCTTATAAGATATACTTCTGTAACCTCAGTGTTTGATTTTGCAATGATTTCACTGTTTGAATGTGTTTTTCTATTTTTGTCTGTTTTTGTGCGCATTCACCTGGAATACGACTGTTTTCTGATTTTTTTTCATTTTTCTACTGTCCCATAACATAAACCTCACAAATAAAGTTAACATCTTATAAGATATACTTCTGTACCCTCAGTGTTTGATTTTGCAATGATTTCACTGTTTGGATGTGTTTTTCTATATGTGTCTGTTTTTGTGATCATTCAGTAGGAAAACGGCTGTTTTCTGATTTTTTTCATTTTTCTACTGTCCCATAACATAAACCTCACAAATAAAGTTAACATCTTATAAGATATACTTCTGTACCCTCAGTGTTTGATTTTGCAATGATTTCACTGTTTGGATGTGTTTTTCGATTTGTGTCTTTTGTTGTGCACATTCAGCAAGTATCGACTGATTTTTTTCAATTTTCTACTGTCCCATAACATAAACCTCACAAATGAAGTTAACATCTTATAAGATATACTTCTGTACCCTCAGTGTTTGATTTTGCAATGATTTCACTGTTTGGATGTGTTTTTCTATTTGTGTCTTTTGTTGTGCACATTCAGCAAGTATCGACTGATTTTTTTCAATTTTCTACTGTCCCATAACATAAACCTCACAAATGAAGTTAACATCTTATAAGATATAGTTATATGCCGTCAGTGTTTGATTTTGCAATGATTTCACTGTTTGGATGTGTTTTTCTATTTGTGTCTGTTTTGTGCACATTCAGCAAGTATACGGCTGTTTTCTGATTTTTTTCAATTTTCTATTTTCCCGTAACATAAACCTCATAAATAAAGTTAACATCTTATAAGATATACTTCTGTAACCTCAGTGTTTGATTTTGCAATGATTTCACTGTTTGGATGTGTTTTTCTATTTGTGTCTGTTTTTGTGCACATTCAGCAAGTATACGGCTGTTTTCAGATTTTTTTCAATTTTCTACTGTCGCATAACATAAACCTCACAAATAAAGTTAACATCTTATAAGATATACTTCTGTACCCTCAGTGTTTGATTTTGCAATGATTTCACTGTTTGGATGTGTTTTTCTATTTGTGTCTGTTTTGTGCACATTCAGCAAGTGTACGGCTGTTTTCTGATTTTTTTCAATTTTCTACTGTCCCATAACATAAACCTCACAAATAAAGTTAACATCTTATAAGATATAGTTATATGCCTTCAGTGTTTGATTTTGCAATGATTTTACTGTTTGGATGTGTTTTTCTATTTGTGTCTGTTTTTGTGCGCATTCAGCAAGTATACGGCTGTTTTCTGTTTTTTTTCAATTTTCTACTGTCCCATAACATAAACCTCACAAATAAAGTTAAAATCTTATAAGATATAGTTATATGCCTTCAGTGTTTGATTTTGCAATGATTTCACTGTTTGGATGTGTTTTTCTATTTGTGTCTGTTTTGTGCACATTCAGCAAGTATACGGCTGTTTTCTGATTTTTTTCAATTTTCTCCTCGCCCATAACATAAACCTCACAAATAAAGTTAACATCTTATAAGATATACTTCTGTAACCTCAGTGTTTGATTTTGCAATGATTTCACTGTTTGGATGTGTTTTTCTATTTGTGTCTGTTTTTGTGCACATTCAGCAAGTATACGGCTGTTTTCTGATTTTTTTCAATTTTCTACTGTCCCATAACATAAACCTCACAAATAAAGTTAAAATCTTATAAGATATAGTTATATGCCTTCAGTGTTTGATTTTGCAATGATTTCACTGTTTGGATGTGTTTTTCTATTTGTGTCTGTTTTTGTGCACATTCAGCAAGTATACGGCTGTTTTCTGATTTTTTTCAATTTTCTATTGTCCTGTAACATAAACCTCATAAATAAAGTTAACATCTTATAAGATATACTTCTGTTTGATTTTGCAATGATTTCACTGTTTGGATGTGTTTTTCTATTTGTGTCTTTTGTTTTGCACATTCAGCAAGTATACTGCTGTTTTCTGATTTTTTTGAATTTTCTACTGTCCCATAACATAAACCTCACAAATAAAGTTAAAATCTTATAAGATATAGTTATATGCCTTCAGTGTTTGATTTTGCAATGATTTCACTGTTTGGATGTGTTTTTCTATGTGTGTCTGTGTTTGTGGACATTCAGCAAGTATACGGCTGTTTTCTGATTTTTTTCAATTTTCTACTGTCCCATAACATAAACCTCACAAATAAAGTTATTATCTTATAAGATATACTTCTGTAACCTCAGTGTTTGATTTTGCAATGATTTCACTGTTTGGATGTGTTTTTCTATTTGTCTCTGTTTTTGTGTGCATTCAGCAGGGATACGGCTGTTTTCTGATTATTTTCATTTTTTTATTGTCCCATAACATAAACCTCACAAATAAATTTAACATCTCATAAGATACAGTTATATACCTTCAGTGTTTGATTTTGCAATGATTTCACTGTTTGAATGTGTTTTTCTATTTGTGTCTGTTTTGTGCGCATTCAGCAAGTATACGGCTGTTTTCTGATTTTTTTCAATTTTCTACTGTCCCATAACATAAACCTCACAAATAAAGTTAACATCTTATAAGATATAGTTATATGCCTTCAGTGTTTGATTTTGCATTGATTTCACTGTTTGGATGTGTTTTTCTATTTGTGTCTTTTGTTGTGCACATTCAGCAAGTATACGGCTGTTTTCTGATTTTTTTCAATTTTCTACTGTCCCATAACATAAACCTCACAAATAAAGTTAAAATCTTATAAGATATACTTCTGCAACCTCAGTGTTTGATTTTGCAATGATTTCACTGTTTGGATGTGTTTTTCTATGTGTGTCTGTGTTTGTGCACATTCAGCAATTACACGGCTGTTTTCTGATTTTTTTCAATTTTCTACTGTCCCATAACATAAACCTCACAAATAAAGTTAACATCTTATAAGATATACTTCTGTAACCTCAGTGTTTGATTTTGCAATGATTTCACTGTTTGGATGTGTTTTTCTATTTGTGTCTGTTTTTGTGCACATTCAGCAAGTATACGGCTGTTTTCTGATTTTTTTGAATTTTCTACTGTCCCATAACATAAACCTCACAAATAAAGTTAAAATCTTATAAGATATAGTTATATGCCTTCAGTGTTTGATTTTGCAATGATTTCACTGTTTGGATGTGTTTTTCTATGTGTGTCTGTGTTTGTGCACATTCAGCAAGTATATGGCTGTTTTCTGATTTTTTTGAATTTTCTACTGTCCTATAACATAAACCTCACAAATAAAGTTAAAATCTTATAAGATATAGTTATATGCCTTCAGTGTTTGAGTTTGCAATGATTTCACTGTTTGGATGTGTTTTTCTATTTGTGTCTGTTTTGTGCACATTCAGCAAGTATACGGCTGTTTTCTGATTTTTTTCAATTTTCTACTGTCCCATAACAAACCTCACAAATAAAGTTAACATCTTATAAGATATACTTCTGTAACCTCAGTGTTTGATTTTGCAATGATTTGACTGTTTGGATGTGTTTTTCTATTTGTGTCTGTTTTTGTGCACATTCAGCAAGTATACGGCTGTTTTCTGATTTTTTTCAATTTTCTACTGTCCCATAACATAAACCTCACAAATACAGTTAACATCTTATAAGATATACTTCTGTAACCTCAGTGTTTGATTTTGCAATGATTTCACTGTTTGGATGTGTTTTTCTATTTGTGTCTGTTTTTGTGCACATTCAGCAAGTATACGGCTGTTTTCTGATTTTTTTTAATTTTCTACTGTCCCATAACATTAACCTCACAAATAAAGTTAAAATCTTATAAGATATAGTTATTTATCCTCAGTGTTTGATTTTGCAATGATTTCACTGTTTGGATGTGTTTTTCTATTTGTGTCTGTTTTTGTGCACATTCAGCAAGTATACGGCTGTTTTCTGATTTTTTTCAATTTTCTACTGTCCCATAACATAAACCTCACAAATAAAGTTAAAATCTTATAAGATATAGTTATATGCCTTCAGTGTTTGATTTTGCAATGATTTCACTGTTTGGATGTGTTTTTCTATGTGTGTCTGTGTTTGTGCACATTCAGCAAGTATACGGCTGTTTTCTGATTTTTTTCAATTTTCTACTGTCCCATAACATAAACCTCACAAATACAGTTAACATCTTATAAGATATACTTCTGTAACCTCAGTGTTTGATTTTGCAATGATTTCACTGTTTGGATGTGTTTTTCTATTTGTGTCTTTTGTTGTGCACATTCAGCAAGTATCGACTGTTTTCTGATTTTTTTTCAATTTTCTACTGTCCCATAACATAAACCTCACAAATAAAGTTAACATCTTATAAGATATACTTCTGTACCCTCAGTGTTTGATTTTGCAATGATTTCACTGTTTGGATGTGTTTTTCTATTTGTGTCTGTTTTTGTGCACATTCAGCAAGTATACGGCTGTTTTCAGATTTTTTTCAATTTTCTACTGTCCCATAACATAAACCTCACAAATAAAGTTAAAATCTTATAAGATATAGTTATATGCCTTCAGTGTTTGATTTTGCAATGATTTCACTGTTTGGATGTGTTTTTCTATTTGTGTCTGTTTTTGTGCACATTCAGCAAGTATACGGCTGTTTTCTGATTTTTTTCAATTTTCTACTGTCCCATAACATAAACCTCACAAATAAAGTAAAAATCTTATAAGATATAGTTATATGCCTTCAGTGTTTGATTTTGCAATGATTTCACTGTTTGGATGTGTTTTTCTATTTGTGTCTGTTTTTGTCCACATTCATCAAGTATACGGATGTTTTCTGATTTTTTTCAATTTTCTACTGTCCCATAACATAAACCTCACAAATAAAGTTAAAATCTTATAAGATATAGTTATATGCCGTCAGTGTTTGATTTTGCAATGATTTCACTGTTTGGATGTGTTTTTCTATTTGTGTCTGTTTTTGTGCGCATTCAGCAAGTATACGGCTGTTTTCTGATTTTTTTCAATTTTCTACAGTCCCATAACATAAACCTCACAAATAAAGTTAAAATCTTATAAGATATAATTATATGCCTTCAGTGTTTGATTTTGCAATGATTTAACTGTTTGGATGTGTTTTTCTATTTGTGTCTGTTTTTGTGCGCATTCAGCAAGTATACGGCTGTTTTCTGATTTTTTTCAATTTTCTACTGTCCCGTAACATAAACCTCACAAATAAAGTTAAAATCTTATAAGATATACTTCTGTAACCTCAGTGTTTGATTTTGCAATGATTTCACTGTTTGGATGTGTTTTTCTATTTGTGTCTGTTTTGTGCACATTCAGCAAGTATACGGCTGTTTCAGATTTTTTTCAATTTTCTACTGTCCCATAACATAAACCTCACAAATAAAGTTAAAATCTTATAAGATATAGTTATATGCCTTCAGTGTTTGATTTTGCAATGATTTCACTGTTTGGATGTGTTTTTCTATGTGTGTCTGTGTTTGTGCACATTCAGCAAGTATACGGCTGTTTTCTGATTTTTTTCAATTTTCTACTGTCCCATAACATAAACCTCACAAATAAAGTTAATATCTTATAAGATATACTTCTGTAACCTCAGTGTTTGATTTTGCAATGATTTCACTGTTTGGATGTGTTTTTCTATTTGTGTCTGTTTTTGTGCACATTCAGCAAGTATACGGCTGTTTTCTGATTTTTTTGAATTTTCTACTGTCCCATAACATAAACCTCACAAATAAAGTTAAAATCTTATAAGATATAGTTATATGCCTTCAGTGTTTGATTTTCCAATGATTTCACTGTTTGGATGTGTTTTTCTATGTGTGTCTGTGTTTGTGCACATTCAGCAAGTATACGGCTGTTTTCTGATTTTTTTCAATTTTCTACTGTCCCATAACATAAACCTCACAAATACAGTTAACATCTTATAAGATATACTTCTGTAACCTCAGTGTTTGATTTTGCAATGATTTCACTGTTTGGATGTGTTTTTCTATTTGTGTCTTTTGTTGTGCACATTCAGCAAGTATCGACTGTTTTCTGATTTTTTTTCAATTTTCTACTGTCCCATAACATAAACCTCACAAATAAAGTTAACATCTTATAAGATATACTTCTGTACCCTCAGTGTTTGATTTTGCAACGATTTCACTGTTTGGATGTGTTTTTCTATTTGTGTCTGTTTTTGTGCACATTCAGCAAGTATACGGCTGTTTTCAGATTTTTTTCAATTTTCTACTGTCCCATAACATAAACCTCACAAATAAAGTTAAAATCTTATAAGATATAGTTATATGCCTTCAGTGTTTGATTTTGCAATGATTTCACTGTTTGGATGTGTTTTTCTATGTGTGTCTGTGTTTGTGCACATTCAGCAAGTATACGGCTGTTTTCTGATTTTTTTCAATTTTCTACTGTCCCATAACATAAACCTCACAAATACAGTTAACATCTTATAAGATATACTTCTGTAACCTCAGTGTTTGATTTTGCAATGATTTCACTGTTTGGATGTGTTTTTCTATTTGTGTCTTTTGTTGTGCACATTCAGCAAGTATCGACTGTTTTCTGATTTTTTTTCAATTTTCTACTGTCCCATAACATAAACCTCACAAATAAAGTTAACATCTTATAAGATATACTTCTGTACCCTCAGTGTTTGATTTTGCAATGATTTCACTGTTTGGATGTGTTTTTCTATTTGTGTCTGTTTTTGTGCACATTCAGCAAGTATACGGCTGTTTTCAGATTTTTTTCAATTTTCTACTGTCCCATAACATAAACCTCACAAATAAAGTTAAAATCTTATAAGATATAGTTATATGCCTTCAGTGTTTGATTTTGCAATGATTTCACTGTTTGGATGTGTTTTTCTATTTGTGTCTGTTTTTGTGCACATTCAGCAAGTATACGGCTGTTTTCTGATTTTTTTCAATTTTCTACTGTCCCATAACATAAACCTCACAAATAAAGTAAAAATCTTATAAGATATAGTTATATGCCTTCAGTGTTTGATTTTGCAATGATTTCACTGTTTGGATGTGTTTTTCTATTTGTGTCTGTTTTTGTCCACATTCATCAAGTATACGGATGTTTTCTGATTTTTTTCAATTTTCTACTGTCCCATAACATAAACCTCACAAATAAAGTTAAAATCTTATAAGATATAGTTATATGCCGTCAGTGTTTGATTTTGCAATGATTTCACTGTTTGGATGTGTTTTTCTATTTGTGTCTGTTTTTGTGCGCATTCAGCAAGTATACGGCTGTTTTCTGATTTTTTTCAATTTTCTACAGTCCCATAACATAAACCTCACAAATAAAGTTAAAATCTTATAAGATATAATTATATGCCTTCAGTGTTTGATTTTGCAATGATTTAACTGTTTGGATGTGTTTTTCTATTTGTGTCTGTTTTTGTGCGCATTCAGCAAGTATACGGCTGTTTTCTGATTTTTTTCAATTTTCTACTGTCCCGTAACATAAACCTCACAAATAAAGTTAAAATCTTATAAGATATACTTCTGTAACCTCAGTGTTTGATTTTGCAATGATTTCACTGTTTGGATGTGTTTTTCTATTTGTGTCTGTTTTGTGCACATTCAGCAAGTATACGGCTGTTTCAGATTTTTTTCAATTTTCTACTGTCCCATAACATAAACCTCACAAATAAAGTTAAAATCTTATAAGATATAGTTATATGCCTTCAGTGTTTGATTTTGCAATGATTTCACTGTTTGGATGTGTTTTTCTATTTGTGTCTTTTGTTGTGCACACACAGCAAGTATACGGCTGTTTTCTGTTTTTTTTTCATTTTCTACTGTCCCATAACATAAACCTCACAAATAAAGTTAAAATCTTATAAGATATAGCTATATGCCTTCAGTGTTTGATTTTGCAATGATTTCACTGTTTGGATGTGTTTTTCTATTTGTGTCTGTTTTTGTGCACATTCAGCAAGTATACGGCTGTTTTCTGATTTTTTTGAATTTTCTACTGTCCCATAACATAAACCTCACAAATAAAGTTAAAATCTTATAAGATATAGTTATATGCCTTCAGTGTTTGATTTTGCAATGATTTCACTGTTTGGATGTGTTTTTCTATGTGTGTCTGTGTTTGTGCACATTCAGCAAGTATACGGCTGTTTTCTGATTTTTTTCAATTTTCTACTGTCCCATAACATAAACCTCACAAATAAAGTTAATATCTTATAAGATATACTTCTGTAACCTCAGTGTTTGATTTTGCAATGATTTCACTGTTTGGATGTGTTTTTCTATTTGTGTCTGTTTTTGTGCACATTCAGCAAGTATACGGCTGTTTTCTGATTTTTTTGAATTTTCTACTGTCCCATAACATAAACCTCACAAATAAAGTTAAAATCTTATAAGATATAGTTATATGCCTTCAGTGTTTGATTTTCCAATGATTTCACTGTTTGGATGTGTTTTTCTATGTGTGTCTGTGTTTGTGCACATTCAGCAAGTATACGGCTGTTTTCTGATTTTTTTCAATTTTCTACTGTCCCATAACATAAACCTCACAAATACAGTTAACATCTTATAAGATATACTTCTGTAACCTCAGTGTTTGATTTTGCAATGATTTCACTGTTTGGATGTGTTTTTCTATTTGTGTCTTTTGTTGTGCACATTCAGCAAGTATCGACTGTTTTCTGATTTTTTTTCAATTTTCTACTGTCCCATAACATAAACCTCACAAATAAAGTTAACATCTTATAAGATATACTTCTGTACCCTCAGTGTTTGATTTTGCAACGATTTCACTGTTTGGATGTGTTTTTCTATTTGTGTCTGTTTTTGTGCACATTCAGCAAGTATACGGCTGTTTTCAGATTTTTTTCAATTTTCTACTGTCCCATAACATAAACCTCACAAATAAAGTTAAAATCTTATAAGATATAGTTATATGCCTTCAGTGTTTGATTTTCCAATGATTTCACTGTTTGGATGTGTTTTTCTATGTGTGTCTGTGTTTGTGCACATTCAGCAAGTATACGGCTGTTTTCTGATTTTTTTCAATTTTCTACTGTCCCATAACATAAACCTCACAAATACAGTTAACATCTTATAAGATATACTTCTGTAACCTCAGTGTTTGATTTTGCAATGATTTCACTGTTTGGATGTGTTTTTCTATTTGTGTCTTTTGTTGTGCACATTCAGCAAGTATCGACTGTTTTCTGATTTTTTTTCAATTTTCTACTGTCCCATAACATAAACCTCACAAATAAAGTTAACATCTTATAAGATATACTTCTGTACCCTCAGTGTTTGATTTTGCAACGATTTCACTGTTTGGATGTGTTTTTCTATTTGTGTCTGTTTTTGTGCACATTCAGCAAGTATACGGCTGTTTTCTGATTTTTTTGAATTTTCTACTGTCCCATAACATAAACCTCACAAATAAAGTTAAAATCTTATAAGATATAGTTATATGCCTTCAGTGTTTGATTTTGCAATGATTTCACTGTTTGGATGTGTTTTTCTATGTGTGTCTGTGTTTGTGCACATTCAGCAAGTATACGGCTGTTTTCTGATTTTTTTCAATTTTCTACTGTCCCATAACATAAACCTCACAAATAAAGTTAATATCTTATAAGATATACTTCTGTAACCTCAGTGTTTGATTTTGCAATGATTTCACTGTTTGGATGTGTTTTTCTATTTGTGTCTGTTTTTGTGCACATTCAGCAAGTATACGGCTGTTTTCTGATTTTTTTGAATTTTCTACTGTCCCATAACATAAACCTCACAAATAAAGTTAAAATCTTATAAGATATAGTTATATGCCTTCAGTGTTTGATTTTCCAATGATTTCACTGTTTGGATGTGTTTTTCTATGTGTGTCTGTGTTTGTGCACATTCAGCAAGTATACGGCTGTTTTCTGATTTTTTTCAATTTTCTACTGTCCCATAACATAAACCTCACAAATACAGTTAACATCTTATAAGATATACTTCTGTAACCTCAGTGTTTGATTTTGCAATGATTTCACTGTTTGGATGTGTTTTTCTATTTGTGTCTTTTGTTGTGCACATTCAGCAAGTATCGACTGTTTTCTGATTTTTTTTCAATTTTCTACTGTCCCATAACATAAACCTCACAAATAAAGTTAACATCTTATAAGATATACTTCTGTACCCTCAGTGTTTGATTTTGCAACGATTTCACTGTTTGGATGTGTTTTTCTATTTGTGTCTGTTTTTGTGCACATTCAGCAAGTATACGGCTGTTTTCAGATTTTTTTCAATTTTCTACTGTCCCATAACATAAACCTCACAAATAAAGTTAAAATCTTATAAGATATAGTTATATGCCTTCAGTGTTTGATTTTGCAATGATTTCACTGTTTGGATGTGTTTTTCTATTTGTGTCTGTTTTTGTGCACATTCAGCAAGTATACGGCTGTTTTCTGATTTTTTTCAATTTTCTACTGTCCCATAACATAAACCTAACAAATAAAGTAAAAATCTTATAAGATATAGTTATATGCCTTCAGTGTTTGATTTTGCAATGATTTCACTGTTTGGATGTGTTTTTCTATTTGTGTCTGTTTTTGTCCACATTCATCAAGTATACGGATGTTTTCTGATTTTTTTCAATTTTCTACTGTCCCATAACATAAACCTCACAAATAAAGTTAAAATCTTATAAGATATAGTTATATGCCGTCAGTGTTTGATTTTGCAATGATTTCACTGTTTGGATGTGTTTTTCTATTTGTGTCTGTTTTTGTGCGCATTCAGCAAGTATACGGCTGTTTTCTGATTTTTTTCAATTTTCTACTGTCGCATAACATAAACCTCACAAATAAAGTTAACATCTTATAAGATATACTTCTGTACCCTCAGTGTTTGATTTTGCAATGATTTCACTGTTTGGATGTGCTTTTCTATTTGTGTCTGTTTTGTGCACATACAGCAAGTATACGGCTGTTTTCTGATTTTTATCAATTTTCTACTGTCCCATAACATAAACCTCACAAATAAAGTTAAAATCTTATAAGATATAGTTATATGCCTTCAGTGTTTGATTTTGCAATGATTTCACTGTTTGGATGTGTTTTTCTATGTGTGTCTGTGTTTGTGCACATTCAGCAAGTATACGGCTGTTTTCTGATTTTTTTCAATTTTCTACTGTCCCATAACATAAACCTCACAAATAAAGTTAACATCTTATAAGATATACTTCTGTACCCTCAGTGTTTGATTTTGCAATGATTTCACTGTTTGGATGTGTTTTTCTATTTGTGTCTTTTGTTGTGCACATTCAGCAAGTATACGGCTGTTTTCTGATTTTTTTCAATTTTCTACTGTCCCATAACATAAACCTCACAAATAAAGTTAACATCTTATAAGATATAGTTATATGCCTTCAGTGTTTGAGTTTGCAATGATTTCACTGTTTGGATGTGTTTTTCTATTTGTGTCTGTTTTGTGCACATTCAGCAAGTATACGGCTGTTTTCTGATTTTTTTCAATTTTCTACTGTCCCGTAACATAAACCTCACAAATACAGTTAACATCTTATAAGATATACTTCTGTAACCTCAGTGTTTGATTTTGCAATGATTTCACTGTTTGGATGTGTTTTTCTATTTGTGTCTGTTTTTGTGCACATTCAGCAAGTATACGGCTGTTTTCTGAATTTTTTTCAATTTTCTACTGTCCCATAACATGAACCTCACAAATAAAGTTAAAATCTTATAAGATATAGTTATTTACCCTCAGTGTTTGATTTTGCAATGATTTCACTGTTTGGATGTGTTTTTCTATTTGTGTCTTTTTTTGTGCACATTCAGCAAGTATACGGCTGTTTTCTGATTTTTTTCAATTTTCTACTGTCCCATAACATAAACCTCACAAATAAAGTTAAAATATTATAAGATATAGTTATATGCCTTCAGTGTTTGATTTTGCAATGATTTCACTGTTTGGAAGTGTTTTTCTATTTGTGTCTGTTTTGTGCACATTCAGCAAGTATACGGCTGTTTTCTGATTTTTTTCAATTTTCAACTGTCCCATAACAAACCTCACAAATAAAGTTAACATCTTATAAGATATACTTCTGTAACCTCAGTGTTTGATTTTGCAATGATTTCACTGTTTGGATGTGTATTTCTATTTGTGTCTGTTTTTGTGCACATTCAGCAAGTATACGGCTGTTTTCTGATTTTTTTCAATTTTCTACTGTCCCGTAACATAAACCTCACAAATACAGTTAACATCTTATAAGATATACTTCTGTAACCTCAGTGTTTGATTTTGCAATGATTTCACTGTTTGGATGTGTTTTTCTATTTGTGTCTGTTTTTGTGCACATTCAGCAAGTATACGGCTGTTTTCTGATTTTTTTCAATTTTCTACTGTCCCATAACATAAACCTAACAAATAAAGTTAACATCTTATAAGATATACTTCTGTACCCTCAGTGTTTGATTTTGCAATGATTTCACTGTTTGGATATGTTTTTCTATTTGTGTCTGTTTTTGTGCGCATTCAGCAAGTATACGGCTGTTTTCTGGTTTTTTTCAATTTTCTACTGTCCCATGACATAAACCTCACAAATAAAGTTAACATCTTATAAGATATACTTCTGTACCCTCAGTGTTTGATTTTGCAATGATTTCACTGTTTGGATGTGTTTTTCTATTTGTGTCTTTTGTTGTGCACATTCAGCAAGTATACGGCTGTTTTCTGATTTTTTTCAATTTTCTACTGTCCCATAACATAAACCTCACAAATAAAGTTAACATCTTATAAGATATAGTTATATGCCTTCAGTGTTTGAGTTTGCAATGATTTCACTGTTTGGATGTGTTTTTCTATTTGTGTCTGTTTTGTGCACATTCAGCAAGTATACGGCTGTTTTCTGATCTTTTCAATTTTCTACTGTCCCGTAACATAAACCTCACAAATACAGTTAACATCTTATAAGATATACTTCTGTAACCTCAGTGTTTGATTTTGCAATGATTTCACTGTTTGGATGTGTTTTTCTATTTGTGTCTGTTTTTGTGCACATTCAGCAAGTATACGGCTGTTTTCTGATTTTTTTCAATTTTCTACTGTCCCATAACATAAACCTCACAAATAAAGTTAACATCTTATAAGATATACTTCTGTACCCTCAGTGTTTGATTTTGCAATGATTTCACTGTTTGGATGTGTTTTTCTATTTGTGTCTGTTTTTGTGCGCATTCAGCAAGTATACGGCTGTTTTCTGATTTTTTTCAATTTTCTACTGTCGCATAACATAGACCTCACAAATAAAGTTAACATCTTATAAGATATACTTCTGTACCCTCAGTGTTTGATTTTGCAATGATTTCACTGTTTGGATATGTTTTTCTATTTGTGTCTGTTTTTGTGCGCATTCAGCAAGTATACGGCTGTTTTCTGTTTTTTTTCAATTTTCTACTGTCCCATAACATAAACCTCACAAATAAAGTTAACATCTTATAAGATATACTTCTGTAACCTCAGTGTTTGATTTTGCAATGATTTCACTGTTTGGATGTGTTTTTCTATTTGTGTCTGTTTTGTGCACATTCAGCAAGTATACGGCTGTTTTCTGTTTTTTTTCAATTTTCTACTGTCCCATAACATAAACCTCACAAATAAAGTTAACATCTTATAAGATATACTTCTGTAACCTCAGTGTTTGATTTTGCAATGATTTCACTGTTTGGATGTGTTTTTCTATTTGTGTCTGTTTTTGTGCACATTCAGCAAGTATACGGCTGTTTTCTGATTTTTTTCAATTTTCTACTGTCCCATAACATAAACCTCACAAATAAAGTTAACATCTTATAAGATATAGTTATATGCCTTCAGTGTTTGATTTTGCAATGATTTCACTCTTTGGATGTGTTTTTCTATTTGTGTCTGTTTTTGTGCACATTCAGCAAGTATACGGCTGTTTTCTGATTTTTTTCAATTTTCTACTGTCCCATAACATAAACCTCACAAATAAAGTTAACATCTTATAAGATATACTTCTGTACCCTCAGTGTTTGATTTTGCAATGATTTCACTGTTTGGATGTGTTTTTCTATTTGTGTCTGTTTTTGTGCGCATTCAGCAAGTATACGGCTGTTTTCTGATTTTTTTCAATTTTCTACTGTCGCATAACATAGACCTAACAAATAAAGTTAACATCTTATAAGATATACTTCTGTACCCTCAGTGTTTGATTTTGCAATGATTTCACTGTTTGGATATGTTTTTCTATTTGTGTCTGTTTTTGTGCGCATTCAGCAAGTATACGGCTGTTTTCTGGTTTTTTTCAATTTTCTACTGTCCCATGACATAAACCTCACAAATAAAGTTAACATCTTATAAGATATACTTCTGTAACCTCAGTGTTTGATTTTGCAATGATTTCACTGTTTGGATGTGTTTTTCTATTTGTGTCTGTTTTGTGCACATTCAGCAAGTATACGGCTGTTTTCTGGTTTTTTTCAATTTTCTACTTTCCCATAACATAAACCTCACAAATAAAGTTAACATCTTATAAGATATACTTCTGTAACCTCAGTGTTTGATTTTGCAATGATTTCACTGTTTGGATGTGTTTTTCTATTTGTGTCTGTTTTTGTGCACATTCAGCAAGTATACGGCTGTTTTCTGATTTTTTTTCAATTTTCTACTGTCCCATAACATAAACCTCACAAATAAAGTTAACATCTTATAAGATATACTTCTGTACCCTCAGTGTTTGATTTTGCAATGATTTCACTGTTTGGATGTGTTTTTCTATTTGTGTCTGTTTTTGTGCACATTCAGCAAGTATACGGCTGTTTTTTGAATTTTTTTCAATTTTCTACTGTCCCATAACATGAACCTCACAAATAAAGTTAAAATCTTATAAGATATAGTTATTTACCCTCAGTGTTTGATTTTGCAATGATTTCACTGTTTGGATGTGTTTTTCTATTTGTGTCTTTTTTTGTGCACATTCAGCAAGTATACGGCTGTTTTCTGATTGTGGCGACCCCTGGTGTCACCAAGTGTCTGGTGTTTGTTTTGTGCCTGGGGTTTCATTGGTGTCAACTGGGAACACCTGGGTCGGTGCTCCCAGGCCTATATAATCAAGGCCCTGTGGCCCATTCGGCCTTCCCTCTGCTGCTTCTGGTTGGTATGGTTTGAGTTGTCCTGAGTTGTTGGGTTTGGTTTAATTTGTTGTTTTTTCCTTTGCAGGCACGCTGCCAGTGTGGCGAGATCAGCAGCGTGGCCTTATGTATATTGTTTTGTACACTTTACAACATACACACACCTGTCCCCTCATGCACACCTTACACTACTGATTATACTGATATTCATACTCTATATTATTAGTATTTCATTGGTCTTTACATAATTTGATTTCTGTTCAATAAATTACTCTTTGTTATTCCTTCAAGGGGTGTATTTCTCATATTTGTCAGGTCTCAAGAGTCGGGGCGTGACAAATTGGGGGCTCGTCCATTAGTTTGTTTGGTTAAACCTCATTCAGGTTGCTGATTTGGTGTTTAGTTTACAAGCTGTTCTAGTTTATTTTTGGGAGATACACCTTGTGTTTTAGTAGTTATTGTGGAAGTGTTTTTGGCTTCAGGTCAGACTTCAGGGTGCTGAACAGAAGGTACGTGTTACTGACTGGATTTGGTGTGTGAGTTTTCCCCGTTAGGCTGTATGGCGTTTCCCCTTTGGGACTCGTCAGTTTCTTTTTTTTCTGTAGTGTTGTGGGCAAACGGGGTTGAGAGCAGTTGTCTCGGGAGCACAGCTTTGGTCCCGGAGAGGTTGCCTATTACGGGCAGCCTTATCCGCGCTAAGGTATTCAGTGTCATAAGTACCCGCCGCGGTCCCCACATGAAGACTAGGGTTGAGTTTAGCAAGCTTGGGTTAGGCAGTTAGGGGGAAATACTTCATGGGTAACTTTTACCTCACACTTATTTAGTTGGTTAACACGTTGCATTCTGTTGAGTACCTGTAAACTGCTATGGCTTCAGTTGAAGAGTTTGTGAAGGCACCTACGGAGGAGTTTGTGAAAAGCTGTAAGAAGGAGCAGTTAATTCAGATCGCTGACCACTATGGCTTTAGTATTGATAGTAAGAAAAAAAAGGGGGAGATTTTAGCTGTGGTGTTGTCTTCATTGTATGAAGAAGGGGTTTTGGTTAAAGGAGAGTTGGGCCCAGACTTTGTAGGATCAGCACTGGGGCCAATTGGGATATCTGTGACTGGGTTGACATTCGAGCAGCAGAAAGAGTTGTTGAAGATACGGTTACAAGCAGACATGGAGAAGCAACTTGAGTTGGAGAAAATTCGGCAACACACTGAGAGATTGAAACTGGAACTAGAACACTCTAAATTAACGATGATCAGGGATGGAAAGATTTCTCTAGCTGAGTCGGGTATGGGGGACCAGTTTTCCACCACTTCATCTTGTGGTATTGATATTGGGGCTAATTTGCGGTTGTTACCGAAGTTTAATGAGCGTAACCCCGATACTTTCTTCATTTTATTTGAACGGGTAGCAGATGCTAAAGAATGGCCAGATTCAGATAGGGTACTGATGCTGCAGTGTGTTCTTACAGGAAGGGCTCAAGATGCATATTCGGCGTTATGTGATTCTGACAATTTGGACTATGCTATGGTAAAATCGGCTGTGTTAAAAGCGTATGAGTTGGTTCCCGAGGCATATCGCCAAAAGTTTCGTAGTTGGGTCAAGGGGGATACGCAAACAAATGTAGAGTTTGTCCGTGATTTGCTGTCTCATTTTAACCGGTGGTGTTCTTCTGCAGGAGTGGATTCGTTTGACAGGCTTTGTGAGTTGGTTGTCTTGGAACAATTTAAAAATGCAATCCCTCAACGTGTTGCAACATATATTAATGAGCAGAAGCCCACCACTGCGCTTAAAGCGGCTGAGTTGGCTGACGATTTTGTGTTGACGCATAAAGGTAGTTATGCGCGCTCTGGAGTTGAATGGAAAAGTGGAGATAACGGTGGTAATTCTCGCGCTGGTAACAAGTTTCCGAAATCTGGTCCATCACGTACTGGTACGTCCTCCTATACAGGAACTGATGATGCCAGGGTTTGTAATTACTGCCAGGGTGTGGGTCATTGGAAAGGACAGTGTCCGTTATTGAAGTCGCGGGGTTACTTTGAACAGCACTCCTCCTTGCATGCTCCAACTATGTTGTGCTCTACTATTTCAGACCAGAGGCCTGTAAGTGTAGGGTCAAGCAGCTCCAGTGGTTCTGGTTTTGAGCCATTTATTATCGATGCGCGTGTGTCCTTGGTGGGTGGTGAAGAGCGTGTGCCCATTAAAGTGTTGCGTGACACAGGTGCTAAACACTCATTTATTGTTGAATCTGCACTACCCTTTTCACCGGTCACTGAAACGGGGGATTTTGTTCTAATGCATGGTATGGAGTTAGGCTTGATTCCCGTGCCACGCCATAATATGGTGTTGGAGTGTGACCTGGTAAAGGGCGTTGTGCCAGTCGGGGTGCGCCCTGCATTGCCAATAGATGAGGTTGTTATGATTTTGGGTAACGACTTGGCTGGTAGCACGGTGTGGGCTGACGTGCCGCCGCCTCCAGTGGTTATTTCTAAGCCAATTGTGGCTAAGAAACAAGATAATGGTGGGAGTGATCCAGAGGTTTTTCCAGTCTGTGCCGTGACACGTGCCCAGAAAAGCAAAGTTAAAGTGTTAGACCCGACTGTTTCAGGGTGTTCTGACGGTATGTGTCCTGCAGAGCCTGTAGTCTCTTTGCCTGTTCTTCCTTCGGTTTCAAGGGATGAATGGGTTAAAAGCCAAAGGGCTGATTCTTCCTTGTCTTCTTTGTGGAATGAGGTCTTGTCAATGGGAAAAGTAAGAGACGTTGCTCATGGGTACTTCCTTAAAGAAAACTTGCTGGTGAGAAAGTGGGTGCCTTGTGATGGAGAGTTTGTTGGTGAAGCGATTTACCAAGTTGTTGTGCCAAGCAATTTACGCGAGGTGGTGTTGGAAACAGCACATGATGGTTGTGGACACTTAGGTGTACGAAAAACTTATGACCGTGTCCTACGCTATTTCTTTTGGCCTCGATTGAAGCGTGACGTCTCTAAATATGTTAAGACGTGCCATACATGTCAGCTCACTGGGAAGCCTAGTCAGGTGATTAGGCCTGCTCCTCTTTCTCCGATCCCAGTTGTTTGTCAGCCATTTGAACATTTGATAATAGACTGTGTGGGGCCCTTACCCCCATCCAAATCTGGCTGTGTATATTTGTTGACAGTTATGTGCCAAACGACGAGATATCCCGCTGCATATCCTCTGCGTTCTATTTCCGTTAAATCCGTTGTCAAGGTTTTGACCCAGTTCATTTCAGTTTTTGGCATTCCACGAGTCATTCAAAGTGATCAAGGTTCTAATTTCACATCTCATTTGTTCAAGGAAATCCTGAAGCAGTTGCGTGTGAAGCATAACCGGGCTTCGGCGTATCATGCGCAGAGCCAGGGGGCACTTGAACGATTCCATCAGACATTAAAATCAATGTTGCGTTCTTATTGTATGGAGATGGGGAGAGACTGGGAGGAGGGACTACCCTGGCTTATGTTATCTGCAAGGGAAGTGGTGCAGGAAAGCACAGGGTTTAGCCCAAACGACTTAGTTTTTGGACATATGGTGCGTGGTCCTTTAGCTATCCTCCAAGATGACTTGACTGACAGAGAACCGCCCAAGAATCTGGTGGACTATGTAAATGGTTTTCGACATCGACTGTTCACGGCGGTGGAAATGGCACGGAAAAACTTGGGGGGTACACAGGCTAATATGAAAAAGCTGTATGACCGCAGGTCGGAGAGCCGTCAGTTTAGTCCTGGTGACCAAGTTTTAGCGCTTATGCCGCTTGTAGTCTCGCCGTTTCAAGCTAAATTCACAGGCCCATACACTGTCGAAAAGCACATATCAGAACATAACTATTTGATTGCCACTCCAAATCGGAGGAAGAAGTCTCAGTTATGCCATGTCAATTTGCTTAAACCATACTATGATCGTGGAACTTGTGATGTTGATTCTATGGCCCAGAGAGAAAATGTTAGTCCTGTACTCATGGTTGATTCTGTGTCCTCAGGTCCTAGCGTTCCCGACATGAGACTGATCGATGAGCTAGACGTTAATGTACCTGATGATCCAGTCGTATGTGGTAGGCTTAAAAACTCAGAGACTTTGCGCAATTTGCATAGTTTACTGGTCCATTTACCTGAGTTGCATAGAGTTGAGCTAATGGGACTGATTGAAAAATTTCCAATGTTGTTTAGTGACACGCCCTCACGCACAAATCTTATTGAGCATGATATTGACGTCGGTGACTGTCCTCCAGTCAAACAACGGTTCTACCGTTGTGCGTCGGGCAAATGTAAGATATTGGAGTCGGAGGTAAAATATATGTTGGATAACCAAATTGCAGTGCCGTCATCCTCCAGTTGGGCGTCGCCGAGTTTGCTGGTGGGAAAATCGGATGGGTCGCCTAGATTTTGTAATGACTATCGGAAAGTCAATAAAATCACTAAGGCTGATTCCTATCCTTTACCTCGAATGGAGGATTGTATTGACCAGGTTGGTTCGGCCACATTTGTTAGTAAATTTGATTTGTTAAAAGGATACTGGCAAGTTCCTCTGACAGCGCGTGCTCGTGAAATTTCTGCATTTGTAACACCTTTCGGACTGTACGAATATACAGTAATGAGTTTTGGCCTGCGTAATGCGCCCGCAACATTTCAACGCCTTATGAATATGGTTGTATCCGGTCTTGAGGGGTGTGCTGTTTATCTTGATGATGTTGTTATTTTTAGTAACACCTGGAATGATCACATTCAACGTATTGGTACTCTGTTTGGTCGCCTGGCTGAGGCACACTTGACAATAAATCTTGCGAAGTGTGAGTTCGCTAAAGCGACGGTGACATACTTAGGTCGGGTGGTTGGCCAGGGACAGGTTTGTCCAATAGGGGCTAAAGTTGATGCCGTCATGCAGTACCCTGCGCCCACTACCAAGAAGGAGTTGATGCGATTCCTGGGTCTTGTAGGTTATTATCGAGCGTTCTGTAAGAATTTCTCAACAGTTGTTGCACCTTTGACAAATTTGTTAAAGGGCAAGGCTAAATTTGTGTGGTCTTCTCTATGTCAGATTGCATTTGACAATGTGAAGACTCTTCTCTGTGCTGCTCCCGTGTTGGCTGCTCCACGCTTGGATGAATCATTCAAGCTGGAAGTTGATGCCAGTCTGGTTGGAGCAGGTGCCGTGTTGTTGCAGGAGAGGGAAGGGGTTGATAGACCCGTCAGTTACTTCTCTAAAAAGTTTAATTCGTATCAGCTTAATTATTCCACAATAGAGAAGGAAGCGCTGGCTCTTATCTGGGCCCTTCAACATTTCGAAGTCTATGTCGGTTCTGGAAATGGATCATTGGTGGTGTATACGGACCATAACCCTTTGACCTTTCTTGGTTCGATACAGTGTCCAAATCGTAGGTTAATGCGATGGATGCTATTTCTTCAGTCTTACACCTTAGATGTTAGACACATTAAGGGGAGAGATAATATAGTAGCAGATGCTCTATCTCGTGCTCCTGTGGCATAAGATGTTTTTTTTTTGTTATGCTCCATCTTGAACTGTTTTTCAGGTACCTGGTTGCAGAGGTGGGTCCTAGGATCAGAGGAGTGGGTATTGCAAAACGTAAGGTGGATGTTTTTTTTTTTTTTTTTGTGATCCTTTGGGACCCTGTCTTAAGGGGGGGGGTGTGGCGACCCCTGGTGTCACCAAGTGTCTGGTGTTTGTTTTGTGCCTGGGGTTTCATTGGTGTCAACTGGGAACACCTGGGTCGGTGCTCCCAGGCCTATATAATCAAGGCCCTGTGGCCCATTCGGCCTTCCCTCTGCTGCTTCTGGTTGGTATGGTTTGAGTTGTCCTGAGTTGTTGGGTTTGGTTTAATTTGTTGTTTTTTCCTTTGCAGGCACGCTGCCAGTGTGGCGAGATCAGCAGCGTGGCCTTATGTATATTGTTTTGTACACTTTACAACATACACACACCTGTCCCCTCATGCACACCTTACACTACTGATTATACTGATATTCATACTCTATATTATTAGTATTTCATTGGTCTTTACATAATTTGATTTCTGTTCAATAAATTACTCTTTGTTATTCCTTCAAGGGGTGTATTTCTCATATTTGTCAGGTCTCAAGAGTCGGGGCGTGACATGATTTTTTTCAATTTTCTACTGTCCCATAACATAAACCTCACAAAAAAAGTTAAAATATTATAAGATATAGTTATATGCCTTCAGTGTTTGATTTTGCAATGATTTCACTGTTTGGAAGTGTTTTTCTATTTGTGTCTGTTTTGTGCACATTCAGCAAGTATACGGCTGTTTTCTGATTTTTTTCAATTTTCTACTGTCCCATAACAAACCTCACAAATAAAGTTAACATCTTATAAGATATACTTCTGTAACCTCAGTGTTTGATTTTGCAATGATTTCACTGTTTGGATGTGTATTTCTATTTGTGTCTTTTGTTGTGCACATTCAGCAAGTATACGGCTGTTTTCTGATTTTTTTCAATTTTCTACTGTCCCATAACATAAACCTCACAAATAAAGTTAAAATCTTATAAGATATACTTCTGTAACCTCATTGTTTGATTTTGCAATGATTTCACTGTTTGGATGTGTTTTTCTATGTGTGTCTGTGTTTGTGCACATTCAGCAAGTATACGGCTGTTTTCTGATTTTTTTCAATTTTCTACTGTCCCATAACATAAACCTCACAAATAAAGTTAACATCTTATAAGATATAGTTATATGCCTTCAGTGTTTGATTTTGCAATGATTTCACTGTTTGGATGTGTTTTTCTATGTGTGTCTGTGTTTGTGCACATTCAGCAAGTATACGGCTGTTTTCTGATTTTTTTCAATTTTCTACTGTCCCATAACATAAACCTCACAAATACAGTTAACATCTTATAAGATATACTTCTGTAACCTCAGTGTTTGATTTTGCAATGATTTCACTGTTTGGATGTGTTTTTCTATGTGTGTCTGTGTTTGTGCACATTCAGCAAGTATACGGCTGTTTTCTGATTTTTTCAATTTTCTACTGTCCCATAACATAAACCTCACAAATAAAGTTAACATCTTATAAGATATACTTCTGTAACCTCAGTGTTTGATTTTGCAATGATTTCACTGTTTGGATGTGTTTTTCTATTTGTGTCTGTTTTTGTGCACATTCAGCAAGTATACGGCTGTTTTCTGATTTTTTTGAATTTTCTACTGTCCCATAACATAAACCTCACAAATAAAGTTAAAATCTTATAAGATATAGTTATATGCCTTCAGTGTTTGATTTTGCAATGATTTCACTGTTTGGATGTGTTTTTCTATGTGTGTCTGTGTTTGTGCACATTCAGCAAGTATACGGCTGTTTTCTGATTTTTTTCAATTTTCTACTGTCCCATAACATAAACCTCACAAATAAAGTTAAAATCTTATAAGATATAGTTATATGCCTTCAGTGTTTGATTTTGCAATGATTTCACTGTTTGGATGTGTTTTTCTATGTGTGTCTGTGTTTGTGCACATTCAGCAAGTATACGGCTGTTTTCTGATTTTTTTCAATTTTCTACTGTCCCATAACATAAACCTCACAAATAAAGTTAACATCTTATAAGATATACTTCTGTACCCTCAGTGTTTGATTTTGCAATGATTTCACTGTTTGGATGTGTTTTTCTATTTGTGTCTGTGTTTGTGCACACTAGCAAGTATACGGCTGTTTTCTGATTTTTTTCAATTTTCTACTGTCCCATAACATAAACCTCACAAATACAGTTAACATCTTATAAGATATACTTCTGTAACCTCAGTGTTTGGTTTTGCAATGATTTCACTGTTTGGATGTGTTTTTCTATTTGTGTCTGTTTTTGTGCACATTCAGCAAGTATACGGCTGTTTTCTGATTTTTTTCAATTTTCTACTGTCCCATAACATAAACCTCACAAATAAAGTTAACATCTTATAAGATATACTTCTGTACCCTCAGTGTTTGATTTTGCAATGATTTCACTGTTTGGATGTGTTTTTCTATTTGTGTCTGTTTTTGTGCGCATTCAGCAAGTATACGGCTGTTTTCTGATTTTTTTCAATTTTCTACTGTCGCATAACATAGACCTCACAAATAAAGTTAACATCTTATAAGATATACTTCTGTAACCTCAGTGTTTGATTTTGCAATGATTTCACTGTTTGGATGTGTTTTTCTATTTGTGTCTGTTTTGTGCACATTCAGCAAGTATACGGCTGTTTTCTGTTTTTTTTCAATTTTCTACTGTCCCATAACATAAACCTCACAAATAAAGTTAACATCTTATAAGATATACTTCTGTAACCTCAGTGTTTGATTTTGCAATGATTTCACTGTTTGGATGTGTTTTTCTATTTGTGTCTGTTTTTGTGCACATTCAGCAAGTATACGGCTGTTTTCTGATTTTTTTCAATTTTCTACTGTCCCATAACATAAACCTCACAAATAAAGTTAACATCTTATAAGATATAGTTATATGCCTTCAGTGTTTGATTTTGCAATGATTTCACTCTTTGGATGTGTTTTTCTATTTGTGTCTGTTTTTGTGCACATTCAGCAAGTATACGGCTGTTTTCTGATTTTTTTCAATTTTCTACTGTCCCATAACATAAACCTCACAAATAAAGTTAACATCTTATAAGATATACTTCTGTACCCTCAGTGTTTGATTTTGCAATGATTTCACTGTTTGGATGTGTTTCTCTATTTGTGTCTGTTTTTGTGCGCATTCAGCAAGTATACGGCTGTTTTCTGATTTTTTTCAATTTTCTACTGTCGCATAACATAGACCTAACAAATAAAGTTAACATCTTATAAGATATACTTCTGTACCCTCAGTGTTTGATTTTGCAATGATTTCACTGTTTGGATATGTTTTTCTATTTGTGTCTGTTTTTGTGCGCATTCAGCAAGTATACGGCTGTTTTCTGTTTTTTTTCAATTTTCTACTGTCCCATGACATAAACCTCACAAATAAAGTTAACATCTTATAAGATATACTTCTGTAACCTCAGTGTTTGATTTTGCAATGATTTCACTGTTTGGATGTGTTTTTCTATTTGTGTCTGTTTTGTGCACATTCAGCAAGTATACGGCTGTTTTCTGGTTTTTTTCAATTTTCTACTGTCCCATAACATAAACCTCACAAATAAAGTTAACATCTTATAAGATATACTTCTGTAACCTCAGTGTTTGATTTTGCAATGATTTCACTGTTTGGATGTGTTTTTCTATTTGTGTCTGTTTTTGTGCACATTCAGCAAGTATACGGCTGTTTTCTGATTTTTTTTCAATTTTCTACTGTCCCATAACATAAACCTCACAAATAAAGTTAACATCTTATAAGATATACTTCTGTACCCTCAGTGTTTGATTTTGCAATGATTTCACTGTTTGGATGTGTTTTTCTATTTGTGTCTGTTTTGTGCACATTCAGCAAGTATACGGCTGTTTTCTGTTTTTTTTCAATTTTCTACTGTCCCATAACATAAACCTCACAAATAAAGTTAACATCTTATAAGATATACTTCTGTAACCTCAGTGTTTGATTTTGCAATGATTTCACTGTTTGGATGTGTTTTTCTATTTGTGTCTGTTTTGTGCACATTCAGCAAGTATACGGCTGTTTTCTGATTTTTTTCAATTTTCTACTGTCCCATAACATAAACCTCACAAATAAAGTTAAAATCTTATAAGATATAGTTATATGCCTTCAGTGTTTGATTTTGCAATGATTTCACTGTTTGGATGTGTTTTTCTATTTGTGTCTGTTTTGTGCACATTCAGCAAGTATACGGCTGTTTTCTGATTTTTTTCAATTTTCTCCTCGCCCATAACATAAACCTCACAAATAAAGTTAACATCTTATAAGATATACTTCTGTAACCTCAGTGTTTGATTTTGCAATGATTTCACTGTTTTGATGTGTTTTTCTATTTGTGTCTGTTTTTGTGCACATTCAGCAAGTATACGGCTGTTTTCTGATTTTTTTCAATTTTCTACTGTCCCATAACATAAACCTCACAAATAAAGTTAAAATCTTATAAGATATAGTTATATGCCTTCAGTGTTTGATTTTGCAATGATTTCACTGTTTGGATGTGTTTTTCTATTTGTGTCTTTTGTTGTGCACATTCAGCAAGTATACGGCTGTTTTCTGATTTTTTTCAATTTTCTATTGTCCCGTAACATAAACCTCATAAATAAAGTTAACATCTTATAAGATATACTTCTGTAACCACAGTGTTTGATTTTGCAATGATTTCACTGTTTGGATGTGTTTTTCTATTTGTGTCTGTTTTGTGCACATTCAGCAAGTATACGGCTGTTTTCTGATTTTGTTCAATTTTCTACTGTCCCATAACATAAACCTCACAAATAAAGTTAACATCTTATAAGATATACTTCTGTACCCTCAGTGTTTGATTTTGCAATGATTTCACTGTTTGGATGTGTTTTTCTATTTGTGTCTGTTTTTGTGCGCATTCAGCAAGTATACGGCTGTTTTCTGATTTTTTTCAATTTTCTACTGTCGCATAACATAGACCTAACAAATAAAGTTAAAATCTTATAAGATATAGTTATATGCCTTCAGTGTTTGATTTTGCAATGATTTCACTGTTTGGATGTGTTTTTCTATGTGTGTCTGTGTTTGTGCACATTCAGCAAGTATACGGCTGTTTTCTGATTTTTTTGAATTTTCTACTGTCCCATAACATAAACCTCACAAATAAAGTTAAAATCTTATAAGATATAGTTATATGCCTTCAGTGTTTGATTTTGCAATGATTTCACTGTTTGGATGTGTTTTTCTATTTGTGTCTGTTTTTGTGCACATTCAGCAAGTATACGGCTGTTTTCTGATTTTTTTCAATTTTCTACTGTCCCATAACATAAACCTCACAAATACAGTTAACATCTTATAAGATATACTTCTGTAACCTCAGTGTTTGATTTTGCAATGATTTCACTGTTTGGATGTGTTTTTCTATTTGTGTCTGTTTTTGTGCACATTCAGCAAGTATACGGCTGTTTTCTGATTTTTTTCAATTTTCTACTGTCCCATAACATAAACCTCACAAATACAGTTAACATCTTATAAGATATACTTCTGTAACCTCAGTGTTTGATTTTGCAATGATTTCACTGTTTGGATGTGTTTTTCTATTTGTGTCTGTTTTTGTGCACATTCAGCAAGTATACGGCTGTTTTCTGATTTTTTTCAATTTTCTACTGTCCCATAACATAAACCTCACAAATAAAGTTAACATCTTATAAGATATAGTTATATGCCTTCAGTGTTTGATTTTGCAATGATTTCACTCTTTGGATGTGTTTTTCTATTTGTGTCTGTTTTTGTGCACATTCAGCAAGTATACGGCTGTTTTCTGATTTTTTTCAATTTTCTACTGTCCCATAACATAAACCTCACAAATAAAGTTAACATCTTATAAGATATACTTCTGTACCCTCAGTGTTTGATTTTGCAATGATTTCACTGTTTGGATGTGTTTTTCTATTTGTGTCTGTTTTTGTGCGCATTCAGCAAGTATACGGCTGTTTTCTGATTTTTTTCAATTTTCTACTGTCGCATAACATAGACCTAACAAATAAAGTTAACATCTTATAAGATATACTTCTGTACCCTCAGTGTTTGATTTTGCAATGATTTCACTGTTTGGATATGTTTTTCTATTTGTGTCTGTTTTTGTGCGCATTCAGCAAGTATACGGCTGTTTTCTGTTTTTTTTCAATTTTCTACTGTCCCATGACATAAACCTCACAAATAAAGTTAACATCTTATAAGATATACTTCTGTAACCTCAGTGTTTGATTTTGCAATGATTTCACTGTTTGGATGTGTTTTTCTATTTGTGTCTGTTTTGTGCACATTCAGCAAGTATACGGCTGTTTTCTGGTTTTTTTCAATTTTCTACTGTCCCATAACATAAACCTCACAAATAAAGTTAACATCTTATAAGATATACTTCTGTAACCTCAGTGTTTGATTTTGCAATGATTTCACTGTTTGGATGTGTTTTTCTATTTGTGTCTGTTTTTGTGCACATTCAGCAAGTATACGGCTGTTTTCTGTTTTTTTTCAATTTTCTACTGTCCCATGACATAAACCTCACAAATAAAGTTAACATCTTATAAGATATACTTCTGTAACCTCAGTGTTTGATTTTGCAATGATTTCACTGTTTGGATGTGTTTTTCTATTTGTGTCTGTTTTGTGCACATTCAGCAAGTATACGGCTGTTTTCTGGTTTTTTTCAATTTTCTACTGTCCCATAACATAAACCTCACAAATAAAGTTAACATCTTATAAGATATACTTCTGTAACCTCAGTGTTTGATTTTGCAATGATTTCACTGTTTGGATGTGTTTTTCTATTTGTGTCTGTTTTTGTGCACATTCAGCAAGTATACGGCTGTTTTCTGATTTTTTTTCAATTTTCTACTGTCCCATAACATAAACCTCACAAATAAAGTTAACATCTTATAAGATATACTTCTGTACCCTCAGTGTTTGATTTTGCAATGATTTCACTGTTTGGATGTGTTTTTCTATTTGTGTCTGTTTTTGTGCGCATTCAGCAAGTATACGGCTGTTTTCTGATTTTTTTCAATTTTCTACTGTCGCATAACATAGACCTCACAAATAAAGTTAACATCTTATAAGATATACTTCTGTAACCTCAGTGTTTGATTTTGCAATGATTTCACTGTTTGGATGTGTTTTTCTATTTGTGTCTGTTTTGTGCACATTCAGCAAGTATACGGCTGTTTTCTGTTTTTTTTCAATTTTCTACTGTCCCATAACATAAACCTCACAAATAAAGTTAACATCTTATAAGATATACTTCTGTAACCTCAGTGTTTGATTTTGCAATGATTTCACTGTTTGGATGTGTTTTTCTATTTGTGTCTGTTTTTGTGCACATTCAGCAAGTATACGGCTGTTTTCTGATTTTTTTCAATTTTCTACTGTCCCATAACATAAACCTCACAAATAAAGTTAACATCTTATAAGATATAGTTATATGCCTTCAGTGTTTGATTTTGCAATGATTTCACTCTTTGGATGTGTTTTTCTATTTGTGTCTGTTTTTGTGCACATTCAGCAAGTATACGGCTGTTTTCTGATTTTTTTCAATTTTCTACTGTCCCATAACATAAACCTCACAAATAAAGTTATCTTATAAGATATACTTCTGTAACCTCAGTGTTTGATTTTGCAATGATTTCACTGTTTGGATGTGTTTTTCTATTTGTGTCTGTTTTGTGCACATTCAGCAAGTATACAGCTGTTTTCTGATTTTTTTCAATTTTCTCCTCGCCCATAACATAAACCTCACAAATAAAGTTAACATCTTATAAGATATAGTTATATGCCTTCAGTGTTTGATTTTGCAATGATTTCACTGTTTGGATGTGTTTTTCTATTTGTGTCTGTTTTTGTGCGCATTCAGCAAGTATACGGCTGTTTTCTGATTTTTTTCAATTTTCTACTGTCCCATAACATAAACCTCACAAATAAAGTTAACATCTTATAAGATATACTTCTGTAACCTCAGTGTTTGATTTTGCAATGATTTCACTGTTTGGATGTGTTTTTCTATTTGTGTCTGTTTTGTGCACATTCAGCAAGTATACGGCTGTTTTCTGGTTTTTTTCAATTTTCTACTGTCCCATAACATAAACCTCACAAATAAAGTTAACATCTTATAAGATATACTTCTGTAACCTCAGTGTTTGATTTTGCAATGATTTCACTGTTTGGATGTGTTTTTCTATTTGTGTCTGTTTTGTGCACATTCAGCAAGTATACGGCTGTTTTCTGATTTTTTTCAATTTTCTACTGTCCCATAACATAAACCTCACAAATAAAGTTAAAATCTTATAAGATATAGTTATATGCCTTCAGTGTTTGATTTTGCAATGATTTCACTGTTTGGATGTGTTTTTCTATTTGTGTCTGTTTTTGTGCACATTCAGCAAGTATACGGCTGTTTTCTGATTTTTTTCAATTTTCTACTGTCCCATAACATAAACCTCACAAATAAAGTTAAAATCTTATAAGATATAGTTATATGCCTTCAGTGTTTGATTTTGCAATGATTTCACTGTTTGGATGTGTTTTTCTATTTGTGTCTGTTTTTGTGCAAATTCAGCAAGTATACGGCTGTTTTCTGATTTTTTTAAATTTTCTACTGTCCCATAACATAAACCTCACAAATAAAGTTAACATCTTATAAGATATACTTCTGTACCCTCAGTGTTTGATTTTGCAATGATTTCACTGTTTGGATGTGTTTTTCTATTTGTGTCTGTTTTTGTGCGCATTCAGCAAGTATACGGCTGTTTTCTGATTTTTTTCAATTTTCTACTGTCCCATAACATAAACCTCACAAATAAAGTTAACATCTTATAAGATATACTTCTGTAACCTCAGTGTTTGATTTTGCAATGATTTCACTGTTTGGATGTGTTTTTCTATTTGTGTCTGTTTTGTGCACATCAGCAAGTATACGGCTGTTTTCTGATTTTTTTCAATTTTCTACTGTCCCATAACATAAACCTCACAAATAAAGTTAAAATCTTATAAGATATAGTTATATGCCTTCAGTGTTTGATTTTGCAATGATTTCACTGTTTGGATGTGTTTTTCTATTTGTGTCTGTTTTTGTGCACATTCAGCAAGTATACGACTGTTTTCTGATTTTTTTCAATTTTCTACTGTCCCATAACATAAACCTCACAAATAAAGTTAAAATCTTATAAGATATACTTCTGTAACCTCAGTGTTTGATTTTGCAATGATTTCACTGTTTGGATGTGTTTTTCTATTTGTGTCTGTTTTTGTGCACATTCAGCAAGTATACGGCTGTTTTCTGATTTTTTTGAATTTTCTACTGTCCCATAACATAAACCTCACAAATAAAGTTAAAATCTTATAAGATATAGTTATATGCCTTCAGTGTTTGATTTTGCAATGATTTCACTGTTTGGATGTGTTTTTCTATGTGTGTCTGTGTTTGTGCACATTCAGCAAGTATACGGCTGTTTTCTGATTTTTTTGAATTTTCTACTGTCCCATAACATAAACCTTAAATAAAGTTAAAATCTTATAAGATATAGTTATATGCCTTCAGTGTTTGATTTTGCAATGATTTCACTGTTTGGATGTGTTTTTCTATTTGTGTCTGTTTTTGTGCACATTCAGCAAGTATACGGCTGTTTTCTGATTTTTTTCAATTTTCTACTGTCCCATAACATAAACCTCACAAATAAAGTTAAAATCTTATAAGATATAGTTATATGCCTTCAGTGTTTGATTTTGCAATGATTTCACTGTTTGGATGTGTTTTTCTATTTGTGTCTGTTTTTGTGCAAATTCAGCAAGTATACGGCTGTTTTCTGATTTTTTTAAATTTTCTACTGTCCCATAACATAAACCTCACAAATAAAGTTAACATCTTATAAGATATACTTCTGTACCCTCAGTGTTTGATTTTGCAATGATTTCACTGTTTGGATGTGTTTTTCTATTTGTGTCTGTTTTTGTGCGCATTCAGCAAGTATACGGCTGTTTTCTGATTTTTTTCAATTTTCTACTGTCCCATAACATAAACCTCACAAATAAAGTTAAAATCTTATAAGATATAGTTATATGCCTTCAGTGTTTGATTTTGCAATGATTTCACTGTTTGGATGTGTTTTTCTATGTGTGTCTGTGTTTGTGCACATTCAGCAAGTATACGGCTGTTTTCTGATTTTTTTGAATTTTCTACTGTCCCATAACATAAACCTCACAAATAAAGTTAAAATCTTATAAGATATAGTTATATGCCTTCAGTGTTTGATTTTGCAATGATTTCACTGTTTGGATGTGTTTTTCTATTTGTGTCTGTTTTTGTGCACATTCAGCAATATACGGCTGTTTTCTGATTTTTTTCAATTTTCTACTGTCCCATAACATAAACCTCACAAATACAGTTAACATCTTATAAGATATACTTCTGTAACCTCAGTGTTTGATTTTGCAATGATTTCACTGTTTGGATGTGTTTTTCTATTTGTGTCTGTTTTTGTGCACATTCAGCAAGTATACGGCTGTTTTCTGATTTTTTTCAATTTTCTACTGTCCCATAACATAAACCTCACAAATAAAGTTAACATCTTATAAGATATACTTCTGTACCCTCAGTGTTTGATTTTGCAATGATTTCACTGTTTGGATGTGTTTTTCTATTTGTGTCTGTTTTGTGCACATTCAGCAAGTATACGGCTGTTTTCTGGTTTTTTTCAATTTTCTACTGTCCCATAACATAAACCTCACAAATAAAGTTAACATCTTATAAGATATACTTCTGTAACCTCAGTGTTTGATTTTGCAATGATTTCACTGTTTGGATGTGTTTTTCTATTTGTGTCTGTTTTGTGCACATTCAGCAAGTATACGGCTGTTTTCTGATTTTTTTCAATTTTCTACTGTCCCATAACATAAACCTCACAAATAAAGTTAAAATCTTATAAGATATAGTTATATGCCTTCAGTGTTTGATTTTGCAATGATTTCACTGTTTGGATGTGTTTTTCTATTTGTGTCTGTTTTGTGCACATTCAGCAAGTATACGGCTGTTTTCTGATTTTTTTCAATTTTCTCCTCGCCCATAACATAAACCTCACAAATAAAGTTAACATCTTATAAGATATACTTCTGTAACCTCAGTGTTTGATTTTGCAATGATTTCACTGTTTGGATGTGTTTTTCTATTTGTGTCTGTTTTTGTGCACATTCAGCAAGTATACGGCTGTTTTCTGATTTTTTTCAATTTTCTACTGTCCCATAACATAAACCTCACAAATAAAGTTAAAATCTTATAAGATATAGTTATATGCCTTCAGTGTTTGATTTTGCAATGATTTCACTGTTTGGATGTGTTTTTCTATTTGTGTCTGTTTTTGTGCACATTCAGCAAGTATACGGCTTTTTTCTGATTTTTTTCAATTTTCTACTGTCCCATAACATAAACCTCACAAATACAGTTAACATCTTATAAGATATACTTCTGTAACCTCAGTGTTTGATTTTGCAATGATTTCACTGTTTGGATGTGTTTTTCTATTTGTGTCTGTTTTGTGCACATTCAGCAAGTATACAGCTGTTTTCTGATTTTTTTCAATTTTCTCCTCGCCCATAACATAAACCTCACAAATAAAGTTAACATCTTATAAGATATAGTTATATGCCTTCAGTGTTTGATTTTGCAATGATTTCACTGTTTGGATGTGTTTTTCTATTTGTGTCTGTTTTTGTGCGCATTCAGCAAGTATACGGCTGTTTTCTGATTTTTTTCAATTTTCTACTGTCCCATAACATAAACCTCACAAATAAAGTTAACATCTTATAAGATATACTTCTGTAACCTCAGTGTTTGATTTTGCAATGATTTCACTGTTTGGATGTGTTTTTCTATTTGTGTCTGTTTTGTGCACATTCAGCAAGTATACGGCTGTTTTCTGGTTTTTTTCAATTTTCTACTGTCCCATAACATAAACCTCACAAATAAAGTTAAAATCTTATAAGATATAGTTATATGCCTTCAGTGTTTGATTTTGCAATGATTTCACTGTTTGGATGTGTTTTTCTATGTGTGTCTGTGTTTGTGCACATTCAGCAAGTATACGGCTGTTTTCTGATTTTTTTGAATTTTCTACTGTCCCATAACATAAACCTTAAATAAAGTTAAAATCTTATAAGATATAGTTATATGCCTTCAGTGTTTGATTTTGCAATGATTTCACTGTTTGGATGTGTTTTTCTATTTGTGTCTGTTTTTGTGCACATTCAGCAAGTATACGGCTGTTTTCTGATTTTTTTCAATTTTCTACTGTCCCATAACATAAACCTCACAAATAAAGTTAAAATCTTATAAGATATAGTTATATGCCTTCAGTGTTTGATTTTGCAATGATTTCACTGTTTGGATGTGTTTTTCTATTTGTGTCTGTTTTTGTGCAAATTCAGCAAGTATACGGCTGTTTTCTGATTTTTTTAAATTTTCTACTGTCCCATAACATAAACCTCACAAATAAAGTTAACATCTTATAAGATATACTTCTGTACCCTCAGTGTTTGATTTTGCAATGATTTCACTGTTTGGATGTGTTTTTCTATTTGTGTCTGTTTTTGTGCGCATTCAGCAAGTATACGGCTGTTTTCTGATTTTTTTCAATTTTCTACTGTCCCATAACATAAACCTCACAAATAAAGTTAAAATCTTATAAGATATAGTTATATGCCTTCAGTGTTTGATTTTGCAATGATTTCACTGTTTGGATGTGTTTTTCTATTTGTGTCTGTTTTTGTGCACATTCAGCAAGTATACGACTGTTTTCTGATTTTTTTCAATTTTCTACTGTCCCATAACATAAACCTCACAAATAAAGTTAAAATCTTATAAGATATACTTCTGTAACCTCAGTGTTTGATTTTGCAATGATTTCACTGTTTGGATGTGTTTTTCTATTTGTGTCTGTTTTTGTGCACATTCAGCAAGTATACGGCTGTTTTCTGATTTTTTTGAATTTTCTACTGTCCCATAACATAAACCTCACAAATAAAGTTAAAATCTTATAAGATATAGTTATATGCCTTCAGTGTTTGATTTTGCAATGATTTCACTGTTTGGATGTGTTTTTCTATGTGTGTCTGTGTTTGTGCACATTCAGCAAGTATACGGCTGTTTTCTGATTTTTTTGAATTTTCTACTGTCCCATAACATAAACCTTAAATAAAGTTAAAATCTTATAAGATATAGTTATATGCCTTCAGTGTTTGATTTTGCAATGATTTCACTGTTTGGATGTGTTTTTCTATTTGTGTCTGTTTTTGTGCACATTCAGCAAGTATACGGCTGTTTTCTGATTTTTTTCAATTTTCTACTGTCCCATAACATAAACCTCACAAATAAAGTTAAAATCTTATAAGATATAGTTATATGCCTTCAGTGTTTGATTTTGCAATGATTTCACTGTTTGGATGTGTTTTTCTATTTGTGTCTGTTTTTGTGCAAATTCAGCAAGTATACGGCTGTTTTCTGATTTTTTTAAATTTTCTACTGTCCCATAACATAAACCTCACAAATAAAGTTAACATCTTATAAGATATACTTCTGTACCCTCAGTGTTTGATTTTGCAATGATTTCACTGTTTGGATGTGTTTTTCTATTTGTGTCTGTTTTTGTGCGCATTCAGCAAGTATACGGCTGTTTTCTGATTTTTTTCAATTTTCTACTGTCCCATAACATAAACCTCACAAATAAAGTTAAAATCTTATAAGATATAGTTATATGCCTTCAGTGTTTGATTTTGCAATGATTTCACTGTTTGGATGTGTTTTTCTATTTGTGTCTGTTTTTGTGCACATTCAGCAAGTATACGGCTGTTTTCTGATTTTTTTCAATTTTCTACTGTCCCATAACATAAACCTCACAAATACAGTTAACATCTTATAAGATATACTTCTGTAACCTCAGTGTTTGATTTTGCAATGATTTCACTGTTTGGATGTGTTTTTCTATTTGTGTCTGTTTTTGTGCACATTCAGCAAGTATACGGCTGTTTTCTGATTTTTTTCAATTTTCTACTGTCCCATAACATAAACCTCACAAATAAAGTCAACATCTTATAAGATATACTTCTGTACCCTCAGTGTTTGATTTTGCAATGATTTCACTGTTTGGATGTGTTTTTCTATTTGTGTCTGTTTTGTGCACATTCAGCAAGTATACGGCTGTTTTCTGGTTTTTTTCAATTTTCTACTGTCCCATAACATAAACCTCACAAATACAGTTAACATCTTAAAAGATATACTTCTGTAACCTCAGTGTTTGATTTTGCAATGATTTCACTGTTTGGATGTGTTTTTCTATTTGTGTCTGTTTTGTGCACATTCAGCAAGTATACGGCTGTTTTCTGATTTTTTTCAATTTTCTACTGTCCCATAACATAAACCTCACAAATAAAGTTAAAATCTTATAAGATATAGTTATATGCCTTCAGTGTTTGATTTTGCAATGATTTCACTGTTTGGATGTGTTTTTCTATTTGTGTCTGTTTTGTGCACATTCAGCAAGTATACGGCTGTTTTCTGATTTTTTTCAATTTTCTCCTCGCCCATAACATAAACCTCACAAATAAAGTTAACATCTTATAAGATATACTTCTGTAACCTCAGTGTTTGATTTTGCAATGATTTCACTGTTTGGATGTGTTTTTCTATTTGTGTCTGTTTTTGTGCACATTCAGCAAGTATACGGCTGTTTTCTGATTTTTTTCAATTTTCTACTGTCCCATAACATAAACCTCACAAATAAAGTTAAAATCTTATAAGATATAGTTATATGCCTTCAGTGTTTGATTTTGCAATGATTTCACTGTTTGGATGTGTTTTTCTATTTGTGTCTTTTGTTGTGCACATTCAGCAAGTATACGGCTGTTTTCTGATTTTTTTCAATTTTCTACTGTCGCATAACATAGACCTCACAAATAAAGTTAACATCTTATAAGATATACTTCTGTAACCTCAGTGTTTGATTTTGCAATGATTTCACTGTTTGGATGTGTTTTTCTATTTGTGTCTGTTTTGTGCACATTCAGCAAGTATACGGCTGTTTTCTGATTTTTTTCAATTTTCTACTGTCCCATAACATAAACCTCACAAATAAAGTTAAAATCTTATAAGATATAGTTATATGCCTTCAGTGTTTGATTTTGCAATGATTTCACTGTTTGGATGTGTTTTTCTATTTGTGTCTGTTTTTGTGCACATTCAGCAAGTATACGGCTTTTTTCTGATTTTTTTCAATTTTCTACTGTCCCATAACATAAACCTCACAAATACAGTTAACATCTTATAAGATATACTTCTGTAACCTCAGTGTTTGATTTTGCAATGATTTCACTGTTTGGATGTGTTTTTCTATTTGTGTCTGTTTTTGTGCACATTCAGCAAGTATACGGCTGTTTTCTGATTTTTTTCAATTTTCTACTGTCCCATAACATAAACCTCACAAATAAAGTTAACATCTTATAAGATATACTTCTGTACCCTCAGTGTTTGATTTTGCAATGATTTCACTGTTTGGATGTGTTTTTCTATTTGTGTCTGTTTTTGTGCACATTCAGCAAGTATACGGCTGTTTTCTGGTTTTTTTCAATTTTCTACTGCCCCATAACATAAACCTCACAAATAAAGTTAACATCTTATAAGATATACTTCTGTAACCTCAGTGTTTGATTTTGCAATGATTTCACTGTTTGGATGTGTTTTTCTATTTGTGTCTGTTTTGTGCACATTCAGCAAGTATACGGCTGTTTTCTGATTTTTTTCAATTTTCTACTGTCCCATAACATAAACCTCACAAATAAAGTTAAAATCTTATAAGATATAGTTATATGCCTTCAGTGTTTGATTTTGCAATGATTTCACTGTTTGGATGTGTTTTTCTATTTGTGTCTGTTTTTGTGCACATTCAGCAAGTATACGGCTGTTTTCTGATTTTTTTCAATTTTCTACTGTCCCATAACATAAACCTCACAAATAAAGTTAAAATCTTATAAGATATAGTTATATGCCTTCAGTGTTTGATTTTGCAATGATTTCACTGTTTGGATGTGTTTTTCTATTTGTGTCTGTTTTGTGCACATTCAGCAAGTATACGGCTGTTTTCTGATTTTTTTCAATTTTCTCCTCGCCCATAACATAAACCTCACAAATAAAGTTAACATCTTATAAGATATACTTCTGTAACCTCAGTGTTTGATTTTGCAATGATTTCACTGTTTGGATGTGTTTTTCTATTTGTGTCTGTTTTTGTGCACATTCAGCAAGTATACGGCTGTTTTCTGATTTTTTTCAATTTTCTACTGTCCCATAACATAAACCTCACAAATAAAGTAAAATCTTATAAGATATAGTTATATGCCTTCAGTGTTTGATTTTGCAATGATTTCACTGTTTGGATGTGTTTTTCTATTTGTGTCTGTTTTTGTGCAAATTCAGCAAGTATACGGCTGTTTTCTGATTTTTTTCAATTTTCTACTGTCCCATAACATAAACCTCACAAATAAAGTTAAAATCTTATAAGATATAGTTATATGCCTTCAGTGTTTGATTTTGCAATGATTTCACTGTTTGGATGTGTTTTTCTATTTGTGTCTGTTTTTGTGCAAATTCAGCAAGTATACGGCTGTTTTCTGATTTTTTTCAATTTTCTACTGTCCCATAACATAAACCTCACAAATAAAGTTAACATCTTATAAGATATACTTCTGTACCCTCAGTGTTTGATTTTGCAATGATTTCACTGTTTGGATGTGTTTTTCTATTTGTGTCTGTTTTTGTGCGCATTCAGCAAGTATACGGCTGTTTTCTGATTTTTTTCAATTTTCTACTGTCGCATAACATAGACCTCACAAATAAAGTTAACATCTTATAAGATATACTTCTGTACCCTCAGTGTTTGATTTTGCAATGATTTCACTGTTTGGATATGTTTTTCTATTTGTGTCTGTTTTTGTGCGCATTCAGCAAGTATACGGCTGTTTTCTGGTTTTTTTCAATTTTCTACTGTCCCATAACATAAACCTCACAAATAAAGTTAACATCTTATAAGATATACTTCTGTAACCTCAGTGTTTGATTTTGCAATGATTTCACTGTTTGGATGTGTTTTTCTATTTGTGTCTGTTTTGTGCACATTCAGCAAGTATACGGCTGTTTTCTGGTTTTTTTCAATTTTCTACTGTCCCATAACATAAACCTCACAAATAAAGTTAACATCTTATAAGATATACTTCTGTAACCTCAGTGTTTGATTTTGCAATGATTTCACTGTTTGGATGTGTTTTTCTATTTGTGTCTGTTTTGTGCACATTCAGCAAGTATACGGCTGTTTTCTGATTTTTTTCAATTTTCTACTGTCCCATAACATAAACCTCACAAATAAAGTTAAAATCTTATAAGATATAGTTATATGCCTTCAGTGTTTGATTTTGCAATGATTTCACTGTTTGGATGTGTTTTTCTATGTGTGTCTGTTTTTGTGCAAATTCAGCAAGTATACGGCTGTTTTCTGATTTTTTTCAATTTTCTACTGTCCCATAACATAAACCTCACAAATAAAGTTAACATCTTATAAGATATACTTCTGTACCCTCAGTGTTTGATTTTGCAATGATTTCACTGTTTGGATGTGTTTTTCTATTTGTGTCTGTTTTGTGCACATTCAGCAAGTATACGGCTGTTTTCTGGTTTTTTTCAATTTTCTACTGTCCCATAACATAAACCTCACAAATAAAGTTAACATCTTATAAGATATACTTCTGTAACCTCAGTGTTTGATTTTGCAATGATTTCACTGTTTGGATGTGTTTTTCTATTTGTGTCTGTTTTGTGCACATTCAGCAAGTATACGGCTGTTTTCTGATTTTTTTCAATTTTCTACTGTCCCATAACATAAACCTCACAAATAAAGTTAAAATCTTATAAGATATAGTTATATGCCTTCAGTGTTTGATTTTGCAATGATTTCACTGTTTGGATGTGTTTTTCTATGTGTGTCTGTTTTTGTGCAAATTCAGCAAGTATACGGCTGTTTTCTGATTTTTTTCAATTTTCTACTGTCCCATAACATAAACCTCACAAATAAAGTTAACATCTTATAAGATATACTTCTGTACCCTCAGTGTTTGATTTTGCAATGATTTCACTGTTTGGATGTGTTTTTCTATTTGTGTCTGTTTTTGTGCGCATTCAGCAAGTATACGGCTGTTTTCTGATTTTTTTCAATTTTCTACTGTCCCATAACATAAACCTCACAAATAAAGTTAACATCTTATAAGATATACTTCTGTAACCTCAGTGTTTGATTTTGCAATGATTTCACTGTTTGGATGTGTTTTTCTATTTGTGTCTGTTTTTGTGCGCATTCAGCAAGTATACGGCTGTTTTCTGATTTTTTTCAATTTTCTACTGTCCCATAACATAAACCTCACAAATAAAGTTAAAATCTTATAAGATATAGTTATATGCCTTCAGTGTTTGATTTTGCAATGATTTCACTCTTTGGATGTGTTTTTCTATTTGTGTCTGTTTTTGTGCACATTCAGCAAGTATACGGCTGTTTTCTGATTTTTTTCAATTTTCTACTGTCCCATAACATAAACCTCACAAATACAGTTAACATCTTATAAGATATACTTCTGTAACCTCAGTGTTTGATTTTGCAATGATTTCACTGTTTGGATGTGTTTTTCTATTTGTGTCTGTTTTTGTGCACATTCAGCAAGTATACGGCTGTTTTCTGATTTTTTTCAATTTTCTACTGTCCCATAACATAAACCTCACAAATAAAGTTAAAATCTTATAAGATATAGTTATATGCCTTCAGTGTTTGATTTTGCAATGATTTCACTGTTTGGATGTGTTTTTCTATTTGTGCCTGTTTTTGTGCAAATTCAGCAAGTATACGGCTGTTTTCTGGTTTTTTTCAATTTTCTACTGTCCCATAACATAAACCTCACAAATAAAGTTAACATCTTATAAGATATACTTCTGTAACCTCAGTGTTTGATTTTGCAATGATTTCACTGTTTGGATGTGTTTTTCTATTTGTGTCTGTTTTTGTGCACATTCAGCAAGTATACGGCTGTTTTCTGATTTTTTTCAATTTTCTACTGTCCCATAACATAAACCTCACAAATAAAGTTAAAATCTTATAAGATATAGTTATATGCCTTCAGTGTTTGATTTTGCAATGATTTCACTGTTTGGATGTGTTTTTCTATGTGTGTCTGTGTTTGTGCACATTCAGCAAGTATACGGCTGTTTTCTGATTTTTTTGAATTTTCTACTGTCCCATAACATAAACCTCACAAATAAAGTTAAAATCTTATAAGATATAGTTATATGCCTTCAGTGTTTGATTTTGCAATGATTTCACTGTTTGGATGTGTTTTTCTATTTGTGTCTGTTTTTGTGCACATTCAGCAAGTATATGGCTGTTTTCTGATTTTTTTCAATTTTCTACTGTCCCATAACATAAACCTCACAAATAAAGTTAACATCTTATAAGATATACTTCTGTACCCTCAGTGTTTGATTTTGCAATGATTTCACTGTTTGGATGTGTTTTTCTATTTGTGTCTGTTTTGTGCACATTCAGCAAGTATACGGCTGTTTTCTGGTTTTTTTCAATTTTCTACTGTCCCATAACATAAACCTCACAAATAAAGTTAACATCTTATAAGATATACTTCTGTAACCTCAGTGTTTGATTTTGCAATGATTTCACTGTTTGGATGTGTTTTTCTATTTGTGTCTGTTTTTGTGCACATTCAGCAAGTATACGGCTGTTTTCTGATTTTTTTCAATTTTCTACTGTCCCATAACATAAACCTCACAAATAAAGTCAACATCTTATAAGATATACTTCTGTACCCTCAGTGTTTGATTTTGCAATGATTTCACTGTTTGGATGTGTTTTTCTATTTGTGTCTGTTTTGTGCACATTCAGCAAGTATACGGCTGTTTTCTGGTTTTTTTCAATTTTCTACTGTCCCATAACATAAACCTCACAAATACAGTTAACATCTTATAAGATATACTTCTGTAACCTCAGTGTTTGATTTTGCAATGATTTCACTGTTTGGATGTGTTTTTCTATTTGTGTCTGTTTTGTGCACATTCAGCAAGTATACGGCTGTTTTCTGATTTTTTTCAATTTTCTCCTCGCCCATAACATAAACCTCACAAATAAAGTTAACATCTTATAAGATATACTTCTGTAACCTCAGTGTTTGATTTTGCAATGATTTCACTGTTTGGATGTGTTTTTCTATTTGTGTCTGTTTTTGTGCACATTCAGCAAGTATACGGCTGTTTTCTGATTTTTTTCAATTTTCTACTGTCCCATAACATAAACCTCACAAATAAAGTTAAAATCTTATAAGATATAGTTATATGCCTTCAGTGTTTGATTTTGCAATGATTTCACTGTTTGGATGTGTTTTTCTATTTGTGTCTTTTGTTGTGCACATTCAGCAAGTATACGGCTGTTTTCTGATTTTTTTCAATTTTCTACTGTCGCATAACATAGACCTCACAAATAAAGTTAACATCTTATAAGATATACTTCTGTAACCTCAGTGTTTGATTTTGCAATGATTTCACTGTTTGGATGTGTTTTTCTATTTGTGTCTGTTTTTGTGCACATTCAGCAAGTATACGGCTGTTTTCTGATTTTTTTCAATTTTCTACTGTCCCATAACATAAACCTCACAAATAAAGTTAAAATCTTATAAGATATAGTTATATGCCTTCAGTGTTTGATTTTGCAATGATTTCACTGTTTGGATGTGTTTTTCTATTTGTGTCTGTTTTTGTGCACATTCAGCAAGTATACAGCTTTTTTCTGATTTTTTTCAATTTTCTACTGTCCCATAACATAAACCTCACAAATACAGTTAACATCTTATAAGATATACTTCTGTAACCTCAGTGTTTGATTTTGCAATGATTTCACTGTTTGGATGTGTTTTTCTATTTGTGTCTGTTTTTGTGCACATTCAGCAAGTATACGGCTGTTTTCTGATTTTTTTCAATTTTCTACTGTCCCATAACATAAACCTCACAAATAAAGTTAACATCTTATAAGATATACTTCTGTACCCTCAGTGTTTGATTTTGCAATGATTTCACTGTTTGGATGTGTTTTTCTATTTGTGTCTGTTTTGTGCACATTCAGCAAGTATACGGCTGTTTTCTGATTTTTTTCAATTTTCTCCTCGCCCATAACATAAACCTCACAAATAAAGTTAACATCTTATAAGATATACTTCTGTAACCTCAGTGTTTGATTTTGCAATGATTTCACTGTTTGGATGTGTTTTTCTATTTGTGTCTGTTTTTGTGCACATTCAGCAAGTATACGGCTGTTTTCTGATTTTTTTCAATTTTCTACTGTCCCATAACATAAACCTCACAAATAAAGTAAAATCTTATAAGATATAGTTATATGCCTTCAGTGTTTGATTTTGCAATGATTTCACTGTTTGGATGTGTTTTTCTATTTGTGTCTGTTTTTGTGCGCATTCAGCAAGTATACGGCTGTTTTCTGATTTTTTTCAATTTTCTACTGTCCCATAACATAAACCTCACAAATAAAGTTAACATCTTATAAGATATACTTCTGTAACCTCAGTGTTTGATTTTGCAATGATTTCACTGTTTGGATGTGTTTTTCTATTTGTGTCTGTTTTGTGCACATTCAGCAAGTATACGGCTGTTTTCTGGTTTTTTTCAATTTTCTACTGTCCCATAACATAAACCTCACAAATAAAGTTAACATCTTATAAGATATACTTCTGTAACCTCAGTGTTTGATTTTGCAATGATTTCACTGTTTGGATGTGTTTTTCTATTTGTGTCTGTTTTGTGCACATTCAGCAAGTATACGGCTGTTTTCTGATTTTTTTCAATTTTCTACTGTCCCATAACATAAACCTCACAAATAAAGTTAAAATCTTATAAGATATAGTTATATGCCTTCAGTGTTTGAATTTGCAATGATTTCACTGTTTGGATGTGTTTTTCTATTTGTGTCTGTTTTTGTGCACATTCAGCAAGTATACGACTGTTTTCTGATTTTTTTCAATTTTCTACTGTCCCATAACATAAACCTCACAAATAAAGTTAAAATCTTATAAGATATACTTCTGTAACCTCAGTGTTTGATTTTGCAATGATTTCACTGTTTGGATGTGTTTTTCTATTTGTGTCTGTTTTTGTGCACATTCAGCAAGTATACGGCTGTTTTCTGATTTTTTTGAATTTTCTACTGTCCCATAACATAAACCTCACAAATAAAGTTAAAATCTTATAAGATATAGTTATATGCCTTCAGTGTTTGATTTTGCAATGATTTCACTGTTTGGATGTGTTTTTCTATTTGTGTCTGTTTTTGTGCACATTCAGCAAGTATACGGCTGTTTTCTGATTTTTTTCAATTTTCTACTGTCCCATAACATAAACCTCACAAATACAGTTAACATCTTATAAGATATACTTCTGTAACCTCAGTGTTTGATTTTGCAATGATTTCACTGTTTGGATGTGTTTTTCTATTTGTGTCTGTTTTTGTGCACATACAGCAAGTATACGGCTGTTTTCTGATTTTTTTCAATTTTCTACTGTCCCATAACATAAACCTCACAAATAAAGTTAAAATCTTATAAGATATAGATATATGCCTTCAGTGTTTGATTTTGCAATGATTTCACTGTTTGGATGTGTTTTTCTATTTGTGTCTGTTTTGTGCACATTCAGCAAGTATGCGGCTGTTTTCTGATTTTTTTCAATTTTCTCCTCGCCCATAACATAAACCTCACAAATAAAGTTAACATCTTATAAGATATACTTCTGTAACCTCAGTGTTTGATTTTGCAATGATTTCACTGTTTGGATGTGTTTTTCTATTTGTGTCTGTTTTTGTGCACATTCAGCAAGTATACGGCTGTTTTCTGATTTTTTTCAATTTTCTACTGTCGCATAACATAGACCTCACAAATAAAGTTAACATCTTATAAGATATACTTCTGTACCCTCAGTGTTTGATTTTGCAATGATTTCACTGTTTGGATATGTTTTTCTATTTGTGTCTGTTTTTGTGCGCATTCAGCAAGTATACAGCTGTTTTCTGGTTTTTTTCAATTTTCTACTGTCCCATAACATAAACCTCACAAATAAAGTTAACATCTTATAAGATATAGTTATATGCCTTCAGTGTTTGATTTTGCAATGATTTCACTCTTTGGATGTGTTTTTCTATTTGTGTCTGTTTTTGTGCACATTCAGCAAGTATACGGCTGTTTTCTGATTTTTTTCAATTTTCTACTGTCCCATAACATAAACCTCACAAATACAGTTAACATCTTATAAGATATACTTCTGTAACCTCAGTGTTTGATTTTGCAATGATTTCACTGTTTGGATGTGTTTTTCTATTTGTGTCTGTTTTTGTGCACATTCAGCAAGTATACGGCTGTTTTCTGATTTTTTTCAATTTTCTACTGTCCCATAACATAAACCTCACAAATAAAGTTAAAATCTTATAAGATATAGTTATATGCCTTCAGTGTTTGATTTTGCAATGATTTCACTGTTTGGATGTGTTTTTCTATTTGTGTCTGTTTTTGTGCAAATTCAGCAAGTATACGGCTGTTTTCTGTTTTTTTTCAATTTTCTACTGTCCCATAACATAAACCTCACAAATAAAGTTAACATCTTATAAGATATACTTCTGTAACCTCAGTGTTTGATTTTGCAATGATTTCACTGTTTGGATGTGTTTTTCTATTTGTGTCTGTTTTTGTGCACATTCAGCAAGTATACGGCTGTTTTCTGATTTTTTTCAATTTTCTACTGTCCCATAACATAAACCTCACAAATAAAGTTAAAATCTTATAAGATATAGTTATATGCCTTCAGTGTTTGATTTTGCAATGATTTCACTGTTTGGATGTGTTTTTCTATGTGTGTCTGTGTTTGTGCACATTCAGCAAGTATATGGCTGTTTTCTGATTTTTTTCAATTTTCTACTGTCCCATAACATAAACCTCACAAATAAAGTTAACATCTTATAAGATATACTTCTGTACCCTCAGTGTTTGATTTTGCAATGATTTCACTGTTTGGATGTGTTTTTCTATTTGTGTCTGTTTTTGTGCAAATTCAGCAAGTATACGGCTGTTTTCTGTTTTTTTTCAATTTTCTACTGTCCCATAACATAAACCTCACAAATAAAGTTAACATCTTATAAGATATACTTCTGTAACCTCAGTGTTTGATTTTGCAATGATTTCACTGTTTGGATGTGTTTTTCTATTTGTGTCTGTTTTTGTGCACATTCAGCAAGTATACGGCTGTTTTCTGATTTTTTTCAATTTTCTACTGTCCCATAACATAAACCTCACAAATAAAGTTAAAATCTTATAAGATATAGTTATATGCCTTCAGTGTTTGATTTTGCAATGATTTCACTGTTTGGATGTGTTTTTCTATGTGTGTCTGTGTTTGTGCACATTCAGCAAGTATATGGCTGTTTTCTGATTTTTTTCAATTTTCTACTGTCCCATAACATAAACCTCACAAATAAAGTTAACATCTTATAAGATATACTTCTGTACCCTCAGTGTTTGATTTTGCAATGATTTCACTGTTTGGATGTGTTTTTCTATTTGTGTCTGTTTTTGTGCAAATTCAGCAAGTATACGGCTGTTTTCTGTTTTTTTTCAATTTTCTACTGTCACATAACATAAACCTCACAAATAAAGTTAACATCTTATAAGATATACTTCTGTAACCTCAGTGTTTGATTTTGCAATGATTTCACTGTTTGGATGTGTTTTTCTATTTGTGTCTGTTTTTGTGCACATTCAGCAAGTATACGGCTGTTTTCTGATTTTTTTCAATTTTCTACTGTCCCATAACATAAACCTCACAAATAAAGTTAAAATCTTATAAGATATAGTTATATGCCTTCAGTGTTTGATTTTGCAATGATTTCACTGTTTGGATGTGTTTTTCTATGTGTGTCTGTGTTTGTGCACATTCAGCAAGTATATGGCTGTTTTCTGATTTTTTTCAATTTTCTACTGTCCCATAACATAAACCTCACAAATAAAGTTAACATCTTATAAGATATACTTCTGTACCCTCAATGTTTGATTTTGCAATGATTTCACTGTTTGGATGTGTTTTTCTATTTGTGTCTGTTTTGTGCACATTCAGCAAGTATACGGCTGTTTTCTGGTTTTTTTCAATTTTCTACTGTCCCATAACATAAACCTCACAAATAAAGTTAACATCTTATAAGATATACTTCTGTACCCTCAGTGTTTGATTTTGCAATGATTTCACTGTTTGGATGTGTTTTTCTATTTGTGTCTGTTTTGTGCACATTCAGCAAGTATACGGCTGTTTTCTGATTTTTTTCAATTTTCTCCTCGCCCATAACATAAACCTCACAAATAAAGTTAACATCTTATAAGATATACTTCTGTAACCTCAGTGTTTGATTTTGCAATGATTTCACTGTTTGGATGTGTTTTTCTATTTGTGTCTGTTTTTGTGCACATTCAGCAAGTATACGGCTGTTTTCTGATTTTTTTCAATTTTCTACTGTCCCATAACATAAACCTCACAAATAAAGTTAAAATCTTATAAGATATAGTTATATGCCTTCAGTGTTTGATTTTGCAATGATTTCACTCTTTGGATGTGTTTTTCTATTTGTGTCTGTTTTTGTGCACATTCAGCAAGTATACGGCTGTTTTCTGATTTTTTTCAATTTTCTACTGTCCCATAACATAAACCTCACAAATACAGTTAACATCTTATAAGATATACTTCTGTAACCTCAGTGTTTGATTTTGCAATGATTTCACTGTTTGGATGTGTTTTTCTATGTGTGTCTGTTTTTGTGCAAATTCAGCAAGTATACGGCTGTTTTCTGATTTTTTTCAATTTTCTACTGTCCCATAACATAAACCTCACAAATAAAGTTAACATCTTATAAGATATACTTCTGTAACCTCAGTGTTTGATTTTGCAATGATTTCACTGTTTGGATGTGTTTTTCTATTTGTGTCTGTTTTTGTGCACATTCAGCAAGTATACGGCTGTTTTCTGATTTTTTTCAATTTTCTACTGTCCCATAACATAAACCTCACAAATAAAGTTAAAATCTTATAAGATATAGTTATATGCCTTCAGTGTTTGATTTTGCAATGATTTCACTCTTTGGATGTGTTTTTCTATTTGTGTCTGTTTTTGTGCACATTCAGCAAGTATACGGCTGTTTTCTGATTTTTTTCAATTTTCTACTGTCCCATAACATAAACCTCACAAATACAGTTAACATCTTATAAGATATACTTCTGTAACCTCAGTGTTTGATTTTGCAATGATTTCACTGTTTGGATGTGTTTTTCTATTTGTGTCTGTTTTTGTGCACATTCAGCAAGTATACGGCTGTTTTCTGATTTTTTTCAATTTTCTACTGTCCCATAACATAAACCTCACAAATAAAGTTAAAATCTTATAAGATATAGTTATATGCCTTCAGTGTTTGATTTTGCAATGATTTCACTGTTTGGATGTGTTTTTCTATTTGTGTCTGTTTTTGTGCAAATTCAGCAAGTATACGGCTGTTTTCTGTTTTTTTTCAATTTTCTACTGTCCCATAACATAAACCTCACAAATAAAGTTAACATCTTATAAGATATACTTCTGTAACCTCAGTGTTTGATTTTGCAATGATTTCACTGTTTGGATGTGTTTTTCTATTTGTGTCTGTTTTTGTGCACATTCAGCAAGTATACGGCTGTTTTCTGATTTTTTTCAATTTTCTACTGTCCCATAACATAAACCTCACAAATAAAGTTAAAATCTTATAAGATATAGTTATATGCCTTCAGTGTTTGATTTTGCAATGATTTCACTGTTTGGATGTGTTTTTCTATGTGTGTCTGTGTTTGTGCACATTCAGCAAGTATATGGCTGTTTTCTGATTTTTTTCAATTTTCTACTGTCCCATAACATAAACCTCACAAATAAAGTTAACATCTTATAAGATATACTTCTGTACCCTCAGTGTTTGATTTTGCAATGATTTCACTGTTTGGATGTGTTTTTCTATTTGTGTCTGTTTTTGTGCAAATTCAGCAAGTATACGGCTGTTTTCTGTTTTTTTTCAATTTTCTACTGTCCCATAACATAAACCTCACAAATAAAGTTAACATCTTATAAGATATACTTCTGTAACCTCAGTGTTTGATTTTGCAATGATTTCACTGTTTGGATGTGTTTTTCTATTTGTGTCTGTTTTTGTGCACATTCAGCAAGTATACGGCTGTTTTCTGATTTTTTTCAATTTTCTACTGTCCCATAACATAAACCTCACAAATAAAGTTAAAATCTTATAAGATATAGTTATATGCCTTCAGTGTTTGATTTTGCAATGATTTCACTGTTTGGATGTGTTTTTCTATGTGTGTCTGTGTTTGTGCACATTCAGCAAGTATATGGCTGTTTTCTGATTTTTTTCAATTTTCTACTGTCCCATAACATAAACCTCACAAATAAAGTTAACATCTTATAAGATATACTTCTGTACCCTCAGTGTTTGATTTTGCAATGATTTCACTGTTTGGATGTGTTTTTCTATTTGTGTCTGTTTTGTGCACATTCAGCAAGTATACGGCTGTTTTCTGGTTTTTTTCAATTTTCTACTGTCCCATAACATAAACCTCACAAATAAAGTTAACATCTTATAAGATATACTTCTGTACCCTCAGTGTTTGATTTTGCAATGATTTCACTGTTTGGATGTGTTTTTCTATTTGTGTCTGTTTTTGTGCGCATTCAGCAAGTATACGGCTGTTTTCTGATTTTTTTCAATTTTCTACTGTCGCATAACATAGACCTCACAAATAAAGTTAACATCTTATAAGATATACTTCTGTAACCTCAGTGTTTGATTTTGCAATGATTTCACTGTTTGGATGTGTTTTTCTATTTGTGTCTGTTTTTGTGCACATTCAGCAAGTATACGGCTGTTTTCTGATTTTTTTCAATTTTCTACTGTCCCATAACATAAACCTCACAAATAAAGTTAAAATCTTATAAGATATAGTTATATGCCTTCAGTGTTTGATTTTGCAATGATTTCACTCTTTGGATGTGTTTTTCTATTTGTGTCTGTTTTTGTGCAAATTCAGCAAGTATACGGCTGTTTTCTGGTTTTTTTCAATTTTCTACTGTCCCATAACATAAACCTCACAAATAAAGTTAACATCTTATAAGATATACTTCTGTAACCTCAGTGTTTGATTTTGCAATGATTTCACTGTTTGGATGTGTTTTTCTATTTGTGTCTGTTTTTGTGCACATTCAGCAAGTATACGGCTGTTTTCTGATTTTTTTCAATTTTCTACTGTCCCATAACATAAACCTCACAAATAAAGTTAAAATCTTATAAGATATAGTTATATGCCTTCAGTGTTTGATTTTGCAATGATTTCACTGTTTGGATGTGTTTTTCTATGTGTGTCTGTGTTTGTGCACATTCAGCAAGTATACGGCTGTTTTCTGATTTTTTTGAATTTTCTACTGTCCCATAACATAAATCTCACAAATAAAGTTAAAATCTTATAAGATATAGTTATATGCCTTCAGTGTTTGATTTTGCAATGATTTCACTGTTTGGATGTGTTTTTCTATTTGTGTCTGTTTTTGTGCACATTCAGCAAGTATATGGCTGTTTTCTGATTTTTTTCAATTTTCTACTGTCCCATAACATAAACCTCACAAATAAAGTTAACATCTTATAAGATATACTTCTGTACCCTCAGTGTTTGATTTTGCAATGATTTCACTGTTTGGATGTGTTTTTCTATTTGTGTCTGTTTTGTGCACATTCAGCAAGTATACGGCTGTTTTCTGGTTTTTTTCAATTTTCTACTGTCCCATAACATAAACCTCACAAATAAAGTTAACATCTTATAAGATATACTTCTGTAACCTCAGTGTTTGATTTTGAAATGATTTCACTGTTTGGATGTGTTTTTCTATTTGTGTCTGTTTTGTGCACATTCAGCAAGTATACGGTTGTTTTCTGATTTTTTTCAATTTTCTACTGTCCCATAACATAAACCTCACAAATAAAGTTAAAATCTTATAAGATATAGTTATATGCCTTCAGTGTTTGATTTTGCAATGATTTCACTGTTTGGATGTGTTTTTCTATTTGTGTCTGTTTTTGTGCACATTCAGCAAGTATACGGCTGTTTTCTGATTTTTTTCAATTTTCTACTGTCCCATAACATAAACCTCACAAATGAAGTTAAAATCTTATAAGATATAGTTATATGCCTTGGGTGTTTGATTTTGCAATGATTTCACTGTTTGGATGTGTTTTTCTATTTGTGTCTGTTTTTGTGCAAATTCAGCAAGTATACGGCTGTTTTCTGATTTTTTTAAATTTTCTACTGTCCCATAACATAAACCTCACAAATAAAGTTAACATCTTATAAGATATACTTCTGTACCCTCAGTGTTTGATTTTGCAATGATTTCACTGTTTGGATGTGTTTTTCTATTTGTGTCTGTTTTTGTGCGCATTCAGCAAGTATACGGCTGTTTTCTGATTTTTTTCAATTTTCTACTGTCGCATAACATAGACCTCACAAATAAAGTTAACATCTTATAAGATATACTTCTGTAACCTCAGTGTTTGATTTTGCAATGATTTCACTGTTTGGATGTGTTTTTCTATTTGTGTCTGTTTTGTGCACATTCAGCAAGTATACGGCTGTTTTCTGATTTTTTTGAATTTTCTACTGTCCCATAACATAAACCTCACAAATAAAGTTAAAATCTTATAAGATATAGTTATATGCCTTCAGTGTTTGATTTTGCAATGATTTCACTGTTTGGATGTGTTTTTCTATTTGTGTCTGTTTTGTGCACATTCAGCAAGTATACGGCTGTTTTCTGATTTTTTTCAATTTTCTCCTCGCCCATAACATAAACCTCACAAATAAAGTTAACATCTTATAAGATATAGTTATATGCCTTCAGTGTTTGATTTTGCAATGATTTCACTGTTTGGATGTGTTTTTCTATTTGTGTCTTTTGTTGTGCACATTCAGCAAGTATACGGCTGTTTTCTGATTTTTTTTCAATTTTCTACTGTCCCATAACATAAACCTCACAAATAAAGTTAACATCTTATAAGATATACTTCTGTACCCTCAGTGTTTGATTTTGCAATGATTTCACTGTTTGGATGTGTTTTTCTATTTGTGTCTGTTTTTGTGCACATTCAGCAAGTATACGGCTGTTTTCAGATTTTTTTCAATTTTCTACTGTCCCATAACATAAACCTCACAATTAAGTTAAAATCTTATAAGATATAGTTATATGCCTTCAGTGTTTGATTTTGCAATGATTTCACTGTTTGGATGTGTTTTTCTATTTGTGTCTGTTTTTGTGCACATTCAGCAAGTATACGGCTGTTTTCTGATTTTTTTCAATTTTCTACTGTCCCATAACACAAACCTCACAAATAAAGTTAAAATCTTATAAGATATACTTCTGTACCCTCAGTGTTTGATTTTGCAATGATTTCACTGTTTGGATGTGTTTTTCTATTTGTGTCTGTTTTGTGCACATTCAGCAAGTATACGGCTGTTTTCTGATTTTTTTCAATTTTCTACTGTCGCATAACATAAACCTCACAAATAAAGTTAACATCTTATAAGATATACTTCTGTACCCCCAGTGTTTGATTTTGCAATGATTTCACTGTTTGGATGTGCTTTTCTATTTGTGTCTGTTTTGTGCACATTCAGCAAGTATACGGCTGTTTTCTGATTTTTTTCAATTTTCTACTGTCGCATAACATAAACCTCACAAATAAAGTTAACATCTTATAAGATATACTTCTGTACCCTCAGTGTTTGATTTTGCAATGATTTCACTGTTTGGATGTGTTTTTCTATTTGTGTCTGTTTTTGTGCACATTCAGCAAGTATACGGCTGTTTTCTGATTTTTTTCAATTTTCTACTGTCCCATAACAAAAACCTCACAAATAAAGTTAACATCTTATAAGATATACTTCTGTAACCTCAGTGTTTGATTTTGCAATGATTTCACTGTTTGGATGTGTTTTTCTATTTGTGTCTGTTTCTGTGCACATTCAAGCAAGTATACGGCTGTTTTCTGATTTTTTTCAATTTTCTACTGTCGCATAACATAAACCTCACAAATAAAGTTAACATCTTATAAGATATAGTTATATGCCGTCAGTGTTTGATTTTGCAATGATTTCACTGTTTGAATGTGTTTTTTCTATTTTTGTCTGTTTTTGTGCGCATTCAGCTGGAATACGACTGTTTTCTGATTTTTTTTCATTTTTCTACTGTCCCATAACATAAACCTCACAAATAAAGTTAACATCGTATAAGATATAGTTATATACCTTCAGTGTTTGATTTTGCAATGATTTCACTGTCTGAATGTGTTTTTCTATTTTTGTCTGTTTTTGTGCGCATTCAGCTGGAATACGACTGTTTTCTGATTTTTTTTCATTTTCTACTGTCCCATAACATAAACCTCACAAATAAAGTTAACATCTTATAAGATATACTAATGTACCCTCGTCGTTCCGCTCGTCTTGGGACCCCAAACGACATATGAAATATTCACACTCCTGCGATCTGTAGAAATGTAGTTCCTCCAAAACTTCCACTCTGGCCAAAGAGTCTAAGACTGTATAGAGTCTGACATGACCTGATTTTCAGTTTTTGGACACAGGACTTTGGGCTTTTTTCCCCCTGGCCAAAAAAAACTGCCAAAAACACAGTCTGTAAAATTCAAACGTAAGAAAGGTGGGAAACTGTCTTTTTTTCAATAATTCCTAAAGGCAATGAGCCCGGATGCTGATTTCTCCGTATGTGTATCAGGGACTCCTGGCTGATCCAGGGTGCCAAGTTTCAGACCCTTGCAACCTTTGGAAAGGTCAAAGGTCAGCCACTGTGGTGTGTTTTTTGTAATAATTCCTAAAGGCATTGAGCCAGGAGTCTGATTTTTCCGTATGTGTATCAGGGACTAAGGCTGATCCAGGGTGCCGAGTTTCAGACCTGTGCAACCTTCGGAAAGGTCAATGGTCAGCCGTTCGGGTGTGTTTTTTGTAATAATTCCTAAAGGCATTGAGCCAGGAGTCTGATTTTTCCGTATGTGTATCAGGGACTAAGGCTTATCTAGGGTGCCGAGTTTCAGACCTGTGTAACCTTCGGAAAGGTCAAAGGTCAGCCGTTTAGGTGTGTTTTTTGTAATAATTCCTAAAGGCATTAAGCCAGGAGTCTGATTTTTCCGTATGTGTATCAGGGACTAAGGCTGATCGAGGGTATTTTAATCTTTTTTCTACTGTCCTATAATATAAGGTTAACATCTTATAAGGTATATTGATGTACCCTCAGTGTTTGATTTTGCAATGATTTCACTGTTTGGATGTGTTTTTCTATTGGTGTCTGTTTGTGTGCGCATTCAGCTGAGATAAGGCTGTTTCCGGATTTTTTTCATTTTTCTGATGTCCCATAACATAAACCTCACAAATGAAGTTAACATCTTAAAAGATTTAGTTCTGTACCCTCAGTGTTTGATTTTGCAATGATTTCACTGTTTGGATGTGTTTTTCTATTGGTGTCTGTTTGTGCGCATTCAGCTGAGATAAGGCTGTTTCCGGATTTTTTTCATTTTTCTGCTGTCCCATAACATAAACCTCACAAATGAAGTTAACATCTTAAAAGATTTAGTTCTGTATCCTCAGTGTTTGATTTTGCAATGATTTCATTGTTTGGATGTGTTTTTCTGTTGGTGTCTGTTTATGTGCGCATTCAGCTGAAATAAGGCTGTTTCCGGATTTTTTTCATTTTTCTGCTGTCCCATAACATAAACCTCACAAATGAAGTTACCATCTTAAAAGATTTTGTTCTGTACCCTCAGTGTTTGATTTTGCAATGATTTCACTGTTGGGATGTGTTTTTCTATAAGTGTCTGTTTGTGCCCCATTGAGCTGAGATAAGGCTGTTTTCGGATTTTTAAAATTTTTTTATTGTCCCATAACATAAACCTCACAAATAAAGTTAACATCTCATAAGATATAGTTTGATACCTTCAGTGTTTGATTTTGCAATGATTTCACTGTTTGAATGTGTTTTTCTATTTTTGTCTGTTTTTGTGCGCATTCACCTGGAATACGACTGTTTTCTGATTTCTTTTTCATTTTTCTACTGTCCCATAACATAAACCTCACAAATAAAGTTAAAATCTTATAAGATATAGTTATTTACCCTCAGTGTTTGATTTTGCAATGATTTCACTGTTTGGATGTGTTTTTCTATTTGTGTCTGTTTTTGTGCGCATTCAGCAAGTATACGGCTGTTTTCTGATTTTTTTCAATTTTCTACTGTCCCATAACATAAACCTCACAAATAAAGTTAAAATCTTATAAGATAAAGTTATTTACCCTCAGTGTTTGATTTTGCAATGATTTCACTGTTTGGATGTGTTTTTCTATTTGTGTCTTTTTTTGTGCACATTCAGCAAGTATACGGCTGTTTTCTGATTTTTTTCAATTTTCTACTGTCCCATAACATAAACCTCACAAATAAAGTTAAAATCTTATAAGATATAGTTATTTACCCTCAGTGTTTGATTTTGCAATGATTTCACTGTTTGGATGTGTTTTTCTATTTGTGTCTGTTTTTGTGCACATTCAGCAAGTATACGGCTGTTTTCTGAATTTTTTTCAATTTTCTACTGTCCCATAACATGAACCTCACAAATAAAGTTAAAATCTTATAAGATATAGTTATTTACCCTCAGTGTTTGATTTTGCAATGATTTCACTGTTTGGATGTGTTTTTCTATTTGTGTCTTTTTTTGTGCACATTCAGCAAGTATACGGCTGTTTTCTGATTTTTTTCAATTTTCTACTGTCCCATAACATAAACCTCACAAATAAAGTTAAAATATTATAAGATATAGTATTATGCCTTCAGTGTTTTATTTTGCAATGATTTCACTGTTTGGATGTGTTTTTCTATTTGTGTCTGTTTTTGTGCACATTCAGCAAGTATACGGCTGTTTTCTGATTTTTTTCAATTTTCTACTGTCCCATAACATAAACCTCACAAATAAAGTTAACATCTTATAAGATATACTTCTGTACCCTCAGTGTTTGATTTTGCAATGATTTCACTGTTTGGATGTGTTTTTCTATTTGTGTCTGTTTTTGTGCGCATTCAGCAAGTATACGGCTTTTTTCTGATTTTTTTCAATTTTCTACTGTCCCATAACAGAAACCTCACAAATAAAGTTAAAATCTTATAAGATATAGTTATATGCCTTCAGTGTTTTATTTTGCAATGATTTCACTGTTTGGATGTGTTTTTCTATTTGTGTCTGTTTTTGTGCACATTCAGCAAGTATACGGCTGTTTTCTGATTTTTTTGAATTTTCTACTGTCCCATAACATAAACCTCACAAATGAAGTTAACATCTTAAAAGATTTAGTTCTGTACCCTCAGTGTTTGATTTTGCAATGATTTCACTGTTCGGATGTGTTTTTCTATTTGTGTTTTTATGCGCATTCAGCAAGTATACGGCTGTTTTCTGATTTTTTTCAATTTTCTACTGTCCCATAACATAAACCTCACAAATAAAGTTAAAATCTTATAAGATATAGTTATATGCCGTCAGCGTTTGATTTTGCAATGATTTCACCGTTTGGATGTGTTTTTCTATTTGTGTCTTTTGTTGTGCACATTCAGCAATTATACGGCTGTTTTCTGATTTTTTTCAATTTTCTACTGTCCCATAACATAAACCTCACAAATAAAGTTAACATCTTATAAGATATACTTCTGTACCTTCAGTGTTTGATTTTGCAATGATTTCACTGTTTGAATGTGTCTTTCTATTTTTGTCTGTTTTTGTGCGCATTCACCTGGAATACGACTGTTTTCTGATTTCTTTTTCATTTTTCTACTGTCCCATAACATAAACCTCGCAAATAAAGTTAACATCTTATAAGATATACTTCTGTACCCTCAGTGTTTGATTTTGCAATGATTTCACTGTTTGGATGTGTTTTTCTATTTGTGTCTGTTTTTGTGCACATTCAGCAAGTATACGGCTGTTTTCAGATTTTTTTCAATTTTCTACTGTCCCATAACATAAACCTCACAATTAAGTTAAAATCTTATAAGATATAGTTATATGCCTTCAGTGTTTGATTTTGCAATGATTTCACTGTTTGGATGTGTTTTTCTATTTGTGTCTGTTTTTGTGCACATTCAGCAAGTATACGGCTGTTTTCTGATTTTTTTCAATTTTCTACTGTCCCATAACAAAAACCTCACAAATAAAGTTAACATCTTATAAGATATACTTCTGTAACCTCAGTGTTTGATTTTGCAATGATTTCACTGTTTGGATGTGTTTTTCTATTTGTGTCTGTTTCTGTGCACATTCAGCAAGTATACTGCTGTTTTCTGATTTTTTTCAATTTTCTACTGTCGCATAACATAAACCTCACAAATAAAGTTAACATCTTATAAGATATACTTCTGTACCCTCAGTGTTTGATTTTGCAATGATTTCACTGTTTGGATGTGTTTTTCTATTTGTGTCTGTTTTTGTGCACATTCAGCAAGTATACGGCTGTTTTCTGATTTTTTTCAATTTTCTACTGTCCCATAACAAAAACCTCACAAATAAAGTTAACATCTTATAAGATATACTTCTGTAACCTCAGTGTTTGATTTTGCAATGATTTCACTGTTTGGATGTGTTTTTCTATTTGTGTCTGTTTCTGTGCACATTCAAGCAAGTATACGGCTGTTTTCTGATTTTTTTCAATTTTCTACTGTCGCATAACATAAACCTCACAAATAAAGTTAACATCTTATAAGATATAGTTATATGCCGTCAGTGTTTGATTTTGCAATGATTTCACTGTTTGAATGTGTTTTTTCTATTTTTGTCTGTTTTTGTGCGCATTCAGCTGGAATACGACTGTTTTCTGATTTTTTTTCATTTTTCTACTGTCCCATAACATAAACCTCACAAATAAAGTTAACATCGTATAAGATATAGTTATATACCTTCAGTGTTTGATTTTGCAATGATTTCACTGTCTGAATGTGTTTTTCTATTTTTGTCTGTTTTTGTGCGCATTCAGCTGGAATACGACTGTTTTCTGATTTTTTTTCATTTTCTACTGTCCCATAACATAAACCTCACGAATAAAGTTAACATCTTATAAGATATACTAATGTACCCTCGTCGTTCCGCTCGTCTTGGGACCCCAAACGACATATGAAATATTCACACTCCTGCGATCTGTAGAAATGTAGTTCCTCCAAAACTTCCACTCTGGCCAAAGAGTCTAAGACTGTATAGAGTCTGACATGACCTGATTTTCAGTTTTTGGACACAGGACTTTGGGCTTTTTTCCCCCTGGCCAAAAAAAACTGCCAAAAACACAGTCTGTAAAATTCAAACGTAAGAAAGGTGGGAAACTGTCTTTTTTTCAATAATTCCTAAAGGCAATGAGCCCGGATGCTGATTTCTCCGTATGTGTATCAGGGACTCCTGGCTGATCCAGGGTGCCAAGTTTCAGACCCTTGCAACCTTTGGAAAGGTCAAAGGTCAGCCACTGTGGTGTGTTTTTTGTAATAATTCCTAAAGGCATTGAGCCAGGAGTCTGATTTTTCCGTATGTGTATCAGGGACTAAGGCTGATCCAGGGTGCCGAGTTTCAGACCTGTGCAACCTTCGGAAAGGTCAATGGTCAGCCGTTCGGGTGTGTTTTTTGTAATAATACCTAAAGGCATTGAGCCAGGAGTCTGATTTTTCCGTATGTGTATCAGGGACTAAGGCTTATCTAGGGTGCCGAGTTTCAGACCTGTGTAACCTTCGGAAAGGTCAAAGGTCAGCCGTTTAGGTGTGTTTTTTGTAATAATTCCTAAAGGCATTAAGCCAGGAGTCTGATTTTTCCGTATGTGTATCAGGGACTAAGGCTGATCGAGGGTATTTTAATCTTTTTTCTACTGTCCTATAATATAAGGTTAACATCTTATAAGGTATATTGATGTACCCTCAGTGTTTGATTTTGCAATGATTTCACTGTTTGGATGTGTTTTTCTATTGGTGTCTGTTTGTGTGCGCATTCAGCTGAGATAAGGCTGTTTCCGGATTTTTTTCATTTTTCTGATGTCCCATAACATAAACCTCACAAATGAAGTTAACATCTTAAAAGATTTAGTTCTGTACCCTCAGTGTTTGATTTTGCAATGATTTCACTGTTTGGATGTGTTTTTCTATTGGTGTCTGTTTGTGTGCGCATTCAGCTGAGATAAGGCTGTTTCCGGATTTTTTTCATTTTTCTGCTGTCCCATAACATAAACCTCACAAATGAAGTTAACATCTTAAAAGATTTAGTTCTGTATCCTCAGTGTTTGATTTTGCAATGATTTCATTGTTTGGATGTGTTTTTCTGTTGGTGTCTGTTTATGTGCGCATTCAGCTGAAATAAGGCTGTTTCCGGATTTTTTTCATTTTTCTGCTGTCCCATAACATAAACCTCACAAATGAAGTTACCATCTTAAAAGATTTTGTTCTGTACCCTCAGTGTTTGATTTTGCAATGATTTCACTGTTGGGATGTGTTTTTCTATAAGTGTCTGTTTGTGCCCCATTGAGCTGAGATAAGGCTGTTTTCGGATTTTTAAAATTTTTTTATTGTCCCATAACATAAACCTCACAAATAAAGTTAACATCTCATAAGATATAGTTTGATACCTTCAGTGTTTGATTTTGCAATGATTTCACTGTTTGAATGTGTTTTTCTATTTTTGTCTGTTTTTGTGCGCATTCACCTGGAATACGACTGTTTTCTGATTTCTTTTTCATTTTTCTACTGTCCCATAACATAAACCTCACAAATAAAGTTAAAATCTTATAAGATATAGTTATTTACCCTCAGTGTTTGATTTTGCAATGATTTCACTGTTTGGATGTGTTTTTCTATTTGTGTCTGTTTTTGTGCGCATTCAGCAAGTATACAGCTGTTTTCTGATTTTTTTCAATTTTCTACTGTCCCATAACATAAACCTCACAAATAAAGTTAAAATCTTATAAGATATAGTTATTTACCCTCAGTGTTTGATTTTGCAATGATTTCACTGTTTGGATGTGTTTTTCTATTTGTGTCTGTTTTTGTGCACATTCAGCAAGTATACGGCTGTTTTCTGAATTTTTTTCAATTTTCTACTGTCCCATAACATGAACCTCACAAATAAAGTTAAAATCTTATAAGATATAGTTATTTACCCTCAGTGTTTGATTTTGCAATGATTTCACTGTTTGGATGTGTTTTTCTATTTGTGTCTTTTTTTGTGCACATTCAGCAAGTATACGGCTGTTTTCTGATTTTTTTCAATTTTCTACTGTCCCATAACATAAACCTCACAAATAAAGTTAAAATATTATAAGATATAGTATTATGCCTTCAGTGTTTTATTTTGCAATGATTTCACTGTTTGGATGTGTTTTTCTATTTGTGTCTGTTTTTGTGCACATTCAGCAAGTATACGGCTGTTTTCTGATTTTTTTCAATTTTCTACTGTCCCATAACATAAACCTCACAAATAAAGTTAACATCTTATAAGATATACTTCTGTACCCTCAGTGTTTGATTTTGCAATGATTTCACTGTTTGGATGTGTTTTTCTATTTGTGTCTGTTTTTGTGCGCATTCAGCAAGTATACGGCTTTTTTCTGATTTTTTTCAATTTTCTACTGTCCCATAACAGAAACCTCACAAATAAAGTTAAAATCTTATAAGATATAGTTATATGCCTTCAGTGTTTTATTTTGCAATGATTTCACTGTTTGGATGTGTTTTTCTATTTGTGTCTGTTTTTGTGCACATTCAGCAAGAATACGGCTGTTTTCTGATTTTTTTCAATTTTCTACTGTCCCATAACATAAACCTCACAAATAAAGTTAACATCTTATAAGATATACTTCTGTACCTTCAGTGTTTGATTTTGCAATGATTTCACTGTTTGAATGTGTTTTTCTATTTTTGTCTGTTTTTGTGCGCATTCACCTGGAATACGACTGTTTTCTGATTTCTTTTTCATTTTTCTACTGTCCCATAACATAAACCTCGCAAATAAAGTTAACATCTTATAAGATATACTTCTGTACCCTCAGTGTTTGATTTTGCAATGATTTCACTGTTTGGATGTGTTTTTCTATTTGTGTCTGTTTCTGTGCACATTCAGCAAGTATACGGCTGTTTTCTGATTTTTTTCAATTTTCTACTGTCGCATAACATAAACCTCACAAATAAAGTTAACATCTTATAAGATATAGTTATATGCCTTCAGTGTTTGATTTTGCAATGATTTCACTGTTTGGATGTGTTTTTCTATTTGTGTCTTTTGTTGTGCACATTCAGCAAGTATACGGCTGTTTTCTGATTTTTTTCAATTTTCTACTGTCCCATAACACAAACCTCACAAATAAAGTTAAAATCTTATAAGATATACTTCTGTACCCTCAGTGTTTGATTTTGCAATGATTTCACTGTTTGGATGTGTTTTTCTATTTGTGTCTGTTTTGTGCACATTCAGCAAGTATACGGCTGTTTTCTGATTTTTTTCAATTTTCTACTGTCGCATAACATAAACCTCACAAATAAAGTTAACATCTTATAAGATATACTTCTGTACCCTCAGTGTTTGATTTTGCAATGATTTCACTGTTTGGATGTGTTTTTCTATTTGTGTCTGTTTTTGTGCACATTCAGCAAGTATACGGCTGTTTTCAGATTTTTTTCAATTTTCTACTGTCCCATAACATAAACCTCACAATTAAGTTAAAATCTTATAAGATATAGTTATATGCCTTCAGTGTTTGATTTTGCAATGATTTCACTGTTTGGATGTGTTTTTCTATTTGTGTCTGTTTTTGTGCACATTCAGCAAGTATACGGCTGTTTTCTGATTTTTTTCAATTTTCTACTGTCCCATAACAAAAACCTCACAAATAAAGTTAACATCTTATAAGATATACTTCTGTAACCTCAGTGTTTGATTTTGCAATGATTTCACTGTTTGGATGTGTTTTTCTATTTGTGTCTGTTTCTGTGCACATTCAGCAAGTATACTGCTGTTTTCTGATTTTTTTCAATTTTCTACTGTCGCATAACATAAACCTCACAAATAAAGTTAACATCTTATAAGATATACTTCTGTACCCTCAGTGTTTGATTTTGCAATGATTTCACTGTTTGGATGTGTTTTTCTATTTGTGTCTGTTTTTGTGCACATTCAGCAAGTATACGGCTGTTTTCTGATTTTTTTCAATTTTCTACTGTCCCATAACAAAAACCTCACAAATAAAGTTAACATCTTATAAGATATACTTCTGTAACCTCAGTGTTTGATTTTGCAATGATTTCACTGTTTGGATGTGTTTTTCTATTTGTGTCTGTTTCTGTGCACATTCAAGCAAGTATACGGCTGTTTTCTGATTTTTTTCAATTTTCTACTGTCGCATAACATAAACCTCACAAATAAAGTTAACATCTTATAAGATATAGTTATATGCCGTCAGTGTTTGATTTTGCAATGATTTCACTGTTTGAATGTGTTTTTTCTATTTTTGTCTGTTTTTGTGCGCATTCAGCTGGAATACGACTGTTTTCTGATTTTTTTTCATTTTTCTACTGTCCCATAACATAAACCTCACAAATAAAGTTAACATCGTATAAGATATAGTTATATACCTTCAGTGTTTGATTTTGCAATGATTTCACTGTCTGAATGTGTTTTTCTATTTTTGTCTGTTTTTGTGCGCATTCAGCTGGAATACGACTGTTTTCTGATTTTTTTTCATTTTCTACTGTCCCATAACATAAACCTCACGAATAAAGTTAACATCTTATAAGATATACTAATGTACCCTCGTCGTTCCGCTCGTCTTGGGACCCCAAACGACATATGAAATATTCACACTCCTGCGATCTGTAGAAATGTAGTTCCTCCAAAACTTCCACTCTGGCCAAAGAGTCTAAGACTGTATAGAGTCTGACATGACCTGATTTTCAGTTTTTGGACACAGGACTTTGGGCTTTTTTCCCCCTGGCCAAAAAAAACTGCCAAAAACACAGTCTGTAAAATTCAAACGTAAGAAAGGTGGGAAACTGTCTTTTTTTCAATAATTCCTAAAGGCAATGAGCCCGGATGCTGATTTCTCCGTATGTGTATCAGGGACTCCTGGCTGATCCAGGGTGCCAAGTTTCAGACCCTTGCAACCTTTGGAAAGGTCAAAGGTCAGCCACTGTGGTGTGTTTTTTGTAATAATTCCTAAAGGCATTGAGCCAGGAGTCTGATTTTTCCGTATGTGTATCAGGGACTAAGGCTGATCCAGGGTGCCGAGTTTCAGACCTGTGCAACCTTCGGAAAGGTCAATGGTCAGCCGTTCGGGTGTGTTTTTTGTAATAATTCCTAAAGGCATTGAGCCAGGAGTCTGATTTTTCCGTATGTGTATCAGGGACTAAGGCTTATCTAGGGTGCCGAGTTTCAGACCTGTGTAACCTTCGGAAAGGTCAAAGGTCAGCCGTTTAGGTGTGTTTTTTGTAATAATTCCTAAAGGCATTAAGCCAGGAGTCTGATTTTTCCGTATGTGTATCAGGGACTAAGGCTGATCGAGGGTATTTTAATCTTTTTTCTACTGTCCTATAATATAAGGTTAACATCTTATAAGGTATATTGATGTACCCTCAGTGTTTGATTTTGCAATGATTTCACTGTTTGGATGTGTTTTTCTATTGGTGTCTGTTTGTGTGCGCATTCAGCTGAGATAAGGCTGTTTCCGGATTTTTTTCATTTTTCTGATGTCCCATAACATAAACCTCACAAATGAAGTTAACATCTTAAAAGATTTAGTTCTGTACCCTCAGTGTTTGATTTTGCAATGATTTCACTGTTTGGATGTGTTTTTCTATTGGTGTCTGTTTGTGTGCGCATTCAGCTGAGATAAGGCTGTTTCCGGATTTTTTTCATTTTTCTGCTGTCCCATAACATAAACCTCACAAATGAAGTTAACATCTTAAAAGATTTAGTTCTGTATCCTCAGTGTTTGATTTTGCAATGATTTCATTGTTTGGATGTGTTTTTCTGTTGGTGTCTGTTTATGTGCGCATTCAGCTGAAATAAGGCTGTTTCCGGATTTTTTTCATTTTTCTGCTGTCCCATAACATAAACCTCACAAATGAAGTTACCATCTTAAAAGATTTTGTTCTGTACCCTCAGTGTTTGATTTTGCAATGATTTCACTGTTGGGATGTGTTTTTCTATAAGTGTCTGTTTGTGCCCCATTGAGCTGAGATAAGGCTGTTTTCGGATTTTTAAAATTTTTTTATTGTCCCATAACATAAACCTCACAAATAAAGTTAACATCTCATAAGATATAGTTTGATACCTTCAGTGTTTGATTTTGCAATGATTTCACTGTTTGAATGTGTTTTTCTATTTTTGTCTGTTTTTGTGCGCATTCACCTGGAATACGACTGTTTTCTGATTTCTTTTTCATTTTTCTACTGTCCCATAACATAAACCTCACAAATAAAGTTAAAATCTTATAAGATATAGTTATTTACCCTCAGTGTTTGATTTTGCAATGATTTCACTGTTTGGATGTGTTTTTCTATTTGTGTCTGTTTTTGTGCACATTCAGCAAGTATACGGCTGTTTTCTGAATTTTTTTCAATTTTCTACTGTCCCATAACATGAACCTCACAAATAAAGTTAAAATCTTATAAGATATAGTTATTTACCCTCAGTGTTTGATTTTGCAATGATTTCACTGTTTGGATGTGTTTTTCTATTTGTGTCTTTTTTTGTGCACATTCAGCAAGTATACGGCTGTTTTCTGATTTTTTTCAATTTTCTACTGTCCCATAACATAAACCTCACAAATAAAGTTAAAATATTATAAGATATAGTATTATGCCTTCAGTGTTTTATTTTGCAATGATTTCACTGTTTGGATGTGTTTTTCTATTTGTGTCTGTTTTTGTGCACATTCAGCAAGTATACGGCTGTTTTCTGATTTTTTTCAATTTTCTACTGTCCCATAACATAAACCTCACAAATAAAGTTAACATCTTATAAGATATACTTCTGTACCCTCAGTGTTTGATTTTGCAATGATTTCACTGTTTGGATGTGTTTTTCTATTTGTGTCTGTTTTTGTGCGCATTCAGCAAGTATACGGCTTTTTTCTGATTTTTTTCAATTTTCTACTGTCCCATAACAGAAACCTCACAAATAAAGTTAAAATCTTATAAGATATAGTTATATGCCTTCAGTGTTTTATTTTGCAATGATTTCACTGTTTGGATGTGTTTTTCTATTTGTGTCTGTTTTTGTGCACATTCAGCAAGAATACGGCTGTTTTCTGATTTTTTTCAATTTTCTACTGTCCCATAACATAAACCTCACAAATAAAGTTAACATCTTATAAGATATACTTCTGTACCTTCAGTGTTTGATTTTGCAATGATTTCACTGTTTGAATGTGTTTTTCTATTTTTGTCTGTTTTTGTGCGCATTCACCTGGAATACGACTGTTTTCTGATTTCTTTTTCATTTTTCTACTGTCCCATAACATAAACCTCGCAAATAAAGTTAACATCTTATAAGATATACTTCTGTACCCTCAGTGTTTGATTTTGCAATGATTTCACTGTTTGGATGTGTTTTTCTATTTGTGTCTGTTTCTGTGCACATTCAGCAAGTATACGGCTGTTTTCTGATTTTTTTCAATTTTCTACTGTCGCATAACATAAACCTCACAAATAAAGTTAACATCTTATAAGATATAGTTATATGCCTTCAGTGTTTGATTTTGCAATGATTTCACTGTTTGGATGTGTTTTTCTATTTGTGTCTTTTGTTGTGCACATTCAGCAAGTATACGGCTGTTTTCTGATTTTTTTCAATTTTCTACTGTCCCATAACACAAACCTCACAAATAAAGTTAAAATCTTATAAGATATACTTCTGTACCCTCAGTGTTTGATTTTGCAATGATTTCACTGTTTGGATGTGTTTTTCTATTTGTGTCTGTTTTGTGCACATTCAGCAAGTATACGGCTGTTTTCTGATTTTTTTCAATTTTCTACTGTCGCATAACATAAACCTCACAAATAAAGTTAACATCTTATAAGATATACTTCTGTACCCTCAGTGTTTGATTTTGCAATGATTTCACTGTTTGGATGTGCTTTTCTATTTGTGTCTGTTTTGTGCACATTCAGCAAGTATACGGCTGTTTTCTGATTTTTTTCAATTTTCTACTGTCCCATAACAAAAACCTCACAAATAAAGTTAACATCTTATAAGATATACTTCTGTAACCTCAGTGTTTGATTTTGCAATGATTTCACTGTTTGGATGTGTTTTTCTATTTGTGTCTGTTTCTGTGCACATTCAAGCAAGTATACGGCTGTTTTCTGATTTTTTTCAATTTTCTACTGTCGCATAACATAAACCTCACAAATAAAGTTAACATCTTATAAGATATAGTTATATGCCGTCAGTGTTTGATTTTGCAATGATTTCACTGTTTGAATGTGTTTTTTCTATTTTTGTCTGTTTTTGTGCGCATTCAGCTGGAATACGACTGTTTTCTGATTTTTTTTCATTTTTCTACTGTCCCATAACATAAACCTCACAAATAAAGTTAACATCGTATAAGATATAGTTATATACCTTCAGTGTTTGATTTTGCAATGATTTCACTGTCTGAATGTGTTTTTCTATTTTTGTCTGTTTTTGTGCGCATTCAGCTGGAATACGACTGTTTTCTGATTTTTTTTCATTTTCTACTGTCCCATAACATAAACCTCACAAATAAAGTTAACATCTTATAAGATATACTAATGTACCCTCGTCGTTCCGCTCGTCTTGGGACCCCAAACGACATATGAAATATTCACACTCCTGCGATCTGTAGAAATGTAGTTCCTCCAAAACTTCCACTCTGGCCAAAGAGTCTAAGACTGTATAGAGTCTGACATGACCTGATTTTCAGTTTTTGGACACAGGACTTTGGGCTTTTTTCCCCCTGGCCAAAAAAAACTGCCAAAAACACAGTCTGTAAAATTCAAACGTAAGAAAGGTGGGAAACTGTCTTTTTTTCAATAATTCCTAAAGGCAATGAGCCCGGATGCTGATTTCTCCGTATGTGTATCAGGGACTCCTGGCTGATCCAGGGTGCCAAGTTTCAGACCCTTGCAACCTTTGGAAAGGTCAAAGGTCAGCCACTGTGGTGTGTTTTTTGTAATAATTCCTAAAGGCATTGAGCCAGGAGTCTGATTTTTCCGTATGTGTATCAGGGACTAAGGCTGATCCAGGGTGCCGAGTTTCAGACCTGTGCAACCTTCGGAAAGGTCAATGGTCAGCCGTTCGGGTGTGTTTTTTGTAATAATTCCTAAAGGCATTGAGCCAGGAGTCTGATTTTTCCGTATGTGTATCAGGGACTAAGGCTTATCTAGGGTGCCGAGTTTCAGACCTGTGTAACCTTCGGAAAGGTCAAAGGTCAGCCGTTTAGGTGTGTTTTTTGTAATAATTCCTAAAGGCATTAAGCCAGGAGTCTGATTTTTCCGTATGTGTATCAGGGACTAAGGCTGATCGAGGGTATTTTAATCTTTTTTCTACTGTCCTATAATATAAGGTTAACATCTTATAAGGTATATTGATGTACCCTCAGTGTTTGATTTTGCAATGATTTCACTGTTTGGATGTGTTTTTCTATTGGTGTCTGTTTGTGTGCGCATTCAGCTGAGATAAGGCAGTTTCCGGATTTTTTTCATTTTTCTGATGTCCCATAACATAAACCTCACAAATGAAGTTAACATCTTAAAAGATTTAGTTCTGTACCCTCAGTGTTTGATTTTGCAATGATTTCACTGTTTGGATGTGTTTTTCTATTAGTGTCTGTTTGTGTGCGCATTCAGCTGAGATAAGGCTGTTTCCGGATTTTTTTCATTTTTCTGCTGTCCCATAACATAAACCTCACAAATGAAGTTAACATCTTAAAAGATTTAGTTCTGTATCCTCAGTGTTTGATTTTGCAATGATTTCATTGTTTGGATGTGTTTTTCTGTTGGTGTCTGTTTATGTGCGCATTCAGCTGAAATAAGGCTGTTTCCGGATTTTTTTCATTTTTCTGCTGTCCCATAACATAAACCTCACAAATGAAGTTAACATCTTATAAGATATACTTCTGTACCCTCAGTGTTTGATTTTGCAATGATTTCACTGTTTGGATGTGTTTTTCTATTAGTGTCTGTTTGTGTGCGCATTCAGCTGAGATAAGGCTGTTTCCGGATTTTTTTCATTTTTCTGCTGTCCCATAACATAAACCTCACAAATGAAGTTACCATCTTAAAAGATTTTGTTCTGTACCCTCAGTGTTTGATTTTGCAATGATTTCACTGTTGGGATGTGTTTTTCTATAAGTGTCTGTTTGTGCCCCATTGAGCTGAGATAAGGCTGTTTTCGGATTTTTAAAATTTTTTTATTGTCCCATAACATAAACCTCACAAACAAAGTTAACATCTTATAAGATATAGTTATATGCCTTCAGTGTTTGATTTTGCAATGATTTCACTGTTTGAATGTGTTTTTCTATTTTTGTCTGTTTTTGTGCGCATTCAGCAAGTATACGGCTGTTTTCTGATTTTTTTCAATTTTCTACTGTCCCATAACATAAACCTCACAAATAAAGTTAAAATCTTATAAGATATAGTTATTTACCCTCAGTGTTTGATTTTGCAATGATTTCACTGTTTGGATGTGTTTTTCTATTTGTGTCTGTTTTTGTGCACATTCAGCAAGTATACGGCTGTTTTCTGAATTTTTTTCAATTTTCTACTGTCCCATAACATGAACCTCACAAATAAAGTTAAAATCTTATAAGATATAGTTATTTACCCTCAGTGTTTGATTTTGCAATGATTTCACTGTTTGGATGTGTTTTTCTATTTGTGTCTTTTTTTGTGCACATTCAGCAAGTATACGGCTGTTTTCTGATTTTTTTCAATTTTCTACTGTCCCATAACATAAACCTCACAAATAAAGTTAAAATATTATAAGATATAGTATTATGCCTTCAGTGTTTTATTTTGCAATGATTTCACTGTTTGGATGTGTTTTTCTATTTGTGTCTGTTTTTGTGCACATTCAGCAAGTATACGGCTGTTTTCTGATTTTTTTCAATTTTCTACTGTCCCATAACATAAACCTCACAAATAAAGTTAACATCTTATAAGATATACTTCTGTACCTTCAGTGTTTGATTTTGCAATGATTTCACTGTTTGAATGTGTTTTTCTATTTTTGTCTGTTTTTGTGCGCATTCACCTGGAATACGACTGTTTTCTGATTTCTTTTTCATTTTTCTACTGTCCCATAACATAAACCTCGCAAATAAAGTTAACATCTTATAAGATATACTTCTGTACCCTCAGTGTTTGATTTTGCAATGATTTCACTGTTTGGATGTGTTTTTCTATTTGTGTCTGTTTCTGTGCACATTCAGCAAGTATACGGCTGTTTTCTGATTTTTTTCAATTTTCTACTGTCGCATAACATAAACCTCACAAATAAAGTTAACATCTTATAAGATATAGTTATATACCTTCAGTGTTTGATTTTGCAATGATTTCACTGTTTGGATGTGTTTTTCTATTTGTGTCTTTTGTTGTGCACATTCAGCAAGTATACGGCTGTTTTCTGATTTTTTTTCAATTTTCTACTGTCCCATAACATAAACCTCACAAATAAAGTTAACATCTTATAAGATATACTTCTGTACCCTCAGTGTTTGATTTTGCAATGATTTCACTGTTTGGATGTGTTTTTCTATTTGTGTCTGTTTTTGTGCACATTCAGCAAGTATACGGCTGTTTTCAGATTTTTTTCAATTTTCTACTGTCCCATAACATAAACCTCACAATTAAGTTAAAATCTTATAAGATATAGTTATATGCCTTCAGTGTTTGATTTTGCAATGATTTCACTGTTTGGATGTGTTTTTCTATTTGTGTCTGTTTTTGTGCACATTCAGCAAGTATACGGCTGTTTTCTGATTTTTTTCAATTTTCTACTGTCCCATAACACAAACCTCACAAATAAAGTTAAAATCTTATAAGATATACTTCTGTACCCTCAGTGTTTGATTTTGCAATGATTTCACTGTTTGGATGTGTTTTTCTATTTGTGTCTGTTTTGTGCACATTCAGCAAGTATACGGCTGTTTTCTGATTTTTTTCAATTTTCTACTGTCGCATAACATAAACCTCACAAATAAAGTTAACATCTTATAAGATATACTTCTGTACCCTCAGTGTTTGATTTTGCAATGATTTCACTGTTTGAATGTGCTTTTCTATTTGTGTCTGTTTTGTGCACATTCAGCAAGTATACGGCTGTTTTCTGATTTTTTTCAATTTTCTACTGTCGCATAACATAAACCTCACAAATAAAGTTAACATCTTATAAGATATACTTCTGTACCCTCAGTGTTTGATTTTGCAATGATTTCACTGTTTGGATGTGTTTTTCTATTTGTGTCTGTTTCTGTGCACATTCAGCAAGTATACGGCTGTTTTCTGATTTTTTTCAATTTTCTACTGTCGCATAACATAAACCTCACAAATAAAGTTAACATCTTATAAGATATAGTTATATACCTTCAGTGTTTGATTTTGCAATGATTTCACTGTTTGAATGTGTTTTTTCTATTTTTGTCTGTTTTTGTGCACATTCAGCAAGTATACGGCTGTTTTCTGATTTTTTTCAATTTTCTACTGTCCCATAACACAAACCTCACAAATAAAGTTAAAATCTTATAAGATATACTTCTGTACCCTCAGTGTTTGATTTTGCAATGATTTCACTGTTTGGATGTGTTTTTCTATTTGTGTCTGTTTTGTGCACATTCAGCAAGTATACGGCTGTTTTCTGATTTTTTTCAATTTTCTACTGTCGCATAACATAAACCTCACAAATAAAGTTAACATCTTATAAGATATACTTCTGTACCCTCAGTGTTTGATTTTGCAATGATTTCACTGTTTGGATGTGCTTTTCTATTTGTGTCTGTTTTGTGCACATTCAGCAAGTATACGGCTGTTTTCTGATTTTTTTCAATTTTCTACTGTCGCATAACATAAACCTCACAAATAAAGTTAACATCTTATAAGATATACTTCTGTACCCTCAGTGTTTGATTTTGCAATGATTTCACTGTTTGGATGTGTTTTTCTATTTGTGTCTGTTTTTGTGCACATTCAGCAAGTATACGGCTGTTTTCTGATTTTTTTCAATTTTCTACTGTCCCATAACAAAAACCTCACAAATAAAGTTAACATCTTATAAGATATACTTCTGTAACCTCAGTGTTTGATTTTGCAATGATTTCACTGTTTGGATGTGTTTTTCTATTTGTGTCTGTTTCTGTGCACATTCAGCAAGTATACGGCTGTTTTCTGATTTTTTTCAATTTTCTACTGTCGCATAACATAAACCTCACAAATAAAGTTAACATCTTATAAGATATACTTCTGTACCCTCAGTGTTTGATTTTGCAATGATTTCACTGTTTGGATGTGTTTTTCTATTTGTGTCTGTTTTTGTGCACATTCAGCAAGTATACGGCTGTTTTCTGATTTTTTTCAATTTTCTACTGTCGCATAACATAAACCTCACAAATAAAGTTAACATCTTATAAGATATAGTTATATGCCGTCAGTGTTTGATTTTGCAATGATTTCACTGTTTGAATGTGTTTTTTCTATTTTTGTCTGTTTTTGTGCGCATTCAGCTGGAATACGACTGTTTTCTGATTTTTTTTCATTTTTCTACTGTCCCATAACATAAACCTCACAAATAAAGTTAACATCTTATAAGATATACTAATGTACCCTCGTCGTTCCGCTCGTCTTGGGACCCCAAACGACATATGAAATATTCACACTCCTGCGATCTGTAGAAATGTAGTTCCTCCAAAACTTCCACACTGGCCAAAGAGTCTAAGACTGTATAGAGTCTGACATGACCTGATTTTCAGTTTTTGGACACAGGACTTTGGGCTTTTTTCCCCCTGGCCAAAAAAAACTGCCAAAAACACAGTCTGTAAAATTCAAACGTAAGAAAGGTGGGAAACTGTCTTTTTTTCAATAATTCCTAAAGGCAATGAGCCCGGATGCTGATTTCTCCGTATGTGTATCAGGGACTCCTGGCTGATCCAGGGTGCCAAGTTTCAGACCATTGCAACCTTTGGAAAGGTCAAAGGTCAGCCGTTCGGGTGTGTTTTTTGTAATAATTCCTAAAGGCATTGAGCCAGGAGTCTGATTTTTCCGTATGTGTATCAGGGACTAAGGCTTATCTAGGGTGCCGAGTTTCAGACCTGTGTAACCTTCGGAAAGGTCAAAGGTCAGCCGTTTAGGTGTGTTTTTTGTAATAATTCCTAAAGGCATTAAGCCAGGAGTCTGATTTTTCCGTATGTGTATCAGGGACTAAGGCTGATCGAGGGTATTTTAATCTTTTTTCTACTGTCCTATAATATAAGGTTAACATCTTATAAGGTATATTGATGTACCCTCAGTGTTTGATTTTGCAATGATTTCACTGTTTGGATGTGTTTTTCTATTGGTGTCTGTTTGTGTGCGCATTCAGCTGAGATAAGGCTGTTTCCGGATTTTTTTCATTTTTCTGCTGTCCCATAACATAAACCTCACAAATGAAGTTAACATCTTAAAAGATTTAGTTCTGTACCCTCAGTGTTTGATTTTGCAATGATTTCACTGTTTGGATGTGTTTTTCTATTGGTGTCTGTTTGTGTGCGCATTCAGCTGAGATAAGGCTGTTTCCGGATTTTTTTCATTTTTCTGCTGTCCCATAACATAAACCTCACAAATGAAGTTAACATCTTAAAAGATTTAGTTCTGTATCCTCAGTGTTTGATTTTGCAATGATTTCATTGTTTGGATGTGTTTTTCTGTTGGTGTCTGTTTATGTGCGCATTCAGCTGAAATAAGGCTGTTTCCGGATTTTTTTCATTTTTCTGCTGTCCCATAACATAAACCTCACAAATGAAGTTACCATCTTAAAAGATTTTGTTCTGTACCCTCAGTGTTTGATTTTGCAATGATTTCACTGTTGGGATGTGTTTTTCTATAAGTGTCTGTTTGTGCCCCATTGAGCTGAGATAAGGCTGTTTTCGGATTTTTAAAATTTTTTTATTGTCCCATAACATAAACCTCACAAATAAAGTTAACATCTCATAAGATATAGTTTGATACCTTCAGTGTTTGATTTTGCAATGATTTCACTGTTTGAATGTGTTTTTCTATTTTTGTCTGTTTTTGTGCGCATTCACCTGGAATACGACTGTTTTCTGATTTCTTTTTCATTTTTCTACTGTCCCATAACATAAACCTCACAAATAAAGTTAAAATCTTATAAGATATAGTTATTTACCCTCAGTGTTTGATTTTGCAATGATTTCACTGTTTGGATGTGTTTTTCTATTTGTGTCTGTTTTTGTGCGCATTCAGCAAGTATACGGCTGTTTTCTGATTTTTTTCAATTTTCTACTGTCCCATAACATGAACCTCACAAATAAAGTTAAAATCTTATAAGATATACTTCTGTACCCTCAGTGTTTGATTTTGCAATGATTTCACTGTTTGGATGTGTTTTTCTATTTGTGTCTGTTTTTGTGCACATTCAGCAAGTATACGGCTGTTTTCAGATTTTTTTCAATTTTCTACTGTCCCATAACATAAACCTCACAATTAAGTTAAAATCTTATAAGATATAGTTATATGCCTTCAGTGTTTGATTTTGCAATGATTTCACTGTTTGGATGTGTTTTTCTATTTGTGTCTGTTTTTGTGCACATTCAGCAAGTATACGGCTGTTTTCTGATTTTTTTCAATTTTCTACTGTCCCATAACACAAATCTCACAAATAAAGTTAAAATCTTATAAGATATACTTCTGTACCCTCAGTGTTTGATTTTGCAATGATTTCACTGTTTGGATGTGTTTTTCTATTTGTGTCTGTTTTGTGCACATTCAGCAAGTATACGGCTGTTTTCTGATTTTTTTCAATTTTCTACTGTCGCATAACATAAACCTCACAAATAAAGTTAACATCTTATAAGATATACTTCTGTACCCTCAGTGTTTGATTTTGCAATGATTTCACTGTTTGGATGTGCTTTTCTATTTGTGTCTGTTTTGTGCACATTCAGCAAGTATACGGCTGTTTTCTGATTTTTTTCAATTTTCTACTGTCGCATAACATAAACCTCACAAATAAAGTTAACATCTTATAAGATATACTTCTGTACCCTCAGTGTTTGATTTTGCAATGATTTCACTGTTTGGATGTGTTTTTCTATTTGTGTCTGTTTTTGTGCACATTCAGCAAGTATACGGCTGTTTTCTGATTTTTTTCAATTTTCTACTGTCCCATAACAAAAACCTCACAAATAAAGTTAACATCTTATAAGATATACTTCTGTAACCTCAGTGTTTGATTTTGCAATGATTTCACTGTTTGGATGTGTTTTTCTATTTGTGTCTGTTTCTGTGCACATTCAAGCAAGTATACGGCTGTTTTCTGATTTTTTTCAATTTTCTACTGTCGCATAACATAAACCTCACAAATAAAGTTAACATCTTATAAGATATAGTTATATGCCTTCAGTGTTTGATTTTGCAATGATTTCACTGTTTGGATGTGTTTTTCTATTTGTGTCTTTTGTTGTGCACATTCAGCAAGTATACGGCTGTTTTCTGATTTTTTTTCAATTTTCTACTGTCCCATAACATAAACCTCACAAATAAAGTTAACATCTTATAAGATATACTTCTGTACCCTCAGTGTTTGATTTTGCAATGATTTCACTGTTTGGATGGTTTTTTCTATTTGTGTCTGTTTTTGTGCACATTCAGCAAGTATACGGCTGTTTTCAGATTTTTTTCAATTTTCTACTGTCCCATAACATAAACCTCACAATTAAGTTAAAATCTTATAAGATATAGTTATATGCCTTCAGTGTTTGATTTTGCAATGATTTCACTGTTTGGATGTGTTTTTCTATTTGTGTCTGTTTTTGTGCACATTCAGCAAGTATACGGCTGTTTTCTGATTTTTTTCAATTTTCTACTGTCCCATAACACAAATCTCACAAATAAAGTTAAAATCTTATAAGATATACTTCTGTACCCTCAGTGTTTGATTTTGCAATGATTTCACTGTTTGGATGTGTTTTTCTATTTGTGTCTGTTTTGTGCACATTCAGCAAGTATACGGCTGTTTTCTGATTTTTTTCAATTTTCTACTGTCGCATAACATAAACCTCACAAATAAAGTTAACATCTTATAAGATATACTTCTGTACCCTCAGTGTTTGATTTTGCAATGATTTCACTGTTTGGATGTGCTTTTCTATTTGTGTCTGTTTTGTGCACATTCAGCAAGTATACGGCTGTTTTCTGATTTTTTTCAATTTTCTACTGTCGCATAACATAAACCTCACAAATAAAGTTAACATCTTATAAGATATACTTCTGTACCCTCAGTGTTTGATTTTGCAATGAGTTCACTGTTTGGATGTGTTTTTCTATTTGTGTCTGTTTTTGTGCACATTCAGCAAGTATACGGCTGTTTTCTGATTTTTTTCAATTTTCTACTGTCCCATAACAAAAACCTCACAAATAAAGTTAACATCTTATAAGATATACTTCTGTAACCTCAGTGTTTGATTTTGCAATGATTTCACTGTTTGGATGTGTTTTTCTATTTGTGTCTGTTTCTGTGCACATTCAGCAAGTATACGGCTGTTTTCTGATTTTTTTCAATTTTCTACTGTCGCATAACATAAACCTCACAAATAAAGTTAACATCTTATAAGATATACTTCTGTACCCTCAGTGTTTGATTTTGCAATGATTTCACTGTTTGGATGTGTTTTTCTATTTGTGTCTGTTTTTGTGCACATTCAGCAAGTATACGGCTGTTTTCTGATTTTTTTCAATTTTCTACTGTCCCATAACAAAAACCTCACAAATAAAGTTAACATCTTATAAGATATACTTCTGTAACCTCAGTGTTTGATTTTGCAATGATTTCACTGTTTGGATGTGTTTTTCTATTTGTGTCTGTTTCTGTGCACATTCAAGCAAGTATACGGCTGTTTTCTGATTTTTTTCAATTTTCTACTGTCGCATAACATAAACCTCACAAATAAAGTTAACATCGTATAAGATATAGTTATATACCTTCAGTGTTTGATTTTGCAATGATTTCACTGTCTGAATGTGTTTTTCTATTTTTGTCTGTTTTTGTGCGCATTCACCTGGAATACGACTGTTTTCTGATTTTTTTTCATTTTCTACTGTCCCATAACATAAACCTCACAAATAAAGTTAACATCTTATAAGATATACTAATGTACCCTCGTCGTTCCGCTCGTCTTGGGACCCCAAACGACATATGAAATATTCACACTCCTGCGATCTGTAGAAATGTAGTTCCTCCAAAACTTCCACTCTGGCCAAAGAGTCTAAGACTGTATAGAGTCTGACATGACCTGATTTTCAGTTTTTGGACACAGGACTTTGGGCTTTTTTCCCCCTGGCCAAAAAAAACTGCCAAAAACACAGTCTGTAAAATTCAAACGTAAGAAAGGTGGGAAACTGTCTTTTTTTCAATAATTCCTAAAGGCAATGAGCCCGGATGCTGATTTCTCCGTATGTGTATCAGGGACTCCTGGCTGATCCAGGGTGCCAAGTTTCAGACCCTTGCAACCTTTGGAAAGGTCAAAGGTCAGCCACTGTGGTGTGTTTTTTGTAATAATTCCTAAAGGCATTGAGCCAGGAGTCTGATTTTTCCGTATGTGTATCAGGGACTAAGGCTGATCCAGGGTGCCGAGTTTCAGACCTGTGCAACCTTCGGAAAGGTCAATGGTCAGCCGTTCGGGTGTGTTTTTTGTAATAATTCCTAAAGGCATTGAGCCAGGAGTCTGATTTTTCCGTATGTGTATCAGGGACTAAGGCTTATCTAGGGTGCCGAGTTTCAGACCTGTGTAACCTTCGGAAAGGTCAAAGGTCAGCCGTTTAGGTGTGTTTTTTGTAATAATTCCTAAAGGCATTAAGCCAGGAGTCTGATTTTTCCGTATGTGTATCAGGGACTAAGGCTGATCGAGGGTATTTTAATCTTTTTTCTACTGTCCTATAATATAAGGTTAACATCTTATAAGGTATATTGATGTACCCTCAGTGTTTGATTTTGCAATGATTTCACTGTTTGGATGTGTTTTTCTATTGGTGTCTGTTTGTGTGCGCATTCAGCTGAGATAAGGCTGTTTCCGGATTTTTTTCATTTTTCTGCTGTCCCATAACATAAACCTCACAAATGAAGTTAACATCTTAAAAGATTTTGTTCTGTACCCTCAGTGTTTGATTTTGCAATGATTTCACTGTTGGGATGTGTTTTTCTATAAGTGTCTGTTTGTGCCCCATTGAGCTGAGATAAGGCTGTTTTCGGATTTTTAAAATTTTTTTATTGTCCCATAACATAAACCTCACAAATAAAGTTAACATCTCATAAGATATAGTTTGATACCTTCAGTGTTTGATTTTGCAATGATTTCACTGTTTGAATGTGTTTTTCTATTTTTGTCTGTTTTTGTGCGCATTCACCTGGAATACGACTGTTTTCTGATTTCTTTTTCATTTTTCTACTGTCCCATAACATAAACCTCACAAATAAAGTTAAAATCTTATAAGATATAGTTATTTACCCTCAGTGTTTGATTTTGCAATGATTTCACTGTTTGGATGTGTTTTTCTATTTGTGTCTTTTTTTGTGCACATTCAGCAAGTATACGGCTGTTTTCTGATTTTTTTCAATTTTCTACTGTCCCATAACATAAACCTCACAAATAAAGTTAAAATATTATAAGATATAGTTATATGCCTTCAGTGTTTTATTTTGCAATGATTTCACTGTTTGGATGTGTTTTTCTATTTGTGTCTGTTTTTGTGCACATTCAGCAAGTATACGGCTGTTTTCTGATTTTTTTCAATTTTCTACTGTCCCATAACATAAACCTCACAAATAAAGTTAACATCTTATAAGATATACTTCTGTACCCTCAGTGTTTGATTTTGCAATGATTTCACTGTTTGGATGTGTTTTTCTATTTGTGTCTGTTTTTGTGCGCATTCAGCAAGTATACGGCTTTTTTCTGATTTTTTTCAATTTTCTACTGTCCCATAACAGAAACCTCACAAATAAAGTTAAAATCTTATAAGATATAGTTATATGCCTTCAGTGTTTTATTTTGCAATGATTTCACTGTTTGGATGTGTTTTTCTATTTGTGTCTGTTTTTGTGCACATTCAGCAAGTATACGGCTGTTTTCTGATTTTTTTGAATTTTCTACTGTCCCATAACATAAACCTCACAAATGAAGTTAACATCTTAAAAGATTTAGTTCTGTACCCTCAGTGTTTGATTTTGCAATGATTTCACTGTTCGGATGTGTTTTTCTATTTGTGTTTTTATGCGCATTCAGCAAGTATACGGCTGTTTTCTGATTTTTTTCAATTTTCTACTGTCCCATAACATAAACCTCACAAATAAAGTTAACATCTTATAAGATATACTTCTGTTCCCTCAGTGTTTGATTTTGCAAGGATTTCACTGTTTGGATGTGTTTTTCTATTTGTGTCTGTTTTGTGCACATTCAGCAAGTATACGGCTGTTTTCTGATTTTTTTCAATTTTCTACTGTCCCATAACATAAACCTCACAAATAAAGTTAAAATCTTATAAGATATAGTTATTTACCCTCAGTGTTTGATTTTGCAATGATTTCACTGTTTGGATGTGTTTTTCTATTTGTGTCTGTTTTTGTGCGTATTCAGCAAGTATACGGCTGTTTTCTGATTTTTTTCAATTTTCTACTGTCCCATAACATAAACCTCACAAATAAAGTTAAAATCTTATAAGATATAGTTATTTACCCTCAGTGTTTGATTTTGCAATGATTTCACTGTTTGGATGTGTTTTTCTATTTGTGTCTGTTTTGTGCACATTCAGCAAGTATACAGCTGTTTTCTGATTTTTTTCAATTTTCTACTGTCCCATAACATAAACCTCACAAATAAAGTTAAAATCTTATAAGATATACTTCTGTACCCTCAGTGTTTGATTTTGCAATGATTTCACTGTTTGGATGTGTTTTTCTATTTGTGTCTGTTTTTGTGCGCATTCAGCAAGTATACGGCTGTTTTCTGATTTTTTTCAATTTTCTACTGTCCCATAACAGAAACCTCACAAATAAAGTTAAAATCTTATAAGATATAGTTATATGCCTTCAGTGTTTTATTTTGCAATGATTTCACTGTTTGGATGTGTTTTTCTATTTGTGTCTGTTTTTGTGCATTCAGCAAGTATACGGCTGTTTTCTGATTTTTTTCAATTTTCTATTGTCCCGTAGCATAAACCTCATAAATAAAGTTAACATCTTATAAGATATAAGTCTGTACCCTCAGTGTTTGATTTTGCAATGATTTCACTGTTTGGATGTGTTTTTCTATTTGTGTCTGTTTTTGTGCACATTCAGCAAGTATACGGCTGTTTTCTGATTTTTTTCAATTTTCTTCTGTCCCATAACATTAACCTCACAAATAAAGTTAACATCTTATAAGATATACTTCTGTAACCTCAGTGTTTGATTTTGCAATGATTTCACTGTTTGGATGTGTTTTTCTATTTGTGTCTGTTTTGTGCACATTCAGCAAGTATACAGCTGTTTTCTGATTTTTTTCAATTTTCTACTGTCCCATAACATAAACCTCACAAATAAAGTTAAAATCTTATAAGATATAGTTATATGCCTTCAGTGTTTGATTTTGCAATGATTTCACTGTTTGGATGTGTTTTTCTATTTGTGTCTGTTTTTGTGCACATTCAGCAAGTATACGGCTGTTTTCTGATTTTTTTCAATTTTCTTCTGTCCCATAACATTAACCTCACAAATAAAGTTAACATCTTATAAGATATACTTCTGTAACCTCAGTGTTTGATTTTGCAATGATTTCACTGTTTGGATGTGTTTTTCTATTTGTGTCTGTTTTGTGCACATTCAGCAAGTATACGGCTGTTTTCTGAATTTTTTTCAATTTTCTCCTCGCCCATAACATTAACCTCACAAATAAAGTTAACATCTTATAAGATATACTTCTGTAACCTCAGTGTTTGATTTTGCAATGATTTCACTGTTTGGATGTGTTTTTCTATTTGTGTCTGTTTTTGTGCACATTCAGCAAGTATACGGCTGTTTTCTGATTTTTTTGAATTTTCTACTGTCCCATAACATAAACCTCACAAATGAAGTTAACATCTTAAAAGATTTAGTTCTGTACCCTCAGTGTTTGATTTTGCAATGATTTCACTGTTCGGATGTGTTTTTCTATTTGTGTTTTTATGCGCATTCAGCAAGTATACGGCTGTTTTCTGATTTTTTTTCAATTTTCTACTGTCCCATAACATAAACCTCACAAATAAAGTTAACATCTTATAAGATATACTTCTGTTCCCTCAGTGTTTGATTTTGCAAGGATTTCACTGTTTGGAAGTGTTTTTCTATTTGTGTCTGTTTTTGTGCATTCAGCAAGTATACGGCTGTTTTCTGATTTTTTTCAATTTTCTATTGTCCCGTAGCATAAACCTCATAAATAAAGTTAACATCTTATAAGATATAAGTCTGTACCCTCAGTGTTTGATTTTGCAATGATTTCACTGTTTGGATGTGTTTTTCTATTTGTGTCTGTTTTTGTGCACATTCAGCAAGTATACGGCTGTTTTCTGATTTTTTTCAATTTTCTTCTGTCCCATAACATTAACCTCACAAATAAAGTTAACATCTTATAAGATATACTTCTGTAACCTCAGTGTTTGATTTTGCAATGATTTCACTGTTTGGATGTGTTTTTCTATTTGTGTCTGTTTTGTGCACATTCAGCAAGTATACAGCTGTTTTCTGATTTTTTTCAATTTTCTACTGTCCCATAACATAAACCTCACAAATAAAGTTAAAATCTTATAAGATATAGTTATATGCCTTCAGTGTTTGATTTTGCAATGATTTCACTGTTTGGATGTGTTTTTCTATTTGTGTCTGTTTTTGTGCACATTCAGCAAGTATACGGCTGTTTTCAGATTTTTTTCAATTTTCTACTGTCGCATAACATAAACCTCACAAATAAAGTTAACATCTTATAAGATATACTTCTGTACCCTCAGTGTTTGATTTTGCAATGATTTCACTGTTTGGATGTGTTTTTCTATTTGTGTCTGTTTTTGTGCGCATTCAGCAAGTATACGGCTGTTTTCTGATTTTTTTCAATTTTCTACTGTCGCATAACATAAACCTCACAAATAAAGTTAACATCTTATAAGATATACTTCTGTACCCTCAGTGTTTGATTTTGCAATGATTTCACTGTTTGGATGTGTTTTTCTATTTGTGTCTGTTTTGTGCACATTCAGCAAGTATACGGCTGTTTTCTGATTTTTTTCAATTTTCTCCTCGCCCATAACATTAACCTCACAAATAAAGTTAACATCTTATAAGATATACTTCTGTAACCTCAGTGTTTGATTTTGCAATGATTTCACTGTTTGGATGTGTTTTTCTATTTGTGTCTGTTTTGTGCACATTCAGCAAGTATACGGCTGTTTTCTGATTCTTTTCAATTTTCTACTGTCCCATAACATAAACCTCACAAATAAAGTTAAAATCTTATAAGATATAGTTATATGCCTTCAGTGTTTGATTTTGCAATGATTTCACTGTTTGGATGTGTTTTTCTATTTGTGTCTGTTTTTGTGCACATTCAGCAAGTATACGGCTGTTTTCAGATTTTTTTCAATTTTCTACTGTCGCATAACATAAACCTCACAAATAAAGTTAACATCTTATAAGATATACTTCTGTACCCTCAGTGTTTGATTTTGCAATGATTTCACTGTTTGGATGTGTTTTTCTATTTGTGTCTGTTTTTGTGCGCATTCAGCAAGTATACGGCTGTTTTCTGATTTTTTTCAATTTTCTACTGTCGCATAACATAAACCTCACAAATAAAGTTAACATCTTATAAGATATACTTCTGTACCCTCAGTGTTTGATTTTGCAATGATTTCACTGTTTGGATGTGTTTTTCTATTTGTGTCTGTTTTTGTGCGCATTCAGCAAGTATACGGCTGTTTTCTGGTTTTTTTCAATTTTCTACTGTCCCATAACATAAACCTCACAAATAAAGTTAAAATTTTATAAGATATAGTTATATGCCTTCAGTGTTTGATTTTGCAATGATTTCACTGTTTGGATGTGTTTTTCTATTTGTGTCTGTTTTGTGCACATTCAGCAAGTATACGGCTGTTTTCTGATTTTTTTCAATTTTCTACTGTCCCATAACATAAACCTCACAAATAAAGTTAAAATCTTATAAGATATAGTTATATGCCTTCAGTGTTTGATTTTGCAATGATTTCACTGTTTGGATGTGTTTTTCTATTTGTGTCTGTTTTTGTGCGCATTCAGCAAGTATACGGCTGTTTTCTGGTTTTTTTCAATTTTCTACTGTCCCATAACATAAACCTCACAAATAAAGTTAAAATCTTATAAGATATAGTTATATGCCTTCAGTGTTTGATTTTGCAATGATTTCACTGTTTGGATGTGTTTTTCTATTTGTGTCTGTTTTGTGCACATTCAGCAAGTATACGGCTGTTTTCTGATTTTTTTCAATTTTCTACTGTCCCATAACATAAACCTCACAAATAAAGTTAAAATCTTATAAGATATAGTTATATGCCTTCAGTGTTTGATTTTGCAATGATTTCACTGTTTGGATGTGTTTTTCTATTTGTGTCTGTTTTTGTGCACATTCAGCAAGTATACGGCTGTTTTCTGATTTTTTTCAATTTTCTACTGTCCCATAACATAAACCTCACAAATAAAGTTAACATCTTATAAGATATACTTCTGTAACCTCAGTGTTTGATTTTGCAATGATTTCACTGTTTGGATGTGTTTTTCTATTTGTGTCTGTTTTTGTGCACATTCAGCAAGTATACGGCTGTTTTCTGATTTTTTTCAATTTTCTACTGTCGCATAACATAAACCTCACAAATAAAGTTAAAATCTTATTAGATATACTTCTGTACCCTCAGTGTTTGATTTTGCAATGATTTCACTGTTTGGATGTGTTTTTCTATTTGTGTCTGTTTTGTGCACATTCAGCAAGTATACGGCTGTTTTCTGATTTTTTTCAATTTTCTACTGTCCCATAACATAAACCTCACAAATAAAGTTAAAATCTTATAAGATATAGTTATATGCCTTCAGTGTTTGATTTTGCAATGATTTCACTGTTTGGATGTGTTTTTCTATTTGTGTCTGTTTTTGTGCACATTCAGCAAGTATACGGCTGTTTTCTGATTTTTTTCAATTTTCTACTGTCCCATAACATAAACCTCACAAATAAAGTAAAAATCTTATAAGATATAGTTATATGCCTTCAGTGTTTGATTTTGCAATGATTTCACTGTTTTGATGTGTTTTTCTATTTGTGTCTATTTTTGTCCACATTCATCAAGTATACGGATGTTTTCTGATTTTTTTAAATGTTCTACTGTCCCATAACATAAACCTCACAAATAAAGTTAAAATCTTATAAGATATAGTTATATGCCTTCAGTGTTTGATTTTGCAATGATTTCACTGTTTGGATGTGTTTTTCTATTTGTGTCTGTTTTTGAGCACTTTCAGCAAGTATACGGCTGTTTTCTGATTTTTTTAAATTTTCTACTGTCCCATAACATAAACCTCACAAATGAAGTTAACATCTTATAAGATATAGTTATATGCTGTCAGTGTTTGATTTTGCAATGATTTCACTGTTTGGATGTGTTTTTCTATTTGTGTCTTTTGTTGTGCACATTCAGCAAGTATACGGCTGTTTTCTGATTTTTTTCAATTTTCTATTGTCCCGTAACATAAACCTCACAAATAAAGTTAACATCTTATAAGATACACTTCTGTAACCTCAGTGTTTGATTTTGCAATGATTTCACTGTTTGGATGTGTTTTTCTATTTGTGTCTGTTTTTGTGCGCATTCAGCAAGTATACGGCTGTTTTCTGATTTTTTTCAATTTTCTACTGTCCCATAACATAAACCTCACAAATGAAGTTAACATCTTATAAGATAAAGTTATATGCCCTCAGTGTTTGATTTTGCAATGATTTCACTGTTTGCATGTGTTTTTCTATTTGTGTCTGTTTTGTGCACATTCAGCAAGTATACGGCTGTTTTCTGATTTTTTTCAATTTTCTACTGTCCCATAACATAAACCTCACAAATAAAGTTAAAATCTTATAAGATATAGTTATATGCCTTCAGTGTTTGATTTTGCAATGATTTCACTGTTTGGATGTGTTTTTCTATTTGTGTCTGTTTTTGTGCACATTCAGCAAGTATACGGCTGTTTTCTGATTTTTTTCAATTTTCTACTGTCCCATAACATAAACCTCACAAATAAAGTAAAAATCTTATAAGATATAGTTATATGCCTTCAGTGTTTGATTTTGCAATGATTTCACTGTTTGGATGTGTTTTTCTATTTGTGTCTATTTTTGTCCACATTCATCAAGTATACGGATGTTTTCTGATTTTTTTCAATTTTCTACTGTCCCATAACATAAACCTCACAAATAAAGTTAAAATCTTATAAGATATAGTTATATGCCTTCAGTGTTTGATTTTGCAATGATTTCACTGTTTGGATGTGTTTTTCTATTTGTGTCTGTTTTTGAGCACTTTCAGCAAGTATACGGCTGTTTTCTGATTTTTTTAAATTTTCTACTGTCCCATAACATAAACCTCACAAATGAAGTTAACATCTTATAAGATATAGTTATATGCCGTCAGTGTTTGATTTTGCAATGATTTCACTGTTTGGATGTGTTTTTCTATTTGTGTCTGTTTTTGTGCAAATTCAGCAAGTATACGGCTGTTTTCTGATTTTTTTCAATTTTCTACTGTCCCATAACATAAACCTCACAAATGAAGTTAACATCTTATAAGATATAGTTATATGCTGTCAGTGTTTGATTTTGCAATGATTTCACTGTTTGGATGTGTTTTTCTATTTGTGTCTTTTGTTGTGCACATTCAGCAAGTATACGGCTGTTTTCTGATTTTTTTCAATTTTCTATTGTCCCGTAACATAAACCTCACAAATAAAGTTAACATCTTATAAGATACACTTCTGTAACCTCAGTGTTTGATTTTGCAATGATTTCACTGTTTGGATGTGTTTTTCTATTTGTGTCTGTTTTTGTGCGCATTCAGCAAGTATACGGCTGTTTTCTGATTTTTTTCAATTTTCTACTGTCCCATAACATAAACCTCACAAATGAAGTTAACATCTTATAAGATAAAGTTATATGCCCTCAGTGTTTGATTTTGCAATGATTTCACTGTTTGCATGTGTTTTTCTATTTGTGTCTGTTTTTGTGCACATTCAGCAAGTATACGGCTGTTTTCTGATTTTTTTCAATTTTCTATTGTCCCGTAGCATAAACCTCATAAATAAAGTTAACATCTTATAAGATATACTTCTGTAACCTCAGTGTTTGATTTTGCAATGATTTCACTGTTTGGATGTGTTTTTCTATTTGTGTCTGTTTTGTGCACATTCAGCAAGTATACGGCTGTTTTCTGATTTTTTTCAATTTTCTACTGTCCCATAACATAAACCTCACAAATAAAGTTAACATCTTATAAGATATAGTTATATGCCTTCAGTGTTTGATTTTGCAATGATTTCACTGTTTGGATGTGTTTTTCTATTTGTGTCTGTTTTTGTGCACATTCAGCAAGTATACGGCTGTTTTCTGATTTTTTTCAATTTTCTACTGTCCCATAACATAAACCTCACAAATAAAGTAAAAATCTTATAAGATATAGTTATATGCCTTCAGTGTTTGATTTTGCAATGATTTCACTGTTTGGATGTGTTTTTCTATTTGTGTCTATTTTTGTCCACATTCATCAAGTATACGGATGTTTTCTGATTTTTTTCAATTTTCTACTGTCCCATAACATAAACCTCACAAATAAAGTTAAAATCTTATAAGATATAGTTATATGCCGTCAGTGTTTGATTTTGCAATGATTTCACTGTTTGGATGTGTTTTTCTATTTGTGTCTGTTTTTGAGCACTTTCAGCAAGTATACGGCTGTTTTCTGATTTTTTTAAATTTTCTACTGTCCCATAACATAAACCTCACAAATGAAGTTAACATCTTATAAGATATAGTTATATGCTGTCAGTGTTTGATTTTGCAATGATTTCACTGTTTGGATGTGTTTTTCTATTTGTGTCTTTTGTTGTGCACATTCAGCAAGTATACGGCTGTTTTCTGATTTTTTTCAATTTTCTATTGTCCCGTAACATAAACCTCACAAATAAAGTTAACATCTTATAAGATACACTTCTGTAACCTCAGTGTTTGATTTTGCAATGATTTCACTGTTTGGATGTGTTTTTCTATTTGTGTCTGTTTTTGTGCACATTCAGCAAGTATACGGCTGTTTTCTGATTTTTTTCAATTTTCTACTGTCCCATAACATAAACCTCACAAATAAAGTAAAAATCTTATAAGATATAGTTATATGCCTTCAGTGTTTGATTTTGCAATGATTTCACTGTTTGGATGTGTTTTTCTATTTGTGTCTATTTTTGTCCACATTCATCAAGTATACGGATGTTTTCTGATTTTTTTCAATTTTCTACTGTCCCATAACATAAACCTCACAAATAAAGTTAAAATCTTATAAGATATAGTTATATGCCTTCAGTGTTTGATTTTGCAATGATTTCACTGTTTGGATGTGTTTTTCTATTTGTGTCTGTTTTTGAGCACTTTCAGCAAGTATACGGCTGTTTTCTGATTTTTTTAAATTTTCTACTGTCCCATAACATAAACCTCACAAATGAAGTTAACATCTTATAAGATATAGTTATATGCCGTCAGTGTTTGATTTTGCAATGATTTCACTGTTTGGATGTGTTTTTCTATTTGTGTCTGTTTTTGTGCACATTCAGCAAGTATACGGCTGTTTTCTGATTTTTTTCAATTTTCTACTGTCCCATAACATAAACCTCACAAATGAAGTTAACATCTTATAAGATATAGTTATATGCTGTCAGTGTTTGATTTTGCAATGATTTCACTGTTTGGATGTGTTTTTCTATTTGTGTCTTTTGTTGTGCACATTCAGCAAGTATACGGCTGTTTTCTGATTTTTTTCAATTTTCTATTGTCCCGTAACATAAACCTCACAAATAAAGTTAACATCTTATAAGATACACTTCTGTAACCTCAGTGTTTGATTTTGCAATGATTTCACTGTTTGGATGTGTTTTTCTATTTGTGTCTGTTTTTGTGCGCATTCAGCAAGTATACGGCTGTTTTCTGATTTTTTTCAATTTTCTACTGTCCCATAACATAAACCTCACAAATAAAGATAACATCTTATAAGATATAGTTATATGCCTTCAGTGTTTGATTTTGCAATGATTTCACTGTTTGGATGTGTTTTTCTATTTGTGTCTGTTTTTGTGCGCATTCAGCAAGTATACGGCTGTTTTCTGATTTTTTTCAATTTTCTACTGTCCCATAACATAAACCTCACAAATAAAGTTAACATCTTATAAGATATACTTCTGTACCCTCAGTGTTTGATTTTGCAATGATTTCACTGTTTGGATGTGTTTTTCTATTTGTGTCTTTTGTTTTGCACATTCAGCAAGTATACGGCTGTTTTCTGATTTTTTTCAATTTTCTATTGTCCCGTAACATAAACCTCACAAATAAAGTTAACATCTTATAAGATACACTTCTGTAACCTCAGTGTTTGATTTTGCAATGATTTCACTGTTTGGATGTGTTTTTCTATTTGTGTCTGTTTTTGTGCGCATTCAGCAAGTATACGGCTGTTTTCTGATTTTTTTCAATTTTCTACTGTCCCATAACATAAACCTCACAAATGAAGTTAACATCTTATAAGATAAAGTTATATGCCCTCAGTGTTTGATTTTGCAATGATTTCACTGTTTGGATGTGTTTTTCTATTTGTGTCTGTTTTGTGCACATTCAGCAAGTATACGGCTGTTTTCTGATTTTTTTCAATTTTCTATTGTCCCATAACATAAACCTCACAAATAAAGTAAAAACTTATAAGATATAGTTATATGCCTTCAGTGTTTGATTTTGCAATGATTTCACTGTTTGGATGTGTTTTTCTATTTGTGTCTATTTTTGTCCACATTCATCAAGTATACGGATGTTTTCTGATTTTTTTCAATTTTCTACTGTCCCATAACATAAACCTCACAAATAAAGTTAAAATCTTATAAGATATAGTTATATGCCTTCAGTGTTTGATTTTGCAATGATTTCACTGTTTGGATGTGTTTTTCTATTTGTGTCTGTTTTTGAGCACTTTCAGCAAGTATACGGCTGTTTTCTGATTTTTTTAAATTTTCTACTGTCCCATAACATAAACCTCACAAATGAAGTTAACATCTTATAAGATATAGTTATATGCCGTCAGTGTTTGATTTTGCAATGATTTCACTGTTTGGATGTGTTTTTCTATTTGTGTCTGTTTTTGTGCACATTCAGCAAGTATACGGCTGTTTTCTGATTTTTTTCAATTTTCTACTGTCCCATAACATAAACCTCACAAATGAAGTTAACATCTTATAAGATATAGTTATATGCTGTCAGTGTTTGATTTTGCAATGATTTCACTGTTTGGATGTGTTTTTCTATTTGTGTCTTTTGTTGTGCACATTCAGCAAGTATACGGCTGTTTTCTGATTTTTTTCAATTTTCTATTGTCCCGTAACATAAACCTCACAAATAAAGTTAACATCTTATAAGATACACTTCTGTAACCTCAGTGTTTGATTTTGCAATGATTTCACTGTTTGGATGTGTTTTTCTATTTGTGTCTGTTTTTGTGCGCATTCAGCAAGTATACGGCTGTTTTCTGATTTTTTTCAATTTTCTACTGTCCCATAACATAAACCTCACAAATAAAGATAACATCTTATAAGATATAGTTATATGCCTTCAGTGTTTGATTTTGCAATGATTTCACTGTTTGGATGTGTTTTTCTATTTGTGTCTGTTTTTGTGCGCATTCAGCAAGTATACGGCTGTTTTCTGATTTTTTTCAATTTTCTACTGTCCCATAACATAAACCTCACAAATAAAGTTAACATCTTATAAGATATACTTCTGTACCCTCAGTGTTTGATTTTGCAATGATTTCACTGTTTGGATGTGTTTTTCTATTTGTGTCTTTTGTTGTGCACATTCAGCAAGTATACGGCTGTTTTCTGATTTTTTTCAATTTTCTATTGTCCCGTAACATAAACCTCACAAATAAAGTTAACATCTTATAAGATACACTTCTGTAACCTCAGTGTTTGATTTTGCAATGATTTCACTGTTTGGATGTGTTTTTCTATTTGTGTCTGTTTTTGTGCGCATTCAGCAAGTATACGGCTGTTTTCTGATTTTTTTCAATTTTCTACTGTCCCATAACATAAACCTCACAAATGAAGTTAACATCTTATAAGATAAAGTTATATGCCCTCAGTGTTTGATTTTGCAATGATTTCACTGTTTGGATGTGTTTTTCTATTTGTGTCTGTTTTGTGCACATTCAGCAAGTATACGGCTGTTTTCTGATTTTTTTCAATTTTCTATTGTCCCATAACATAAACCTCACAAATAAAGTAAAAATCTTATAAGATATAGTTATATGCCTTCAGTGTTTGATTTTGCAATGATTTCACTGTTTGGATGTGTTTTTCTATTTGTGTCTATTTTTGTCCACATTCATCAAGTATACGGATGTTTTCTGATTTTTTTCAATTTTCTACTGTCCCATAACATAAACCTCACAAATAAAGTTAACATCTTATAAGATATAGTTATATGCCTTCAGTGTTTGATTTTGCAATGATTTCACTGTTTGGATGTGTTTTTCTATTTGTGTCTGTTTTTGTGCACATTCAGCAAGTATACGGCTGTTTTCTGATTTTTTTCAATTTTCTACTGTCCCATAACATAAACCTCACAAATAAAGTTAACATCTTATAAGATATACTTCTGTAACCTCAGTGTTTGATTTTGCAATGATTTCACTGTTTGGATGTGTTTTTCTATTTGTGTCTGTTTTTGTGCACATTCAGCAAGTATACGGCTGTTTTCTGATTTTTTTCAATTTTCTACTGTCGCATAACATAAACCTCACAAATAAAGTTAAAATCTTATAAGATATACTTCTGTACCCTCAGTGTTTGATTTTGCAATGATTTCACTGTTTGGATGTGTTTTTCTATTTGTGTCTGTTTTGTGCACATTCAGCAAGTATACGGCTGTTTTCTGATTTTTTTTCAATTTTCTCCCCGCCCATAACATAAACCTCACAAATAAAGTTAAAATCTTATAAGATATAGTTATATGCCTTCAGGGTTTGATTTTGCAATGATTTCACTGTTTGGATGTGTTTTTCTATTTGTGTCTTTTGTTGTGCACATTCAGCAAGTATACGGCTGTTTTCTGATTTTTTTCAATTTTCTATTGTCCCGTAACATAAACCTCACAAATAAAGTTAACATCTTATAAGATACACTTCTGTAACCTCAGTGTTTGATTTTGCAATGATTTCACTGTTTGGATGTGTTTTTCTATTTGTGTCTGTTTTTGTGCGCATTCAGCAAGTATACGGCTGTTTTCTGATTTTTTTCAATTTTCTACTGTCCCATAACATAAACCTCACAAATGAAGTTAACATCTTATAAGATAAAGTTATATGCCCTCAGTGTTTGATTTTGCAATGATTTCACTGTTTGCATGTGTTTTTCTATTTGTGTCTGTTTTTGTGCACATTCAGCAAGTATACGGCTGTTTTCTGATTTTTTTCAATTTTCTACTGTCCCATAACATAAACCTCACAAATAAAGTTAACATCTTATAAGATACACTTCTGTAACCTCAGTGTTTGATTTTGCAATGATTTCACTGTTTGGATGTGTTTTTCTATTTGTGTCTGTTTTTGTGCGCATTCAGCAAGTATACGGCTGTTTTCTGATTTTTTTCAATTTTCTACTGTCCCATAACATAAACCTCACAAATGAAGTTAACATCTTATAAGATAAAGTTATATGCCCTCAGTGTTTGATTTTGCAATGATTTCACTGTTTGCATGTGTTTTTCTATTTGTGTCTGTTTTTGTGCACATTCAGCAAGTATACGGCTGTTTTCTGATTTTTTTCAATTTTCTATTGTCCCGTAGCATAAACCTCATAAATAAAGTTAACATCTTATAAGATATACTTCTGTAACCTCAGTGTTTGATTTTGCAATGATTTCACTGTTTGGATGTGTTTTTCTATTTGTGTCTGTTTTTGAGCACTTTCAGCAAGTATACGGCTGTTTTCTGATTTTTTTAAATTTTCTACTGTCCCATAACATAAACCTCACAAATGAAGTTAACATCTTATAAGATATAGTTATATGCCGTCAGTGTTTGATTTTGCAATGATTTCACTGTTTGGATGTGTTTTTCTATTTGTGTCTGTTTTTGTGCACATTCAGCAAGTATACGGCTGTTTTCTGATTTTTTTCAATTTTCTACTGTCCCATAACATAAACCTCACAAATGAAGTTAACATCTTATAAGATATAGTTATATGCCTTCAGTGTTTGATTTTGCAATGATTTCACTGTTTGGATGTGTTTTTCTATTTGTGTCTGTTTTTGTGCACATTCAGCAAGTATACGGCTGTTTTCTGATTTTTTTCAATTTTCTACTGTCCCATAACATAAACCTCACAAATAAAGTAAAAATCTTATAAGATATAGTTATATGCCTTCAGTGTTTGATTTTGCAATGATTTCACTGTTTGGATGTGTTTTTCTATTTGTGTCTATTTTTGTCCACATTCATCAAGTATACGGATGTTTTCTGATTTTTTTCAATTTTCTACTGTCCCATAACATAAACCTCACAAATAAAGTTAAAATCTTATAAGATATAGTTATATGCCTTCAGTGTTTGATTTTGCAATGATTTCACTGTTTGGATGTGTTTTTCTATTTGTGTCTGTTTTTGTGCACATTCAGCAAGTATACGGCTGTTTTCTGATTTTTTTCAATTTTCTACTGTCCCATAACATAAACCTCACAAATAAAGTTAACATCTTATAAGATATACTTCTGTAACCTCAGTGTTTGATTTTGCAATGATTTCACTGTTTGGATGTGTTTTTCTATTTGTGTCTGTTTTTGTGCACATTCAGCAAGTATACGGCTGTTTTCTGATTTTTTTCAATTTTCTACTGTCGCATAACATAAACCTCACAAATAAAGTTAAAATCTTATAAGATATACTTCTGTACCCTCAGTGTTTGATTTTGCAATGATTTCACTGTTTGGATGTGTTTTTCTATTTGTGTCTGTTTTGTGCACATTCAGCAAGTATACGGCTGTTTTCTGATTTTTTTTCAATTTTCTCCCCGCCCATAACATAAACCTCACAAATAAAGTTAAAATCTTATAAGATATAGTTATATGCCTTCAGGGTTTGATTTTGCAATGATTTCACTGTTTGGAAGTGTTTTTCTATTTGTGTCTTTTGTTGTGCACATTCAGCAAGTATACGGCTGTTTTCTGATTTTTTTCAATTTTCTACTGTCCCATAACATAAACCTCACAAATGAAGTTAACATCTTATAAGATAAAGTTATATGCCCTCAGTGTTTGATTTTGCAATGATTTCACTGTTTGGATGTGTTTTTCTATTTGTGTCTGTTTTTGTGCACATTCAGCAAGTATACGGCTGTTTTCTGATTTTTTTCAATTTTCTACTGTCCCATAACATAAACCTCACAAATAAAGTTAAAATCTTATAAGATATAGTTATATGCCTTCAGTGTTTGATTTTGCAATGATTTCACTGTTTGGATGTGTTTTTCTATTTGTGTCTGTTTTTGTGCACATTCAGCAAGTATACGGCTGTTTTCTGATTTTTTTCAATTTTCTACTGTCCCATAACATAAACCTCACAAATAAAGTTAACATCTTATAAGATACACTTCTGTAACCTCAGTGTTTGATTTTGCAATGATTTCACTGTTTGGATGTGTTTTTCTATTTGTGTCTGTTTTTGTGCGCATTCAGCAAGTATACGGCTGTTTTCTGATTTTTTTCAATTTTCTACTGTCCCATAACATAAACCTCACAAATGAAGTTAACATCTTTTAAGATAAAGTTATATGCCCTCAGTGTTTGATTTTGCAATGATTTCACTGTTTGCATGTGTTTTTCTATTTGTGTCTGTTTTTGTGCACATTCAGCAAGTATACGGCTGTTTTCTGATTTTTTTCAATTTTCTATTGTCCCGTAGCATAAACCTCATAAATAAAGTTAACATCTTATAAGATATACTTCTGTAACCTCAGTGTTTGATTTTGCAATGATTTCACTGTTTGGATGTGTTTTTCTATTTGTGTCTGTTTTGTGCACATTCAGCAAGTATACGGCTGTTTTCTGATTTTTTTCAATTTTCTACTGTCCCATAACATAAACCTCACAAATAAAGTTAAAATCTTATAAGATATAGTTATATGCCTTCAGTGTTTGATTTTGCAATGATTTCACTGTTTGGATGTGTTTTTCTATTTGTGTCTGTTTTTGTGCACATTCAGCAAGTATACGGCTGTTTTCTGATTTTTTTCAATTTTCTACTGTCCCATAACATAAACCTCACAAATGAAGTTAACATCTTATAAGATATAGTTATATGCTGTCAGTGTTTGATTTTGCAATGATTTCACTGTTTGGATGTGTTTTTCTATTTGTGTCTTTTGTTGTGCACATTCAGCAAGTATACGGCTGTTTTCTGATTTTTTTCAATTTTCTATTGTCCCGTAACATAAACCTCACAAATAAAGTTAACATCTTATAAGATACACTTCTGTAACCTCAGTGTTTGATTTTGCAATGATTTCACTGTTTGGATGTGTTTTTCTATTTGTGTCTGTTTTTGTGCGCATTCAGCAAGTATACGGCTGTTTTCTGATTTTTTTCAATTTTCTACTGTCCCATAACATAAACCTCACAAATAAAGATAACATCTTATAAGATATAGTTATATGCCTTCAGTGTTTGATTTTGCAATGATTTCACTGTTTGGATGTGTTTTTCTATTTGTGTCTGTTTTTGTGCGCATTCAGCAAGTATACGGCTGTTTTCTGATTTTTTTCAATTTTCTACTGTCCCATAACATAAACCTCACAAATAAAGTTAACATCTTATAAGATATACTTCTGTACCCTCAGTGTTTGATTTTGCAATGATTTCACTGTTTGGATGTGTTTTTCTATTTGTGTCTTTTGTTGTGCACATTCAGCAAGTATCGACTGTTTTCTGATTTTTTTCAATTTTCTATTGTCCCATAACATAAACCTCACAAATAAAGTTAAAATCTTATAAGATATAGTTATATGCCTTCAGTGTTTGATTTTGCAATGATTTCACTGTATGGATGTGTTTTTCTATTTGTGTCTGTTTTTGTGCACATTCAGCAAGTATACGGCTGTTTTCTGATTTTTTTCAATTTTCTACTGTCCCATAACATAAACCTCACAAATAAAGTAAAAATCTTATAAGATATAGTTATATGCCTTCAGTGTTTGATTTTGCAATGATTTCACTGTTTGGATGTGTTTTTCTATTTGTGTCTGTTTTTGTCCACATTCATCAAGTATACGGATGTTTTCTGATTTTTTTCAATTTTCTACTGTCGCATAACATAAACCTCACAAATAAAGTTAACATCTTATAAGATATAGTTATATGCCTTCAGTGTTTGATTTTGCAATGATTTCACTGTTTGGATGAGTTTTTCTATTTGTGTCTGTTTTTGTGCGCATTCAGCAAGTATACGGCTGTTTTCTGATTTTTTTCAATTTTCTACTGTCCCATAACATAAACCTCACAAATAAAGTTAACATCTTATAAGATATACTTCTGTACCCTCAGTGTTTGATTTTGCAATGATTTCACTGTTTGGATGTGTTTTTCTATTTGTGTCTTTTGTTGTGCACATTCAGCAAGTATCGACTGTTTTCTAATTTTTTTCAATTTTCTATTGTCCCATAACATAAACCTCACAAATAAAGTTAAAATCTTATAAGATATAGTTATATGCCTTCAGTGTTTGATTTTGCAATGATTTCACTGTTTGGATGTGTTTTTCTATTTGTATCTGTTTTTGTGCACATTCAGCAAGTATACGGCTGTTTTCTGATTTTTTTCAATTTTCTACTGTCCCATAACATAAACCTCACAAATAAAGTAAAAATCTTATAAGATATAGTTATATGCCTTCAGTGTTTGATTTTGCAATGATTTCACTGTTTGGATGTGTTTTTCTATTTGTGTCTGTTTTTGTGCACATTCAGCAAGTATACGGCTGTTTTCTGATTTTTTTCAATTTTCTTCTGTCCCATAACATAAACCTCACAAATAAAGTTAACATCTTATAAGATATACTTCTGTACCCTCAGTGTTTGATTTTGCAATGATTTCACTGTTTGGATGTGTTTTTCTATTTGTGTCTGTTTTTGTGCACATTCAGCAAGTATACGGCTGTTTTCTGATTTTTTTCAATTTTCTTCTGTCGCATAACATAAACCTCACAAATAAAGTTAACATCTTATAAGATATACTTCTGTACCCTCAGTGTTTGATTTTGCAATGATTTCACTGTTTGGATGTGTTTTTCTATTTGTGTCTGTTTTGTGCACATTCAGCAAGTATACGGCTGTTTTCTGATTTTTTTCAATTTTCTACTGTCCCATAACATAAACCTCACAAATAAAGTTCACATCTTATAAGATATAGTTATATGCCTTCAGTGTTTGATTTTGCAATGATTTCACTGTTTGGATGTGTTTTTCTATTTGTGTCTGTTTTTGTGCGCATTCAGCAAGTATACGGCTGTTTTCTGATTTTTTTCAATTTTCTACTGTCCCATAACATAAACCTCACAAATAAAGTTCACATCTTATAAGATATAGTTATATGCCTTCAGTGTTTGATTTTGCAATGATTTCACTGTTTGGATGTGTTTTTCTATTTGTGTCTGTTTTGTGCACATTCAGCAAGTATACGGCTGTTTTCTGATTTTTTTCAATTTTCTCCTCGCCCATTACATAAACCTCACAAATAAAGTTAACATCTTATAAGATATACTTCTGTAACCTCAGTGTTTGATTTTGCAATGATTTCACTGTTTGGATGTGTTTTTCTATTTGTGTCTGTTTTTGTGCACATTCAGCAAGTATACGGCTGTTTTCAGATTTTTTTCAATTTTCTACTGTCGCATAACATAAACCTCACAAATAAAGTTAACATCTTATAAGATATACTTCTGTACCCTCAGTGTTTGATTTTGCAATGATTTCACTGTTTGGATGTGTTTTTCTATTTGTGTCTGTTTTTGTGCGCATTCAGCAAGTATACGGCTGTTTTCTGATTTTTTTCAATTTTCTACTGTCGCATAACATAAACCTCACAAATAAAGTTAACATCTTATAAGATATACTTCTGTAACCTCAGTGTTTGATTTTGCAATGATTTCACTGTTTGGATGTGTTTTTCTATTTGTGTCTATTTTTGTCCACATTCATCAAGTATACGGATGTTTTCTGATTTTTTTCAATTTTCTACTGTCCCATAACATAAACCTCACAAATAAAGTTAAAATCTTATAAGATATAGTTATATGCCGTCAGTGTTTCATTTTGCAATGATTTCACTGTTTGGATGTGTTTTTCTATTTGTGTCTGTTTTTGTGCGCATTCAGCAAGTATACGGCTGTTTTCTGATTTTTTTCAATTTTCTACTGTCCCATAACATAAACCTCACAAATAAAGTTAAAATCTTATAAGATATAGTTATATGCCTTCAGTGTTTGATTTTGCAATGATTTCACTGTTTGGATGTGTTTTTCTATTTGTGTCTGTTTTTGAGCACTTTCAGCAAGTATACGGCTGTTTTCTGATTTTTTTAAATTTTCTACTGTCCCATAACATAAACCTCACAAATGAAGTTAACATCTTATAAGATATAGTTATATGCCGTCAGTGTTTGATTTTGCAATGATTTCACTGTTTGGATGTGTTTTTCTATTTGTGTCTGTTTTTGTGCACATTCAGCAAGTATACGGCTGTTTTCTGATTTTTTTCAATTTTCTACTGTCCCATAACATAAACCTCACAAATGAAGTTAACATCTTATAAGATATAGTTATATGCTGTCAGTGTTTGATTTTGCAATGATTTCACTGTTTGGATGTGTTTTTCTATTTGTGTCTGTTTTTGTGCACATTCAGCAAGTATACGGCTGTTTTCAGATTTTTTTCAATTTTCTACTGTCGCATAACATAAACCTCACAAATAAAGTTAACATCTTATAAGATATACTTCTGTACCCTCAGTGTTTGATTTTGCAATGATTTCACTGTTTGGATGTGTTTTTCTATTTGTGTCTGTTTTTGTGCGCATTCAGCAAGTATACGGCTGTTTTCTGATTTTTTTCAATTTTCTACTGTCGCATAACATAAACCTCACAAATAAAGTTAACATCTTATAAGATATACTTCTGTACCCTCAGTGTTTGATTTTGCAATGATTTCACTGTTTGGATGTGTTTTTTTATTTGTGTCTGTTTTGTGCACATTCAGCAAGTATACGGCTGTTTTCTGATTTTTTTCAATTTTCTACTGTCCCATAACATAAACCTCACAAATAAAGTTAACATCTTATAAGATATACTTCTGTAACCTCAGTGTTTGATTTTGCAATGATTTCACTGTTTGGATGTGTTTTTCTATTTGTGTCTGTTTTTGTGCACATTCAGCAAGTATACGGCTGTTTTCTGATTTTTTTCAATTTTCTACTGTCGCATAACATAAACCTCACAAATAAAGTTAACATCTTATAAGATATACTTCTGTACCCTCAGTGTTTGATTTTGCAATGATTTCACTGTTTGGATGTGTTTTTCTATTTGTATCTGTTTTTGTGCACATTCAGCAAGTATACGGCTGTTTTCTGATTTTTTTCAATTTTCTACTGTCCCATAACATAAACCTCACAAATAAAGTAAAAATCTTATAAGATATAGTTATATGCCTTCAGTGTTTGATTTTGCAATGATTTCACTGTTTGGATGTGTTTTTCTATTTGTGTCTGTTTTTGTCCACATTCATCAAGTATACGGCTGTTTTCAGATTTTTTTCAATTTTCTACTGTCGCATAACATAAACCTCACAAATAAAGTTAACATCTTATAAGATATACTTCTGTAACCTCAGTGTTTGATTTTGCAATGATTTCACTGTTTGGATGTGTTTTTCTATTTGTGTCTGTTTTTGTGCACATTCAGCAAGTATACGGCTGTTTTCTGATTTTTTTCAATTTTCTACTGTCCCATAACATAAACCTCACAAATAAAGTTAACATCTTATAAGATATACTTCTGTAACCTCAGTGTTTGATTTTGCAATGATTTCACTGTTTGGATGTGTTTTTCTATTTGTGTCTGTTTTTGTGCACATTCAGCAAGTATACGGCTGTTTTCTGATTTTTTTCAATTTTCTTCTGTCGCATAACATAAACCTCACAAATAAAGTTAACATCTTATAAGATATACTTCTGTACCCTCAGTGTTTGATTTTGCAATGATTTCACTGTTTGGATGTGTTTTTCTATTAGTGTCTGTTTTTGTGCACATTCAGCAAGTATACGGCTGTTTTCAGATTTTTTTCAATTTTCTCCTCGCCCATAACATTAACCTCACAAATAAAGTTAACATCTTATAAGATATACTTCTGTAACCTCAGTGTTTGATTTTGCAATGATTTCACTGTTTGGATGTGTTTTTCTATTTGTGTCTGTTTTGTGCACATTCAGCAAGTATACGGCTGTTTTCTGATTTTTTTCAATTTTCTCCTCGCCCATTACATAAACCTCACAAATAAAGTTAACATCTTATAAGATATACTTCTGTAACCTCAGTGTTTGATTTTGCAATGATTTCACTGTTTGGATGTGTTTTTCTATTTGTGTCTGTTTTTGTGCACATTCAGCAAGTATACGGCTGTTTTCAGATTTTTTTCAATTTTCTACTGTCGCATAACATAAACCTCACAAATAAAGTTAACATCTTATAAGATATACTTCTGTACCCTCAGTGTTTGATTTTGCAATGATTTCACTGTTTGGATGTGTTTTTCTATTTGTGTCTGTTTTTGTGCGCATTCAGCAAGTATACGGCTGTTTTCTGATTTTTTTCAATTTTCTACTGTCGCATAACATAAACCTCACAAATAAAGTTAACATCTTATAAGATATACTTCTGTACCCTCAGTGTTTGATTTTGCAATGATTTCACTGTTTGGATGTGTTTTTTTATTTGTGTCTGTTTTGTGCACATTCAGCAAGTATACGGCTGTTTTCTGATTTTTTTCAATTTTCTACTGTCCCATAACATAAACCTCACAAATAAAGTTAACATCTTATAAGATATACTTCTGTAACCTCAGTGTTTGATTTTGCAATGATTTCACTGTTTGGATGTGTTTTTCTATTTGTGTCTGTTTTTGTGCACATTCAGCAAGTATACGGCTGTTTTCTGATTTTTTTCAATTTTCTACTGTCGCATAACATAAACCTCACAAATAAAGTTAACATCTTATAAGATATACTTCTGTACCCTCAGTGTTTGATTTTGCAATGATTTCACTGTTTGGATGTGTTTTTCTATTTGTGTCTGTTTTGTGCACATTCAGCAAGTATACGGCTGTTTTCTGATTTTTTTCAATTTTCTACTGTCCCATAACATAAACCTCACAAATAAAGTTAAAATCTTATAAGATATAGTTATATGCCTTCAGGGTTTGATTTTGCAATGATTTCACTGTTTGGATGTGTTTTTCTATTTGTGTCTTTTGTTGTGCTAATTCAGCAAGTATACGGCTGTTTTCTGATTTTTTTCAATTTTCTACTGTCCCATAACATAAACCTCACAAATAAAGTTCACATCTTATAATATGTAGTTATATGCCTTCAGTGTTTGATTTTGCAATGATTTCACTGTTTGGATGTGTTTTTCTATTTGTGTCTGTTTTTGTGCGCATTCAGCAAGTATACGGCTGTTTTCTGATTTTTTTCAATTTTCTATTGTCCCGTAACATAAACCTGATAAATAAAGTTAACATCTTATAAGATATAGTTATATGCCTTCAGGGTTTGATTTTGCAATGATTTCACTGTTTGGATGTGTTTTTCTATTTGTGTCTTTTGTTGTGCACATTCAGCAAGTATACGGCTGTTTTCTGATTTTTTTCAATTTTCTACTGTCGCATAACATAAACCTCACAATTAAGTTAAAATCTTATAAGATATAGTTATATGCCTTCAGTGTTTGATTTTGCAATGATTTCACTGTTTGGATGTGTTTTTCTATTTGTGTCTGTTTTGTGCACATTCAGCAAGTATACGGCTGTTTTCTGGTTTTTTTCAATTTTCTACTGTCCCATAACATAAACCTCACAAATAAAGTTAACATCTTATAAGATATACTTCTGTAACCTCAGTGTTTGATTTTGCAATGATTTCACTGTTTGGATGTGTTTTTCTATTTGTGTCTGTTTTGTGCACATTCAGCAAGTATACGGCTGTTTTCTGATTTTTTTCAATTTTCTACTGTCCCATAACATAAACCTCACAAATAAAGTTCACATCTTATAAGATATAGTTATATGCCTTCAGTGTTTGATTTTGCAATGATTTCACTGTTTGGATGTGTTTTTCTATTTGTGTCTGTTTTTGTGCGCATTCAGCAAGTATACGGCTGTTTTCTGATTTTTTTCAATTTTCTACTGTCGCATAACATAAACCTCACAAATAAAGTTAACATCTTATAAGATATACTTCTGTACCCTCAGTGTTTGATTTTGCAATGATTTCACTGTTTGGATGTGTTTTTCTATTTGTGTCTGTTTTGTGCACATTCAGCAAGTATACGGCTGTTTTCAGATTTTTTTCAATTTTCTCCTCGCCCATAACATTAACCTCACAAATAAAGTTAACATCTTATAAGATATACTTCTGTAACCTCAGTGTTTGATTTTGCAATGATTTCACTGTTTGGATGTGTTTTTCTATTTGTGTCTGTTTTGTGCACATTCAGCAAGTATACGGCTGTTTTCTGATTTTTTTCAATTTTCTCCTCGCCCATTACATAAACCTCACAAATAAAGTTAACATCTTATAAGATATACTTCTGTAACCTCAGTGTTTGATTTTGCAATGATTTCACTGTTTGGATGTGTTTTTCTATTTGTGTCTGTTTTTGTGCACATTCAGCAAGTATACGGCTGTTTTCAGATTTTTTTCAATTTTCTACTGTCCCATAACATAAACCTCACAAATAAAGTAAAAATCTTATAAGATATAGTTATATGCCTTCAGTGTTTGATTTTGCAATGATTTCACTGTTTGGATGTGTTTTTCTATTTGTGTCTATTTTTGTCCACATTCATCAAGTATACGGATGTTTTCTGATTTTTTTCAATTTTCTACTGTCCCATAACATAAACCTCACAAATAAAGTTAAAATCTTATAAGATATAGTTATATGCCTTCAGTGTTTGATTTTGCAATGATTTCACTGTTTGGATGTGTTTTTCTATTTGTGTCTGTTTTTGAGCACTTTCAGCAAGTATACGGCTGTTTTCTGATTTTTTTAAATTTTCTACTGTCCCATAACATAAACCTCACAAATGAAGTTAACATCTTATAAGATATAGTTATATGCCGTCAGTGTTTGATTTTGCAATGATTTCACTGTTTGGATGTGTTTTTCTATTTGTGTCTGTTTTTGTGCACATTCAGCAAGTATACGGCTGTTTTCTGATTTTTTTCAATTTTCTACTGTCCCATAACATAAACCTCACAAATGAAGTTAACATCTTATAAGATATAGTTATATGCTGTCAGTGTTTGATTTTGCAATGATTTCACTGTTTGGATGTGTTTTTCTATTTGTGTCTTTTGTTGTGCACATTCAGCAAGTATACGGCTGTTTTCTGATTTTTTTCAATTTTCTATTGTCCCGTAACATAAACCTCACAAATAAAGTTAACATCTTATAAGATACACTTCTGTAACCTCAGTGTTTGATTTTGCAATGATTTCACTGTTTGGATGTGTTTTTCTATTTGTGTCTGTTTTTGTGCGCATTCAGCAAGTATACGGCTGTTTTCTGATTTTTTTCAATTTTCTACTGTCCCATAACATAAACCTCACAAATAAAGATAACATCTTATAAGATATAGTTATATGCCTTCAGTGTTTGATTTTGCAATGATTTCACTGTTTGGATGTGTTTTTCTATTTGTGTCTGTTTTTGTGCGCATTCAGCAAGTATACGGCTGTTTTCTGATTTTTTTCAATTTTCTACTGTCCCATAACATAAACCTCACAAATAAAGTTAACATCTTATAAGATATACTTCTGTACCCTCAGTGTTTGATTTTGCAATGATTTCACTGTTTGGATGTGTTTTTCTATTTGTGTCTTTTGTTGTGCACATTCAGCAAGTATACGGCTGTTTTCTGATTTTTTTCAATTTTCTATTGTCCCGTAACATAAACCTCACAAATAAAGTTAACATCTTATAAGATACACTTCTGTAACCTCAGTGTTTGATTTTGCAATGATTTCACTGTTTGGATGTGTTTTTCTATTTGTGTCTGTTTTTGTGCGCATTCAGCAAGTATACGGCTGTTTTCTGATTTTTTTCAATTTTCTACTGTCCCATAACATAAACCTCACAAATGAAGTTAACATCTTATAAGATAAAGTTATATGCCCTCAGTGTTTGATTTTGCAATGATTTCACTGTTTGGATGTGTTTTTCTATTTGTGTCTGTTTTGTGCACATTCAGCAAGTATACGGCTGTTTTCTGATTTTTTTCAATTTTCTATTGTCCCATAACATAAACCTCACAAATAAAGTAAAAATCTTATAAGATATAGTTATATGCCTTCAGTGTTTGATTTTGCAATGATTTCACTGTTTGGATGTGTTTTTCTATTTGTGTCTATTTTTGTCCACATTCATCAAGTATACGGATGTTTTCTGATTTTTTTCAATTTTCTACTGTCCCATAACATAAACCTCACAAATAAAGTTAAAATCTTATAAGATATAGTTATATGCCTTCAGTGTTTGATTTTGCAATGATTTCACTGTTTGGATGTGTTTTTCTATTTGTGTCTGTTTTTGTGCACATTCAGCAAGTATACGGCTGTTTTCTGATTTTTTTCAATTTTCTACTGTCCCATAACATAAACCTCACAAATAAAGTTAACATCTTATAAGATATACTTCTGTAACCTCAGTGTTTGATTTTGCAATGATTTCACTGTTTGGATGTGTTTTTCTATTTGTGTCTGTTTTTGTGCACATTCAGCAAGTATACGGCTGTTTTCTGATTTTTTTCAATTTTCTACTGTCGCATAACATAAACCTCACAAATAAAGTTAAAATCTTATAAGATATACTTCTGTACCCTCAGTGTTTGATTTTGCAATGATTTCACTGTTTGGATGTGTTTTTCTATTTGTGTCTGTTTTGTGCACATTCAGCAAGTATACGGCTGTTTTCTGATTTTTTTTCAATTTTCTCCCCGCCCATAACATAAACCTCACAAATAAAGTTAAAATCTTATAAGATATAGTTATATGCCTTCAGGGTTTGATTTTGCAATGATTTCACTGTTTGGATGTGTTTTTCTATTTGTGTCTTTTGTTGTGCACATTCAGCAAGTATACGGCTGTTTTCTGATTTTTTTCAATTTTCTATTGTCCCGTAACATAAACCTCACAAATAAAGTTAACATCTTATAAGATACACTTCTGTAACCTCAGTGTTTGATTTTGCAATGATTTCACTGTTTGGATGTGTTTTTCTATTTGTGTCTGTTTTTGTGCGCATTCAGCAAGTATACGGCTGTTTTCTGATTTTTTTCAATTTTCTACTGTCCCATAACATAAACCTCACAAATGAAGTTAACATCTTATAAGATAAAGTTATATGCCCTCAGTGTTTGATTTTGCAATGATTTCACTGTTTGCATGTGTTTTTCTATTTGTGTCTGTTTTTGTGCACATTCAGCAAGTATACGGCTGTTTTCTGATTTTTTTCAATTTTCTACTGTCCCATAACATAAACCTCACAAATAAAGTTAACATCTTATAAGATACACTTCTGTAACCTCAGTGTTTGATTTTGCAATGATTTCACTGTTTGGATGTGTTTTTCTATTTGTGTCTGTTTTTGTGCGCATTCAGCAAGTATACGGCTGTTTTCTGATTTTTTTCAATTTTCTACTGTCCCATAACATAAACCTCACAAATGAAGTTAACATCTTATAAGATAAAGTTATATGCCCTCAGTGTTTGATTTTGCAATGATTTCACTGTTTGCATGTGTTTTTCTATTTGTGTCTGTTTTTGTGCACATTCAGCAAGTATACGGCTGTTTTCTGATTTTTTTCAATTTTCTATTGTCCCGTAGCATAAACCTCATAAATAAAGTTAACATCTTATAAGATATACTTCTGTAACCTCAGTGTTTGATTTTGCAATGATTTCACTGTTTGGATGTGTTTTTCTATTTGTGTCTGTTTTTGAGCACTTTCAGCAAGTATACGGCTGTTTTCTGATTTTTTTAAATTTTCTACTGTCCCATAACATAAACCTCACAAATGAAGTTAACATCTTATAAGATATAGTTATATGCCGTCAGTGTTTGATTTTGCAATGATTTCACTGTTTGGATGTGTTTTTCTATTTGTGTCTGTTTTTGTGCACATTCAGCAAGTATACGGCTGTTTTCTGATTTTTTTCAATTTTCTACTGTCCCATAACATAAACCTCACAAATGAAGTTAACATCTTATAAGATATAGTTATATGCCTTCAGTGTTTGATTTTGCAATGATTTCACTGTTTGGATGTGTTTTTCTATTTGTGTCTGTTTTTGTGCACATTCAGCAAGTATACGGCTGTTTTCTGATTTTTTTCAATTTTCTACTGTCCCATAACATAAACCTCACAAATAAAGTAAAAATCTTATAAGATATAGTTATATGCCTTCAGTGTTTGATTTTGCAATGATTTCACTGTTTGGATGTGTTTTTCTATTTGTGTCTATTTTTGTCCACATTCATCAAGTATACGGATGTTTTCTGATTTTTTTCAATTTTCTACTGTCCCATAACATAAACCTCACAAATAAAGTTAAAATCTTATAAGATATAGTTATATGCCTTCAGTGTTTGATTTTGCAATGATTTCACTGTTTGGATGTGTTTTTCTATTTGTGTCTGTTTTTGTGCACATTCAGCAAGTATACGGCTGTTTTCTGATTTTTTTCAATTTTCTACTGTCCCATAACATAAACCTCACAAATAAAGTTAACATCTTATAAGATATACTTCTGTAACCTCAGTGTTTGATTTTGCAATGATTTCACTGTTTGGATGTGTTTTTCTATTTGTGTCTGTTTTTGTGCACATTCAGCAAGTATACGGCTGTTTTCTGATTTTTTTCAATTTTCTACTGTCGCATAACATAAACCTCACAAATAAAGTTAAAATCTTATAAGATATACTTCTGTACCCTCAGTGTTTGATTTTGCAATGATTTCACTGTTTGGATGTGTTTTTCTATTTGTGTCTGTTTTGTGCACATTCAGCAAGTATACGGCTGTTTTCTGATTTTTTTTCAATTTTCTCCCCGCCCATAACATAAACCTCACAAATAAAGTTAAAATCTTATAAGATATAGTTATATGCCTTCAGGGTTTGATTTTGCAATGATTTCACTGTTTGGAAGTGTTTTTCTATTTGTGTCTTTTGTTGTGCACATTCAGCAAGTATACGGCTGTTTTCTGATTTTTTTCAATTTTCTACTGTCCCATAACATAAACCTCACAAATGAAGTTAACATCTTATAAGATAAAGTTATATGCCCTCAGTGTTTGATTTTGCAATGATTTCACTGTTTGCATGTGTTTTTCTATTTGTGTCTGTTTTTGTGCACATTCAGCAAGTATACGGCTGTTTTCTGATTTTTTTCAATTTTCTATTGTCCCGTAGCATAAACCTCATAAATAAAGTTAACATCTTATAAGATATACTTCTGTAACCTCAGTGTTTGATTTTGCAATGATTTCAGTGTTTGGATGTGTTTTTCTATTTGTGTCTGTTTTGTGCACATTCAGCAAGTATACGGCTGTTTTCTGATTTTTTTCAATTTTCTACTGTCCCATAACATAAACCTCACAAATAAAGTTAAAATCTTATAAGATATAGTTATATGCCTTCAGTGTTTGATTTTGCAATGATTTCACTGTTTGGATGTGTTATTCTATTTGTGTCTGTTTTTGTGCACATTCAGCAAGTATACGGCTGTTTTCTGATTTTTTTCAATTTTCTACTGTCCCATAACATAAACCTCACAAATAAAGTAAAAATCTTATAAGATATAGTTATATGCCTTCAGTGTTTGATTTTGCAATGATTTCACTGTTTGGATGTGTTTTTCTATTTGTGTCTGTTTTTGAGCACTTTCAGCAAGTATACGGCTGTTTTCTGATTTTTTTAAATTTTCTACTGTCCCATAACATAAACCTCACAAATGAAGTTAACATCTTATAAGATATAGTTATATGCCGTCAGTGTTTGATTTTGCAATGATTTCACTGTTTGGATGTGTTTTTCTATTTGTGTCTGTTTTTGTGCACATTCAGCAAGTATACGGCTGTTTTCTGATTTTTTTCAATTTTCTACTGTCCCATAACATAAACCTCACAAATGAAGTTAACATCTTATAAGATATAGTTATATGCTGTCAGTGTTTGATTTTGCAATGATTTCACTGTTTGGATGTGTTTTTCTATTTGTGTCTTTTGTTGTGCACATTCAGCAAGTATACGGCTGTTTTCTGATTTTTTTCAATTTTCTATTGTCCCGTAACATAAACCTCACAAATAAAGTTAACATCTTATAAGATACACTTCTGTAACCTCAGTGTTTGATTTTGCAATGATTTCACTGTTTGGATGTGTTTTTCTATTTGTGTCTGTTTTTGTGCGCATTCAGCAAGTATACGGCTGTTTTCTGATTTTTTTCAATTTTCTATTGTCCCGTAGCATAAACCTCATAAATAAAGTTAACATCTTATAAGATATACTTCTGTAACCTCAGTGTTTGATTTTGCAATGATTTCACTGTTTGGATGTGTTTTTCTATTTTTGTCTGTTTTTGTGCGCATTCAGCTGGAATACGACTGTTTTCTGATTTTTTTTCATTTTTCTACTGCCCCATAACATAAACCTCACAAATAAAGTTAACATCTTATAAGATATACTAATGTACCCTCGTCGTTCCGCTCGTCTTGGGACCCCAAACGACATATGAAATATTCACACTCCTGCGACCTGTAGAAATGTAGTCCCTCCAAAACTTCCACTCTGGCCAAAGAGTCTAAGACTGTATAGAGTCTGACATGACCTGATTTTCAGTTTTTGGACACAGGACTTTGGGCTTTTTTCCCCCTGGCCAAAAAAAACTGCCAAAAACACAGTCTGTAAAATTCAAACCTAAGAAAGGTGGGAAACTGTCTTTTCTTCAATAATTCCTAAAGGCAATGAGCCCGGATGCTGATTTCTCCGTATGCGTATCAGGGACTCCTGGCTGATCCAGGGTGCCGAGTTTCAGACCCGTGCAACCTTTGGAAAGGTCAAAGGTCACCCGCTGTGGTGTGTTTTTTGTAATAATTCCTAAAGGCATTGAGTCAGGAGTCTGATTTTTCCCTATGTGTATCAGGGACTAAAGCTTATCCCGGTTGCCGAGTTTCAGACCTGTGCAACTTTCGGAAAAGGTCAATGGTCAGCCGTTCGGGTGTGTTTTTTGTAATAATTCCTAAAGGCATTAAGCCAGGAGTCTGATTTTTCCGTATGTGTATCAGGGACTAAGGCTAATCCAGGGTGCCGAGTTTCAGACCCGTGCAACCTTTGGAAAGGTCAAAGGTCAGCCGTTCGGGTGTGTTTTTTGTAATATTTCCTAAAGGCATTGAGCCAGGAGTCTGATTTTTCCGTATGTGTATCAGGGACTAAGGCTGATCGAGGTATTTTAATCTTTTTTCTACTGTCCTATAATATGAAGTTAACATCTTATAAGGTATATTGATGTACCCTCAGTGTTTGAATTTATAATGATTTCACTGTTTGGATGTGTTATTCTATTTGTGTCTGTTTTTGTGCGCATTCAGCTGAGATAAGGCTGTTTCCGGATTTGTTTTCATTTTTCTACTTTCCCATAACATAAACCTCACAAATGAAGTTAACATCTTAAAAGATTTAGTTCTGTACCCTCAGTGTTTGATTTTGCAATGATTTCACTGTTTGGATGTGTTTTTCTATTGGTGTCTGTTTGTGTGCGCATTCAGCTGAGATAAGGCTGTTTCCGGATTTTTTTCATTTTTCTACTTTCCCATAACATAAACCTCACAAATAAAGTTAAGATTAATTTTGTACCCTCAGTGTTTGATTTTGCAATGATTTCACTGTTTGGATGTGTTTTTCTATTGGTGTCTGTTTGTGTGCACATTCAGCTGAGATAAGGCTGTTTCCGGATTTTTTAAATTTTTCTACTTTCCCATAACATAAACCTCACAAATGAAGTTAAGAATAGTTTTGTACCCTCAGTGTTTGATTTTGCAATGATTTCACTGTTGGGATGTGTTTTTCTATTGGTGTCTGTTTGTGTGCGCATTCAGCTGAGATAAGGCTGTTTCCGGATTTGTTTTCATTTTTTTTCTACTTTCCCATAACATAAACCTCACAAATGAAGTTAACAACTTAAAAGATTTAGTTCTGTACCCTCAGTGTTTGATTTTGCAAAGATTTCAATGTTTGGATGTGTTTTTCTATTGGTGTCTGTTTGTGTGCGCATTCAGCTGAGATAAGGCTGTTTCCGGATTTTTTTCATTTTTCTACTTTCCCATAACATTAACCTCACAAATGAAGTTAAGATTAGTTTTGTACCCTCAGTGTTTGATTTTGCAATGATTTCACTGTTTGGATGTGTTTTTCTATTGGTGTCTGTTTGTGTGCGCATTCAGCTGAGATAAGGCTGTTTCCGGATTTTTTTCATTTTTCTACTTTCCCATAACATAAACCTCACAAATGAAGTTAACAACTTAAAATATTTAGTTCTGTACCCTCAGTGTTTGATTTTGCAAAGATTTCACTAATTGGATGGGTTTTTCTATGGGTGTCTGTTTGTGTGCGCATTCAGCTGAGATAAGGCTGTTTCCGGATTTTTTTAATTTTTCTGCTGTCCCATAACATAAACCTCACAAATGAAGTTAACTTCTTAAAAGATTTAGTTCTGTACCCTCAGTGTTTGATTTTGCAAAGATTTCACTGTTTGGATGTGTTTTTCTATTGGTGTCTGTTTGTGTGCGCATTCAGCTGAGATAAGGCTGTTTCCGGATTTTTTTCATTTTTCTACTTTCCCATAACATTAACCTCACAAATGAAGTTAAGATTAGTTTTGTACCCTCAGTGTTTGATTTTGCAATGATTTCACTGTTTGGATGTGTTTTTCTATTGGTGTCTGTTTGTGTGCGCATTCAGCTGAGATAAGGCTGTTTCCGGATTTTTTTCATTTTTCTACTTTCCCATAACATAAACCTCACAAATGAAGTTAACAACTTAAAATATTTAGTTCTGTACCCTCAGTGTTTGATTTTGCAAAGATTTCACTAATTGGATGGGTTTTTCTATGGGTGTCTGTTTGTGTGCGCATTCAGCTGAGATAAGGCTGTTTCCGGATTTTTTTAATTTTTCTGCTGTCCCATAACATAAACCTCACAAATGAAGTTAACATCTTAAAAGATTTAGTTCTGTACCCTCAGTGTTTGATTTTGCAAAGATTTCACTGTTGGGATGTGTTTTTCTATGGGTGTTTGTTTGTGTGCGCATTCAGCTGAGATAAGGCTGTTTCCGGATTTTTTTTTTTTTCTGCTGTCCCATGAGATAAACCTCACAAATGAAGTTAACTTCTTAAAAGATTTAGTTCTGTACCCTCAGTGTTTGATTTTGCAAAGATTTCACTGTTTGGATGTGTTTTTCTATTGGTGTCTGTTTGTGTGCGCATTCAGCTGAGATAAGGCTGTTTCCGGATTTTTTTCATTTTTCTACTTTCCCATAACATTAACCTCACAAATGAAGTTAAGATTAGTTTTGTACCCTCAGTGTTTGATTTTGCAATGATTTCACTGTTTGGATGTGTTTTTCTATTGGTGTCTGTTTGTGTGCGCATTCAGCTGAGATAAGGCTGTTTCCGGATTTTTTTCATTTTTCTACTTTCCCATAACATAAACCTCACAAATGAAGTTAACAACTTAAAATATTTAGTTCTGTACCCTCAATGTTTGATTTTGCAAAGATTTCACTGTTTGGATGGGTTTTTCTATGGGTGTCTGTTTGTGTGCGCATTCAGCTGAGATAAGGCTGTTTCCGGATTTTTTTAATTTTCTGCTGTCCCATAACATAAACCTCACAAATGAAGTTAACATCTTAAAAGAGTTAGTTCTGTACCCTCAGTGTTTGATTTTGCAATGATTTCACTGTTTGAATGTGTTTTTCTATTTGTGTCTGTTTTTGTGCGCATTCAGCTGGAATACGACTGTTTTCTGATTTTTTTTCATTTTAACTGTCCCATTACATAAACCTCACAAATAAAGTTAAAATCTTATAAGATATAGTTATATACCTTCAGTGTTAGATTTTGCAATGATTTCACTGTTTGGATGTGTTTTTCTATGTGTGTCTTTTGTTGTGCACATTCAGCAAGTATACGGCTGTTTTCTGATTTTTTTCAATTTTCTACTGTCCCATAACATAAACCTCACAAATAAAGTTAACATCTTATAAGATATACTTCTGTTTGATTTTGCAATGATTTCACTGTTTGGATGTGTTTTTCTATTTGTGTCTTTTGTTTTGCACATTCAGCAAGTATACGGCTGTTTTCTGATTTTTTTGAATTTTCTACTGTCCCATAACATAAACCTCACAAATAAAGTTAAAATCTTATAAGATATAGTTATATGCCTTCAGTGTTTGATTTTGCAATGATTTCACTGTTTGGATGTGTTTTTCTATGTGTGTCTGTGTTTGTGGACATTCAGCAAGTATACGGCTGTTTTCTGATTTTTTTCAATTTTCTACTGTCCCATAACATAAACCTCACAAATAAAGTTATTATCTTATAAGATATACTTCTGTAACCTCAGTGTTTGATTTTGCAATGATTTCACTGTTTGGATGTGTTTTTCTATTTGTCTCTGTTTTTGTGTGCATTCAGCAGGGATACGGCTGTTTTCTGATTTTTTTCATTTTTTTATTGTCCAATAACATAAACCTCACAAATAAAGTTAACATCTCATAAGATACAGTTATATACCTTCAGTGTTTGATTTTGCAATGATTTCACTGTTTGAATGTGTTTTTCTATTTTTGTCTGTTTTTGTGCGCATTCAGCTGGAATACGATTGTTTTCTGATTTTTTTTCATTTTTCTACTGTCCCATAATATAAACCTCACAAATAAAGTTAACATCTCATAAGATACAGTTATATACCTTCAGTGTTTGATTTTGCAATGATTTCACTGTTTGAATGTGTTTTTCTATTTTTGTCTGTTTTTGTGCGCATTCAGCTGGAATACGATTGTTTTCTGATTTTTTTTCATTTTTCTACTGTCCCATAATATAAACCTCACAAATAAAGTTAACATCTCATAAGATACAGTTATATACCTTCAGTGTTTGATTTTGCAATGATTTCACTGTTTGAATGTGTTTTTCTATTTTTGTCTGTTTTTGTGCGCATTCAGCTGGAATATGACTGTTTTCTGATTTTTTTTCATTTTAACTGTCCCATTACATAAACCTCACAAATAAAGTTAACATCTTATAAGATATTCTTCGGTACCCTCAGTGTTTGATTTTGCAATGATTTCACTGTTTGGATGTGTTTTTCTATTTGTGTCTGTTTTTGTGCGCATTCAGCCGGAATACGACTGTTTTCTGATTTTTTTTCATTTTCTACTGTCCCATAACATAAACCTCACAAATAAAGTTAACATCTTATAAGATATACTAATGTACCCTCGTCGTTCCGCTCGTCTTGGGACCCCAAACGACATATGAAATATTCACACTCCTGCGACCTGTAGAAATGTAGTTCCTCCAAAACTTCCACTCTGGCCAAAGAGTCTAAGACTGTATAGAGTCTGACATGACCTGATTTTCAGTTTTTGGACACAGGACTTTGGGCTTTTTTCCCCCTGGCAAAAAAAAACTGCCAAAAACACAGTCTGTAAAATTCAAACGTAAGAAAGGTGGGAAACTGTCTTTTCTTCAATAATTCCTAAAGGCAATGAGCCCGGATGCTGATTTCTCCGTATGTGTATCAGGGACTCCTGGCTGATCCAGGGTACCGAGTTTCAGACCCGTGCAACCTTTGGAAAGGTCAAGGGCAGCTGCTGTGGTGTGTTTTTTGTAATAATTCCTAAAGGCATTGAGTCAGGAGTCTGATTTTTCCGTATGTGTATCAGGGACTAAAGCTTATCCCGGTTGCCGAGTTTCAGACCTGTGCAACTTTCGGAAAAGGTCAATGGTCAGCCGTTCGGGTGTGTTTTTTGTAATAATTCCTAAAGGCATTAAGCCAGGAGTCTGATTTTTCCGTATGTGTATCAGGGACTAAGGCTAATCCAGGGTGCCGAGTTTCAGACCTGTGCAACCTTCGGAAAGGTCAATGGTCAGCCGTTCGGGTGTGTTTTTTGTAATAATTCCTAAAGGCATTGAGCCAGGAGTCTGATTTTTCCGTATGTGTATCAGGGATTTAGGCTTATCCCGGGTGCAGAGTTTCAGACCTGTGCAACCTTCGGAAAGGTCAATGGTCAGCCGTTCGGGTGTGTTTTTTGTAATAATTCCTAAAGGCATTGAGTCAGGAGTCTGTTTTCTCCGTATGTGTATCAGGGACTAAAGCTTATCCCGGTTGCCGAGTTTCAGACCTGTGCAACCTTCGGAAAGGTCAAAGGTCAGCCGTTCGGGTGTGTTTTTTGTAATAATTCCTAAAGGCATTGAGCCAGGAGTCTGATTTTTCCGTATGTGCATCAGGGACTAAGGCTAATCTAGGGTGCCGAGTTCCAGACCTGTGCAACCTTCGGAAAGGTCAATGGTCAGCAGTTCGGGTGTGTTTTTTGTAATAATTCCTAAAGGCATTGAGCCAGGAGTCTGATTTTTCCGTATGTGTATCAGGGATTTAGGCCTATCCCGGGTGCAGAGTTTCAGACCTGTGCAACCTTCGGAAAGGTCAATAGTCAGTCGTTCGGGTGTGTTTTTTGTAATAATTCCTAAAGTCATTGAGTCAGGAGTCTGATTTTTCCGTATGTGTATCAGGGACTAAAGCTTATCCCGGTAGCCGAGTTTCAGACCTGTGCAACCTTCGGAAAGGTCAATGGTCAGCCGTTCGGGTGTGTTTTTTGTAATAATTCCTAAAGGCATTGAGCCAGGAGTCTGATTTTTCCGTATGTGTATCAGGGATTTAGGCTTATTCCGGGTGCAGAGTTTCAGGCTTGTGCAACCTTCGGAAAGGTCAATGGTCAGCCGTTCGGGTGTGTTTTTTGTAATAATTCTTAAAGGCATTGAGCCAGGAGTCTGATTTTTCTGTATGTGTATCAGGGACTAAGGCTGATCCAGGGTGCCGCGTTTCAGACCTGTGCAACCTTCGGAAAGGTCAATGGTCAGCCGTTCGGGTGTGTTTTTTTAAATAATTCCTAAAGGCATTGAGCCAGGAGTCTGATTTTTCCGTATGTGTATCAGGGATTTAGGCCTATCCCGGGTGCAGAGTTTCAGACCTGTGCAACCTTCAGAAAGGTCAATAGTCAGTCGTTCGGGTGTGTTTTTTGTAATAATTCCTAAAGTCATTGAGTCAGGAGTCTGATTTTTCCGTATGTGTATCAGAGACTAAAGGTTATCCCGGTAGCCGAGTTTCAGACCTGTGCAACCTTCGGAAAGGTCAATGGTCAGCCGTTCGCGTGTGTTTTTTGTAATAATTCATAAAGGCATTGAGCCAGGAGTCTGATTTTTCCGTATGTGTATCAGGGATTTAGGCTTATCCCGGGTGCAGAGTTTCAGACCTGTGCAACCTTCGGAAAGGTCAATGGTCAGCCGTTCGGGTGTGTTTTTTGTAATAATTCCTAAAGGCATTGAGCCAGGAGTCTGATTTTTCTGTATGTGTATCAGGGATTTAGGCCTATCCCGGGTGCAGAGTTTCAGACCTGTGCAACCTTCGGAAAGGTCAATAGTCAGTCGTTCGGGTGTGTTTTTTGCAATAATTCTTAAAGTCATTGAGTCAGGAGTCTGATTTTTCCGTATGTGTATCAGGGACTAAAGATTATCCCGGTACCCGAGTTTCAGACCTGTGCAACCTTCGGAAAGGTCAATGGTCAGCCGTTCGGGTGTGTTTTTTGTAATAATTCATGAAGGCATTGAGCCAGGAGTCTGATTTTTCCGTATGTGTATCAGGGATTTAGGCTTATCCCGGGTGCAGAGTTTCAGGCTTGTGCAACCTTCGGAAAGGTCAATGGTCAGCCGTTCGGGTGTGTTTTTTGTAATAATTCCTAAAGGCATTGAGCCAGGAGTCTGTTTTTTCGTATGTGTATCAGGGACTAAGGCTTATCCAGGGTGCCAAGTTTCAGACCCGTGCAACCTTTGGAAAGGTCAAAGGTCAGCCGTTTGGGTGTGTTTTTTGTAATAATTCCTAAAGGCATTGAGCCAGGAGTCTGATTTTTCCGTATGTGTATCAGGGACTAAGGCTGATCCAGGGTGCCGAGTTTCAGACCTGTGCAACCTTCGGAAAGGTCAATGGTCAGCCGTTCGGGTGTGTTTTTTGTAATAATTCCTAAAGGCATTGAGCCAGGAGTCTGATTTTTCCTATGTGTATCAGGGATTTAGGCTTATCCCCGGTGCAGAGTTTCAGACCTGTGCAACCTTCGGAAAGGTCAATGGTCAGCCGTTCGGTGTGTTTTTTGTAATAATTCCTAAAGGCATTGAGCCAGGAGTCTGATTTTTCCGTACGTGTATCAGGATTTAGTCTTATCCCGGGTGCAGAGTTTCAGACCTGTGCAACCTTTGGAAAGGTCAAAGGGTGTGTTTTTTGTAATAATTCCTAAAGGCATTAAGCCAAGAGTCTGATTTTTCCGTATGTGTATCAGGGACTAAGGCTGATCGAGGGTATTTTAATCTTTTTTCTACTGTCCTATAATATGAAGTTAACATCTTATAAGGTATATTGATGTACCCTCAGTGTTTGAATTTATAATGATTTCACTGTTTGGATGTGTTTTTCTATCTGTGTCTGTTTTTGTGCGCATTCAGCAGGGATACGGCTGTTTTCGGATATTTTTCATTTTTCTACTTTCCCATAACATAAACCTCACAAATGAAGTTAGCATCTTAAAAGATTTAGTTCTGTACCCTCAGTGTTTGATTTTGCAATGATTTCACTGTTTGGATGTGTTTTTCTGTTGGTGTCTGTTTATGTGCGCATTCAGCTGAAATAAGGCTCTTTCCGGATTTTTTAAATTTTTCTGCTGTCCCATAACATAAACCTCACAAATGAAGTTACCATCTTAAAAGATTTAGTTCTGTACCCTCAGTGTTTTAATTCGCAAAGATTTCACTGTTTGGATGTGTTTTTCTATTGGTGTCTGTTTGTGTGCGCATTCAGCTGAGATAAGGCTGTTTTCGGATTTTTTTCATTTTTCTGCTGTCCCATAACATAAACCTCACAAATGAAGTTACCATCTTAAAAGATTTAGTTCTGTACCCTCAGTGTTTTATTTCGCAATGATTTCACTGTTGGGATGTGTTTTTCTATAAGTGTCTGTTTGTGCCCCATTGAGCTGAGATAAGGCTGTTTTCGGAATTTTTAAATTTTTTTATTGTCCCATAACATAAACCTCACAAATAAAGTTAACATCTCATAAGATATAGTTTTATACCTTCAGTGTTTGATTTTGCAATGATTTCACTGTTTGAATGTGTTTTTCTATTTTTGTCTGTTTTTGTGCGCATTCACCTGGAATACGACTGTTTTCTGATTTCTTTTTCATTTTTCTACTGTCCCATAACATAAACCTCACAAATAAAGTTAACATCTTATAAGATATACTTCTGTACCCTCAGTGTTTGATTTTGCAATGATTTCACTGTTTGGATGTGTTTTTCTATATGTGTCTGTTTTTGTGATCATTCAGTAGGAAAACGGCTGTTTTCTGATTTTTTTCATTTTTCTACTGTCCCATAACATAAACCTCACAAATAAAGTTAACATCTTATAAGATATACTTCTGTACCCTCAATGTTTGATTTTGCAATGATTTCACTGTTTGGATGTGTTTTTCTATTTGTGTCTGTTTTTGTGCACATTCAGCAGGGATACGGCTGTTTTCTGATTTTTTTCAATTTTCTACTGTCCCATAACATAAACCTCACAAATAAAGTTAAAATCTTATAAGATATAGTTATATGCCTTCAGTGTTTAATTTTGCAATGATTTCACTGTTTGGATGTGTTTTTCTATTTGTGTCTTTTGTTGTGCACATTCAGCAAGTATACGGCTGTTTTCTGATTTTTTTCAATTTTCTATTGTCCCGTAACATAAACCTCATAAATAAAGTTAACATCTTATAAGATATACTTCTGTAACCTCAGTGTTTGATTTTGCAATGATTTCACTGTTTGGATGTGTTTTTCTATTTGTGTCTGTTTTTGTGCACATTCAGCAAGTATACGGCTGTTTTCTGATTTTTTTCAATTTTCTACTGTCCCATAACATAAACCTCACAAATAAAGTTAAAATCTTATAAGATATAGTTATATGCCTTCAGTGTTTGATTTTGCAATGATTTCACTGTTTGGATGTGTTTTTCTATGTGTGTCTTTTGTTGTGCACATTCAGCAAGTATACGGCTGTTTTCTGATTTTTTTCAATTTTCTACTGTCCCATAACATAAACCTCACAAATAAAGTTAAAATCTTATAAGATATAGTTATATGCCGTCAGTGTTTGATTTTGCAATGATTTCACTGTTTGGATGTGTTTTTCTATTTTTGTCTGTTTTTGTGCGCATTCACCTGGAATACGACTGTTTTCTGATTTCTTTTTCATTTTTCTACTGTCCCATAACATAAACCTCACAAATAAAGTTAACATCTTATAAGATATACTTCTGTACCCTCAGTGTTTGATTTTGCAATGATTTCACTGTTTGGATGTGTTTTTCTATATGTGTCTGTTTTTGTGATCATTCAGTAGGAAAACGGCTGTTTTCTGATTTTTTTCATTTTTCTACTGTCCCATAACATAAACCTCACAAATAAAGTTAACATCTTATAAGATATACTTCTGTACCCTCAGTGTTTGATTTTGCAATGATTTCACTGTTTGGATGTGTTTTTCTATTTGTGTCTGTTTTTGTGCACATTCAGCAGGGATACGGCTGTTTTCAGATTTTTTTTCATTTTTCTACTGTCCCATAACATAAACCTCACAAATAAAGTTAAAATCTTATAAGATATAGTTATATGCCTTCAGTGTTTGATTTTGCAATGATTTCACTGTTTGGATGTGTTTTTCTTTCTATTTGTGTCTTTTTTTGTGCACATTCAGCAAGTATACGGCTGTTTTCTGATTTTTTTCAATTTTCTACTGTCCCATAACATAAACCTCACAAATAAAGTTAAAATATTATAAGATATAGTTATATGCCTTCAGTGTTTTATTTTGCAATGATTTCACTGTTTGGATGTGTTTTTTTATTTGTGTCTGTTTTTGTGCACATTCAGCATGTATACGGCTGTTTTCTGATTTTTTTCAATTTTCTACTGTCCCATAACATAAACCTCACAAATAAAGTTAACATCTTATAAGATATACTTCTGTACCCTCAGTGTTTGATTTTGCAATGATTTCACTGTTTGGATGTGTTTTTCTATTTGTGTTTTTATACGCATTCAGCAAGTATACGGCTGTTTTCTGATTTTTTTCAATTTTCTACTGTCCCATAACATAAACCTCACAAATAAAGTAAAAATCTTATAAGATATAGTTATTTACCCTCAGTGTTTGATTTTGCAATGATTTCACTGTTTGGATGTGTTTTTCTATTTGTGTCTGTTTTTGTGCGCATTCAGCAAGTATACGGCTGTTTTCTGATTTTTTTCAATTTTCTACTGTCCCATAACATAAACCTCACAAATAAAGTTAAAATCTTATAAGATATAGTTATATGCCTTCAGTGTTTAATTTTGCAATGATTTCACTGTTTGGATGTGTTTTTCTATTTGTGTCTTTTGTTGTGCACATTCAGCAAGTATACGGCTGTTTTCTGATTTTTTTCAATTTTCTATTGTCCCGTAACATAAACCTCATAAATAAAGTTAACATCTTATAAGATATACTTCTGTAACCTCAGTGTTTGATTTTGCAATGATTTCACTGTTTGGATGTGTTTTTCTATTTGTGTCTGTTTTTGTGCACATTCAGCAAGTATACGGCTGTTTTCTGATTTTTTTCAATTTTCTACTGTCCCATAACATAAACCTCACAAATAAAGTTAAAATCTTATAAGATATAGTTATATGCCTTCAGTGTTTGATTTTGCAATGATTTCACTGTTTGGATGTGTTTTTCTATGTGTGTCTTTTGTTGTGCACATTCAGCAAGTATACGGCTGTTTTCTGATTTTTTTCAATTTTCTACTGTCCCATAACATAAACCTCACAAATAAAGTTAAAATCTTATAAGATATAGTTATATGCCGTCAGTGTTTGATTTTGCAATGATTTCACTGTTTGGATGTGTTTTTCTATTTGTGTCTTTTGTTGTGCACATTCAGCAAGTATACGGCTGTTTTCTGATTTTTTTCAATTTTCTACTGTCCCATAACATAAACCTCACAAATAAAGTTAACATCTTATAAGATATACTTCTGTACCCTCAGTGTTTGATTTTGCAATGATTTAACTGTTTGGATGTGTTTTTCGATTTGTGTCTTTTGTTGTGCACATTCAGCAAGTATCGACTGATTTTTTTCAATTTTCTACTGTCCCATAACATAAACCTCACAAATGAAGTTAACATCTTATAAGATATACTTCTGTACCCTCAGTGTTTGATTTTGCAATGATTTCACTGTTTGGATGTGTTTTTCTATTTGTGTCTTTTGTTGTGCACATTCAGCAAGTATCGACTGATTTTTTTCAATTTTCTACTGTCCCATAACATAAACCTCACAAATGAAGTTAACATCTTATAAGATATAGTTATATGCCGTCAGTGTTTGATTTTGCAATGATTTCACTGTTTGGATGTGTTTTTCTATTTGTGTCTGTTTTGTGCACATTCAGCAAGTATACGGCTGTTTTCTGATTTTTTTCAATTTTCTATTTTCCCGTAACATAAACCTCATAAATAAAGTTAACATCTTATAAGATATACTTCTGTAACCTCAGTGTTTGATTTTGCAATGATTTCACTGTTTGGATGTGTTTTTCTATTTGTGTCTGTTTTTGTGCACATTCAGCAAGTATACGGCTGTTTTCAGATTTTTTTCAATTTTCTACTGTCGCATAACATAAACCTCACAAATAAAGTTAAAATCTTATAAGATATAGTTATATGCCTTCAGTGTTTGATTTTGCAATGATTTCACTGTTTGGATGTGTTTTTCTATTTGTGTCTGTTTTGTGCACATTCAGCAAGTATACGGCTGTTTTCTGATTTTTTTCAATTTTCTCCTCGCCCATAACATAAACCTCACAAATAAAGTTAACATCTTATAAGATATACTTCTGTAACCTCAGTGTTTGATTTTGCAATGATTTCACTGTTTGGATGTGTTTTTCTATTTGTGTCTGTTTTTGTGCACATTCAGCAAGTATACGGCTGTTTTCTGATTTTTTTCAATTTTCTACTGTCCCATAACATAAACCTCACAAATAAAGTTAAAATCTTATAAGATATAGTTATATGCCTTCAGTGTTTGATTTTGCAATGATTTCACTGTTTGGATGTGTTTTTCTATTTGTGTCTGTTTTTGTGCACATTCAGCAAGTATACGGCTGTTTTCTGATTTTTTTCAATTTTCTACTGTCCCATAACATAAACCTCACAAATAAAGTTATTATCTTATAAGATATACTTCTGTAACCTCAGTGTTTGATTTTGCAATGATTTCACTGTTTGGATGTGTTTTTCTATTTGTCTCTGTTTTTGTGTGCATTCAGCAGGGATACGGCTGTTTTCTGATTTTTTTCATTTTTTTATTGTCCCATAACATAAACCTCACAAATAAAGTTAACATCTCATAAGATACAGTTATATACCTTCAGTGTTTGATTTTGCAATGATTTCACTGTTTGAATGTGTTTTTCTATTTTTGTCTGTTTTTGTGCGCATTCAGCTGGAATACGATTGTTTTCTGATTTTTTTTCATTTTTCTACTGTCCCATAACATAAACCTCACAAATAAAGTTAACATCTTATAAGATATAGTTATATACCTTCAGTGTTTGATTTTGCAATGATTTCACTGTCTGAATGTGTTTTTCTATTTTTGTCTGTTTTTGTGCGCATTCAGCTGGAATATGACTGTTTTCTGATTTTTTTTAATTTTTCTACTGTCCCATAACATAAACCTCACAAATAAAGTTAACATCTTATAAGATATTCTTCGGTACCCTCAGTGTTTGATTTTGCAATGATTTCACTGTTTGGATGTGTTTTTCTATTTGTGTCTGTTTTTGTGCGCATTCAGCTGGAATACGACTGTTTTCTGATTTTTTTTCATTTTCTACTGTCCCATAACATAAACCTCACAAATAAAGTTAACATCTTATAAGATATACTAATGTACCCTCGTCGTTCCGCTCGTCTTGGGACCCCAAACGACATATGAAATATTCACACTCCTGCGACCTGTAGAAATGTAGTTCCTCCAAAACTTCCACTCTGGCCAAAGAGTCTAAGACTGTATAGAGTCTGACATGACCTGATTTTCAGTTTTTGGACACAGGACTTTGGGCTTTTTTCCCCCTGGCAAAAAAAAACTGCCAAAAACACAGTCTGTAAAATTCAAACGTAAGAAAGGTGGGAAACTGTCTTTTCTTCAATAATTCCTAAAGGCAATGAGCCCGGATGCTGATTTCTCCGTATGTGTATCAGGGACTCCTGGCTGATCCAGGGTACCGAGTTTCAGACCCGTGCAACCTTTGGAAAGGTCAAGGGCAGCTGCTGTGGTGTGTTTTTTGTAATAATTCCTAAAGGCATTGAGTCAGGAGTCTGATTTTTCCGTATGTGTATCAGGGACTAAAGCTTATCCCGGTTGCCGAGTTTCAGACCTGTGCAACTTTCGGAAAAGGTCAATGGTCAGCCGTTCGGGTGTGTTTTTTGTAATAATTCCTAAAGGCATTAAGCCAGGAGTCTGATTTTTCCGTATGTGTATCAGGGATTTAGGCTTATCCCGGGTGCAGAGTTTCAAACCTGTGCAACCTTCGGAAAGGTCAATGGTCAGCCGTTCGGGTGTGTTTTTTGTAATAATTCCTAAAGGCATTGAGTCAGGAGTCTGTTTTCTCCGTATGTGTATCAGGGACTAAAGCTTATCCCGGTTGCCGAGTTTCAGACCTGTGCAACCTTCGGAAAGGTCAAAGGTCAGCCGTTCGGCTGTGTTTTTTGTAATAATTCCTAAAGGCATTGAGCCAGGAGTCTGATTTTTCCGTATGTGCATCAGGGACTAAGGCTAATCTAGGGTGCCGAGTTCCAGACCTGTGCAACCTTCGGAAAGGTCAATGGTCAGCAGTTCGGGTGTGTTTTTTGTAATAATTCCTAAAGGCATTGAGCCAGGAGTCTGATTTTTCCGTATGTGTATCAGGGATTTAGGCCTATCCCGGGTGCAGAGTTTCAGACCTGTGCAACCTTCGGAAAGGTCAATAGTCAGTCGTTCGGGTGTGTTTTTTGTAATAATTCCTAAAGTCATTGAGTCAGGAGTCTGATTTTTCCGTATGTGTATCAGGGACTAAAGCTTATCCCGGTAGCCGAGTTTCAGACCTGTGCAACCTTCGGAAAGGTCAAAGGTCAGCCGTTCGGGTGTGTTTTTTGTAATAATTCTTAAAGGCATTGAGCCAGGAGTCTGATTTTTCTGTATGTGTATCAGGGACTAAGGCTGATCCAGGGTGCCGCGTTTCAGACCTGTGCAACCTTCGGAAAGGTCAATGGTCAGCCGTTCGGGTGTGTTTTTTGTAATAATTCCTAAAGGCATTGAGCCAGGAGTCTGATTTCTCCGTATGTGTATCAGGGATTTAGGCTTATCCCGGGTGCCGAGTTTCAGACCTGTGCAACCTTCGGAAAGGTCAATGGTCAGCCGTTCGGGTGTGTTTTTTGAAATAATTCCTAAAGGCATTGAGCCAGGAGTCTGATTTTTCCGTATGTGTATCAGGGATTTAGGCCTATCCCGGGTGCAGAGTTTCAGACCTGTGCAACCTTCGGAAAGGTCAATAGTCAGTCGTTCGGGTGTGTTTTTTGTAATAATTCCTAAAGTCATTGAGTCAGGAGTCTGATTTTTCCGTATGTGTATCAGGGACTAAAGATTATCCCGGTAGCCGAGTTTCAGACCTGTGCAACCTTCGGAAAGGTCAATGGTCAGCCGTTCGGGTGTGTTTTTTGTAATAATTCATGAAGGCATTGAGCCAGGAGTCTGATTTTTCCGTATGTGTATCAGGGATTTAGGCTTATCCCGGGTGCAGAGTTTCAGGCTTGTGCAACCTTCGGAAAGGTCAATGGTCAGCCGTTCGGGTGTGTTTTTTGTAATAATTCCTAAAGGCATTGAGCCAGGAGTCTGTTTTTTCCGTATGTGTATCAGGGACTAAGGCTTATCCAGGGTGCCAAGTTTCAGACCCGTGCAACCTTTGGAAAGGTCAAAGGTCAGCCGTTTGGGTGTGTTTTTTGTAATAATTCCTAAAGGCATTGAGCCAGGAGTCTGATTTTTCCGTATGTGTATCGGGGACTAAGGCTGATCCAGGGTGCCGAGTTTCAGACCTGTGCAACCTTCGGAAAGGTCAATGGTCAGCCGTTCGGGTGTGTTTTTTGTAATAATTCCTAAAGGCATTGAGCCAGGAGTCTGATTTTTCCGTATGTGTATCAGGGATTTAGGCTTATCCCCGGTGCAGAGTTTCAGACCTGTGCAACCTTCGGAAAGGTCAATGGTCAGCCGTTCGGTGTGTTTTTTGTAATAATTCCTAAAGGCATTGAGCCAGGAGTCTGATTTTTCCGTACGTGTATCAGGATTTAGTCTTATCCCGGGTGCAGAGTTTCAGACCTGTGCAACCTTTGGAAAGGTCAAAGGGTGTGTTTTTTGTAATAATTCCTAAAGGCATTAAGCCAAGAGTCTGATTTTTCCGTATGTGTATCAGGGACTAAGGCTGATCGAGGGTATTTTAATCTTTTTTCTACTGTCCTATAATATGAAGTTAACATCTTATAAGGTATATTGATGTACCCTCAGTGTTTGAATTTATAATGATTTCACTGTTTGGATGTGTTTTTCTATTTGTGTCTGTTTTTGTGCGCATTCAGCAGGGATACGGCTGTTTTCGGATTTTTTTCATTTTTCTACTTTCCCATAACATAAACCTCACAAATGAAGTTAGCATCTTAAAAGATTTAGTTCTGTACCCTCAGTGTTTGATTTTGCAATGATTTCACTGTTTGGATGTGTTTTTCTGTTGGTGTCTGTTTATGTGCGCATTCAGCTGAAATAAGGCTGTTTCTGGATTTTTTTAATTTTTCTGCTGTCCCATAACATAAACCTCACAAATGAAGTTACCATCTTAAAAGATTTAGTTCTGTACCCTCAGTGTTTTATTTCGCAAAGATTTCACTGTTTGGATGTGTTTTTCTATTGGTGTCTGTTTGTGTGCGCATTCAGCTGAGATAAGGCTGTTTTCGGATTTTTTTCATTTTTCTACTTTCCCATAACATAAACCTCACAAATGAAGTTAACATCTTAAAAGATTTTGTTCTGTACCCTCAGTGTTTGATTTTGCAATGATTTCACTGTTGGGATGTGTTTTTCTATAAGTGTCTGTTTGTGCCCCATTGAGCTGAGATAAGGCTGTTTTCGAAATTTTTAAATTTTTTTATTGTCCCATAACATAAACCTCACAAATAAAGTTAACATCTCATAAGATATAGTTTTATACCTTCAGTGTTTGATTTTGCAATGATTTCACTGTTTGAATGTGTTTTTCTATTTTTGTCTGTTTTTGTGCGCATTCACCTGGAATACGACTGTTTTCTGATTTCTTTTTCATTTTTCTACTGTCCCATAACATAAACCTCACAAATAAAGTTAACATCTTATAAGATATACTTCTGTACCCTCAGTGTTTGATTTTGCAATGATTTCACTGTTTGGATGTGTTTTTCTATATGTGTCTGTTTTTGTGATCATTCAGTAGGAAAACGGCTGTTTTCTGATTTTTTTCATTTTTCTACTGTCCCATAACATAAACCTCACAAATAAAGTTAACATCTTATAAGATATACTTCTGTACCCTCAGTGTTTGATTTTGCAATGATTTCACTGTTTGGATGTGTTTTTCTATTTGTGTCTGTTTTTGTGCACATTCAGCAGGGATACGGCTGTTTTCAGATTTTTTTTCATTTTTCTACTGTCCCATAACATAAACCTCACAAATAAAGTTAAAATCTTATAAGATATAGTTATATGCCTTCAGTGTTTGATTTTGCAATGATTTCACTGTTTGGATGTGTTTTTCTATTTGTGTCTTTTTTTGTGCACATTCAGCAAGTATACGGCTGTTTTCTGATTTTTTTCAATTTTCTACTGTCCCATAACTTAAACCTCACAAATAAAGTTAACATCTTATAAGATATACTTCTGTAACCTCAGTGTTTGATTTTGCAATGATTTCACTGTTTGGATGTGTTTTTCTATTTGTGTCTGTTTTTGTGCACATTCAGCAAGTATACGGCTGTTTTCTGATTTTTTTCAATTTTCTACTGTCCCATAACATGAACCTCACAAATAAAGTTAAAATCTTATAAGATATAGTTATTTACCCTCAGTGTTTGATTTTGCAATGATTTCACTGTTTGGATGTGTTTTTCTATTTGTGTCTGTTTTTGTGCGCATTCAGCAAGTATACGGCTGTTTTCTGATTTTTTTCAATTTTCTACTGTCCCATAACATAAACCTCACAAATAAAGTTAAAATCTTATAAGATATAGTTATTTACCCTCAGTGTTTGATTTTGCAATGATTTCACTGTTTGGATGTGTTTTTCTATTTGTGTCTGTTTTTGTGCACATTCAGCAAGTATACGGCTGTTTTCTGATTTTTTTCAATTTTCTACTGTCCCATAACATGAACCTCACAAATAAAGTTAAAATCTTATAAGATATAGTTATTTACCCTCAGTGTTTGATTTTGCAATGATTTCACTGTTTGGATGTGTTTTTCTATTTGTGTCTTTTTTTGTGCACATTCAGCAAGTATACGGCTGTTTTCTGATTTTTTTCAATTTTCTACTGTCCCATAACATAAACCTCACAAATAAAGTTAAAATATTATAAGATATAGTTATATGCCTTCAGTGTTTTATTTTGCAATGATTTCACTGTTTGGATGTGTTTTTCTATTTGTGTCTGTTTTTGTGCACATTCAGCAAGTGTACGGCTGTTTTCTGATTTTTTTCAATTTTCTACTGTCCCATAACATAAACCTCACAAATAAAGTTAACATCTTATAAGATATACTTCTGTACCCTCAGTGTTTGATTTTGCAATGATTTCACTGTTTGGATGTGTTTTTCTATTTGTGTTTTTATACGCATTCAGCAAGTATACGGCTGTTTTCTGATATTTTTCAATTTTCTACTGTCCCATAACATAAACCTCACAAATAAAGTAAAAATCTTATAAGATATAGTTATTTACCCTCAGTGTTTGATTTTGCAATGATTTCACTGTTTGGATGTGTTTTTCTATTTGTGTCTGTTTTTGTGCGCATTCAGCAAGTATACGGCTGTTTTCTGATTTTTTTCAATTTTCTACTGTCCCATAACATAAACCTCACAAATAAAGTTAAAATCTTATAAGATATAGTTATATGCCTTCAGTGTTTAATTTTGCAATGATTTCACTGTTTGGATGTGTTTTTCTATTTGTGTCTGTTTTTGTGCGCATTCAGCAAGTATACGGCTGTTTTCTGATTTTTTTCAATTTTCTACTGTCCCATAACATAAACCTCACAAATGAAGTTAACATCTTATAAGATATAGTTATATGCCGTCAGTGTTTGATTTTGCAATGATTTCACTGTTTGGATGTGTTTTTCTATTTGTGTCTGTTTTGTGCACATTCAGCAAGTATACGGCTGTTTTCTGATTTTTTTCAATTTTCTACTGTCCCATAACATAAACCTCACAAATAAAGTTAACATCTTATAAGATATACTTCTGTACCCTCAGTGTTTGATTTTGCAATGATTTAACTGTTTGGATGTGTTTTTCGATTTGTGTCTTTTGTTGTGCACATTCAGCAAGTATCGACTGATTTTTTTCAATTTTCTACTGTCCCATAACATAAACCTCACAAATGAAGTTAACATCTTATAAGATATACTTCTGTACCCTCAGTGTTTGATTTTGCAATGATTTCACTGTTTGGATGTGTTTTTCTATTTGTGTCTTTTGTTGTGCACATTCAGCAAGTATCGACTGATTTTTTTCAATTTTCTACTGTCCCATAACATAAACCTCACAAATGAAGTTAACATCTTATAAGATATAGTTATATGCCGTCAGTGTTTGATTTTGCAATGATTTCACTGTTTGGATGTGTTTTTCTATTTGTGTCTGTTTTGTGCACATTCAGCAAGTATACGGCTGTTTTCTGATTTTTTTCAATTTTCTATTTTCCCGTAACATAAACCTCATAAATAAAGTTAACATCTTATAAGATATACTTCTGTAACCTCAGTGTTTGATTTTGCAATGATTTCACTGTTTGGATGTGTTTTTCTATTTGTGTCTGTTTTTGTGCACATTCAGCAAGTATACGGCTGTTTTCAGATTTTTTTCAATTTTCTACTGTCGCATAACATAAACCTCACAAATAAAGTTAACATCTTATAAGATATACTTCTGTACCCTCAGTGTTTGATTTTGCAATGATTTCACTGTTTGGATGTGTTTTTCTATTTGTGTCTGTTTTGTGCACATTCAGCAAGTATACGGCTGTTTTCTGATTTTTTTCAATTTTCTCCTCGCCCATAACATAAACCTCACAAATAAAGTTAACATCTTATAAGATATACTTCTGTAACCTCAGTGTTTGATTTTGCAATGATTTCACTGTTTGGATGTGTTTTTCTATTTGTGTCTGTTTTTGTGCACATTCAGCAAGTATACGGCTGTTTTCTGATTTTTTTCAATTTTCTACTGTCCCATAACATAAACCTCACAAATAAAGTTAAAATCTTATAAGATATAGTTATATGCCTTCAGTGTTTGATTTTGCAATGATTTCACTGTTTGGATGTGTTTTTCTATTTGTGTCTGTTTTTGTGCGCATTCAGCAAGTATACGGCTGTTTTCTGATTTTTTTCAATTTTCTACTGTCCCATAACATAAACCTCACAAATAAAGTTAAAATCTTATAAGATATAGTTATATGCCTTCAGTGTTTGATTTTGCAATGATTTCACTGTTTGGATGTGTTTTTCTATTTGTGTCTGTTTTGTGCACATTCAGCAAGTGTACGGCTGTTTTCTGATTTTTTTCAATTTTCTACTGTCCCATAACATAAACCTCACAAATAAAGTTAAAATATTATAAGATATAGTTATATGCCTTCAGTGTTTTATTTTGCAATGATTTCACTGTTTGGATGTGTTTTTCTATTTGTGTCTGTTTTTGTGCACATTCAGCAAGTGTACGGCTGTTTTCTGATTTTTTTCAATTTTCTACTGTCCCATAACATAAACCTCACAAATAAAGTTAACATCTTATAAGATATACTTCTGTACCCTCAGTGTTTGATTTTGCAATGATTTCACTGTTTGGATGTGTTTTTCTATTTGTGTTTTTATACGCATTCAGCAAGTATACGGCTGTTTTCTGATTTTTTTCAATTTTCTACTGTCCCATAACATAAACCTCACAAATAAAGTTAAAATCTTATAAGATATAGTTATTTACCCTCAGTGTTTGATTTTGCAATGATTTCACTGTTTGGATGTGTTTTTCTATTTGTGTCTGTTTTTGTGCGCATTCAGCAAGTATACGGCTGTTTTCTGATTTTTTTCAATTTTCTACTGTCCCATAACATAAACCTCACAAATAAAGTTAAAATCTTATAAGATATAGTTATATGCCTTCAGTGTTTAATTTTGCAATGATTTCACTGTTTGGATGTGTTTTTCTATTTGTGTCTTTTGTTGTGCACATTCAGCAAGTATACGGCTGTTTTCTGATTTTTTTCAATTTTCTACTGTCCCATAACATAAACCTCACAAATAAAGTTAACATCTTATAAGATATACTTCTGTACCCTCAGTGTTTGATTTTGCAATGATTTAACTGTTTGGATGTGTTTTTCGATTTGTGTCTTTTGTTGTGCACATTCAGCAAGTATCGACTGATTTTTTTAAATTTTCTACTGTCCCATAACATAAACCTCACAAATGAAGTTAACATCTTATAAGATATACTTCTGTACCCTCAGTGTTTGATTTTGCAATGATTTCACTGTTTGGATGTGTTTTTCTATTTGTGTCTTTTGTTGTGCACATTCAGCAAGTATCGACTGATTTTTTTCAATTTTCTACTGTCCCATAACATAAACCTCACAAATGAAGTTAACATCTTATTAGATATAGTTATATGCCGTCAGTGTTTGATTTTGCAATGATTTCACTGTTTGGATGTGTTTTTCTATTTGTGTCTGTTTTGTGCACATTCAGCAAGTATACGGCTGTTTTCTGATTTTTTTCAATTTTCTACTGTCCCATAACATAAACCTCACAAATAAAGTTAACATCTTATAAGATATACTTCTGTACCCTCAGTGTTTGATTTTGCAATGATTTAACTGTTTGGATGTGTTTTTCGATTTGTGTCTTTTGTTGTGCACATTCAGCAAGTATCGACTGATTTTTTTCAATTTTCTACTGTCCCATAACATAAACCTCACAAATGAAGTTAACATCTTATAAGATATACTTCTGTACCCTCAGTGTTTGATTTTGCAATGATTTCACTGTTTGGATGTGTTTTTCTATTTGTGTCTTTTGTTGTGCACATTCAGCAAGTATCGACTGATTTTTTTCAATTTTCTACTGTCCCATAACATAAACCTCACAAATGAAGTTAACATCTTATAAGATATTGTTATATGCCGTCAGTGTTTGATTTTGCAATGATTTCACTGTTTGGATGTGTTTTTCTATTTGTGTCTGTTTTGTGCACATTCAGCAAGTATACGGCTGTTTTCTGATTTTTTTCAATTTTCTCCTCGCCCATAACATAAACCTCACAAATAAAGTTAACATCTTATAAGATATACTTCTGTAACCTCAGTGTTTGATTTTGCAATGATTTCACGCTTTGGATGTGTTTTTCTATTTGTGTCTGTTTTTGTGCACATTCAGCAAGTATACGGCTGTTTTCTGATTTTTTTCAATTTTCTACTGTCCCATAACATAAACCTCACAAATAAAGTTAAAATCTTATAAGATATAGTTATATGCCTTCAGTGTTTGATTTTGCAATGATTTCACTGTTTGGATGTGTTTTTCTATTTGTGTCTGTTTTTGTGCACATTCAGCAAGTATACGGCTGTTTTCTGATTTTTTTCAATTTTCTATTGTCCTGTAACATAAACCTCATAAATAAAGTTAACATCTTATAAGATATACTTCTGTTTGATTTTGCAATGATTTCACTGTTTGGATGTGTTTTTCTATTTGTGTCTTTTGTTTTGCACATTCAGCAAGTATACGGCTGTTTTCTGATTTTTTTGAATTTTCTACTGTCCCATAACATAAACCTCACAAATAAAGTTAAAATCTTATAAGATATAGTTATATGCCTTCAGTGTTTGATTTTGCAATGATTTCACTGTTTGGATGTGTTTTTCTATTTGTGTCTGTTTTTGTGCACATTCAGCAAGTATACGGCTGTTTTCTGATTTTTTTCAATTTTCTACTGTCGCATAACATAAACCTCACAAATAAAGTTAACATCTTATAAGATATACTTCTGTACCCTCAGTGTTTGATTTTGCAATGATTTCACTGTTTGGGTGTGTTTTTCTATTTGTGTCTGTTTTGTGCACATTCAGCAAGTGTACGGCTGTTTTCTGTTTTTTTTCAATTTTCTACTGTCCCATAACATAAACCTCACAAATAAAGTTAAAATCTTATAAGATATAGTTATATGCCTTCAGTGTTTGATTTTGCAATGATTTCACTGTTTGGATGTGTTTTTCTATTTGTGTCTGTTTTGTGCACATTCAGCAAGTATACGGCTGTTTTCAGATTTTTTTCAATTTTCTACTGTCCCATAACATAAACCTCACAAATAAAGTTAACATCTTATAAGATATACTTCTGTTACCTCAGTGTTTGATTTTGCAATGATTTCACTGTTTGGATGTGTTTTTCTATTTGTGTTTGTTTTGTGCACATTCAGCAAGTATACGGCTGTTTTCTGATTTTTTTCAATTTTCTACTGTCCCATAACATAAACCTCACAAATAAAGTTAAAATCTTATAAGATATAGTTATATGCCTTCAGTGTTTGATTTTGCAATGATTTCACTGTTTGGATGTGTTTTTCTATTTGTGTCTGTTTTTGTGCACATTCAGCAAGTATACGGCTGTTTTCTGATTTTTTTCAATTTTCTACTGTCGCATAACATAAACCTCACAAATAAAGTTAACATCTTATAAGATATACTTCTGTACCCTCAGTGTTTGATTTTGCAATGATTTCACTGTTTGGATGTGTTTTTCTATTTGTGTCTGTTTTTGTGCACATTCAGCAAGTATACGGCTGTTTTCTGATTTTTTTCAATTTTCTACTGTCCCATAACATAAACCTCACAAATAAAGTTAACATCTTATAAGATATACTTCTGTAACCTCAGTGTTTGATTTTGCAATGATTTCACTGTTTGGATGTGTTTTTCTATTTGTGTCTGTTTTTGTGCGCATTCAGCAGGGATACGGCTGTTTTCGGATTTTTTTCATTTTTCTACTTTCCCATAACATAAACCTCACAAATAAAGTTAACATCTTATAAGATATACTTCTGTACCCTCAGTGTTTGATTTTGCAATGATTTAACTGTTTGGATGTGTTTTTCGATTTGTGTCTTTTGTTGTGCACATTCAGCAAGTATCGACTGATTTTTTTAAATTTTCTACTGTCCCATAACATAAACCTCACAAATGAAGTTAACATCTTATAAGATATACTTCTGTACCCTCAGTGTTTGATTTTGCAATAATTTCACTGTTTGGATGTGTTTTTCTATTTGTGTCTTTTGTTGTGCACATTCAGCAAGTATCGACTGATTTTTTTCAATTTTCTACTGTCCCATAACATAAACCTCACAAATGAAGTTAACATCTTATTAGATATAGTTATATGCCGTCAGTGTTTGATTTTGCAATGATTTCACTGTTTGGATGTGTTTTTCTATTTGTGTCTGTTTTGTGCACATTCAGCAAGTATACGGCTGTTTTCTGATTTTTTTCAATTTTCTACTGTCCCATAACATAAACCTCACAAATAAAGTTAACATCTTATAAGATATACTTCTGTACCCTCAGTGTTTGATTTTGCAATGATTTAACTGTTTGGATGTGTTTTTCGATTTGTGTCTTTTGTTGTGCACATTCAGCAAGTATCGACTGATTTTTTTCAATTTTCTACTGTCCCATAACATAAACCTCACAAATGAAGTTAACATCTTATAAGATATACTTCTGTACCCTCAGTGTTTGATTTTGCAATGATTTCACTGTTTGGATGTGTTTTTCTATTTGTGTCTTTTGTTGTGCACATTCAGCAAGTATCGACTGATTTTTTTCAATTTTCTACTGTCCCATAACATAAACCTCACAAATGAAGTTAACATCTTATAAGATATAGTTATTTACCCTCAGTGTTTGATTTTGCAATGATTTCACTGTTTGGATGTGTTTTTCTATTTGTGTCTGTTTTGTGCACATTCAGCAAGTATACGGCTGTTTTCTGATTTTTTTCAATTTTCTCCTCGCCCATAACATAAACCTCACAAATAAAGTTAACATCTTATAAGATATACTTCTGTAACCTCAGTGTTTGATTTTGCAATGATTTCACTGTTTGGATGTGTTTTTCTATTTGTGTCTGTTTTTGTGCACATTCAGCAAGTATACGGCTGTTTTCTGATTTTTTTCAATTTTCTACTGTCCCATAACATAAACCTCACAAATAAAGTTAAAATCTTATAAGATATAGTTATATGCCTTCAGTGTTTGATTTTGCAATGATTTCACTGTTTGGATGTGTTTTTCTATTTGTGTCTGTTTTTGTGCACATTCAGCAAGTATACGGCTGTTTTCTGATTTTTTTCAATTTTCTATTGTCCTGTAACATAAACCTCATAAATAAAGTTAACATCTTATAAGATATACTTCTGTTTGATTTTGCAATGATTTCACTGTTTGGATGTGTTTTTCTATTTGTGTCTTTTGTTTTGCACATTCAGCAAGTATACGGCTGTTTTCTGATTTTTTTGAATTTTCTACTGTCCCATAACATAAACCTCACAAATAAAGTTAAAATCTTATAAGATATAGTTATATGCCTTCAGTGTTTGATTTTGCAATGATTTTACTGTTTGGATGTGTTTTTCTATTTGTGTCTGTTTTTGTGCACATTCAGCAAGTATACGGCTGTTTTCTGATTTTTTTCAATTTTCTACTGTCGCATAACATAAACCTCACAAATAAAGTTAACATCTTATAAGATATACTTCTGTACCCTCAGTGTTTGATTTTGCAATGATTTCACTGTTTGGGTGTGTTTTTCTATTTGTGTCTGTTTTGTGCACATTCAGCAAGTGTACGGCTGTTTTCTGTTTTTTTTCAATTTTCTACTGTCCCATAACATAAACCTCACAAATAAAGTTAAAATCTTATAAGATATAGTTATATGCCTTCAGTGTTTGATTTTGCAATGATTTCACTGTTTGGATGTGTTTTTCTATTTGTGTCTGTTTTGTGCACATTCAGCAAGTATACGGCTGTTTTCAGATTTTTTTCAATTTTCTACTGTCCCATAACATAAACCTCACAAATAAAGTTAACATCTTATAAGATATACTTCTGTAACCTCAGTGTTTGATTTTGCAATGATTTCACTGTTTGGATGTGTTTTTCTATTTGTGTTTGTTTTGTGCACATTCAGCAAGTATACGGCTGTTTTCTGATTTTTTTCAATTTTCTACTGTCCCATAACATAAACCTCACAAATAAAGTTAAAATCTTATAAGATATAGTTATATGCCTTCAGTGTTTGATTTTGCAATGATTTCACTGTTTGGATGTGTTTTTCTATTTGTGTCTGTTTTTGTGCACATTCAGCAAGTATACGGCTGTTTTCTGATTTTTTTCAATTTTCTACTGTCGCATAACATAAACCTCACAAATAAAGTTAACATCTTATAAGATATACTTCTGTACCCTCAGTGTTTGATTTTGCAATGATTTCACTGTTTGGATGTGTTTTTCTGTTGGTGTCTGTTTATGTGCGCATTCAGCTGAAATAAGGCTGTTTCCGGATTTTTTTAATTTTTCTGCTGTCCCATAACATAAACCTCACAAATGAAGTTACCATCTTAAAAGATTTAGTTCTGTACCCTCAGTGTTTTATTTCGCAAAGATTTCACTGTTTGGATGTGTTTTTCTATTGGTGTCTGTTTGTGTGCGCATTCAGCTGAGATAAGGCTGTTTTCGGATTTTTTTCATTTTTCTACTTTCCCATAACATAAACCTCACAAATGAAGTTAACATCTTAAAAGATTTTGTTCTGTACCCTCAGTGTTTGATTTTGCAATGATTTCACTGTTGGGATGTGTTTTTCTATAAGTGTCTGTTTGTGCCCCATTGAGCTGAGATAAGGCTGTTTTCGGAATTTTTAAATTTTTTTATTGTCCCATAACATAAACCTCACAAATAAAGTTAACATCTCATAAGATATAGTTTTATACCTTCAGTGTTTGATTTTGCAATGATTTCACTGTTTGAATGTGTTTTTCTATTTTTGTCTGTTTTTGTGCGCATTCACCTGGAATACGACTGTTTTCTGATTTCTTTTTCATTTTTCTACTGTCCCATAACATAAACCTCACAAATAAAGTTAACATCTTATAAGATATACTTCTGTACCCTCAGTGTTTGATTTTGCAATGATTTCACTGTTTGGATGTGTTTTTCTATATGTGTCTGTTTTTGTGATCATTCAGTAGGAAAACAGCTGTTTTCAGATTTTTTTCATTTTTCTACTGTCCCATAACATAAACCTCACAAATAAAGTTAACATCTTATAAGATATACTTCTGTACCCTCAGTGTTTGATTTTGCAATGATTTCACTGTTTGGATGTGTTTTTCTATTTGTGTCTGTTTTTGTGCACATTCAGCAAGTATACGGCTGTTTTCTGATTTTTTTTCATTTTTCTACTGTCCCATAACATTAACCTCACAAATAAAGTTAAAATCTTATAAGATATAGTTATATGCCTTCAGTGTTTGATTTTGCAATGATTTCACTGTTTGGATGTGTTTTTCTATTTGTGTCTTTTTTTGTGCACATTCAGCAAGTATACGGCTGTTTTCTGATTTTTTTCAATTTTCAACTGTCCCATAACTTAAACCTCACAAATAAAGTTAACATCTTATAAGATATACTTCTGTACCCTCAGTGTTTGATTTTGCAATGATTTCACTGTTTGGATGTTTTTTTCTATTTGTGTCTTTTGTTGTGCACATTCAGCAAGTATACGGCTGTTTTCTGATTTTTTTTTATTTTTCTACTGTCCCGTAACATAAACCTCACAAATAAAGTTAAAATCTTATAAGATATAGTTATTTACCCTCAGTGTTTGATTTTGCAATGATTTCACTGTTTGGATGTGTTTTTCTATTTGTGTCTGTTTTTGTGCGCATTCAGCAAGTATACGGCTGTTTTCTGATTTTTTTCAATTTTCTACTGTCCCATAACATAAACCTCACAAATAAAGTTAAAATCTTATAAGATATAGTTATTTACCCTCAGTGTTTGATTTTGCAATGATTTCACTGTTTGGATGTGTTTTTCTATTTGTGTCTGTTTTTGTGCACATTCAGCAAGTATACGGCTGTTTTCTGATTTTTTTCAATTTTCTACTGTCCCATAACATGAACCTCACAAATAAAGTTAAAATCTTATAAGATATAGTTATTTACCCTCAGTGTTTGATTTTGCAATGATTTCACTGTTTGGATGTGTTTTTCTATTTGTGTCTGTTTTTGTGCGCATTCAGCAAGTATACGGCTGTTTTCTGATTTTTTTCAATTTTCTACTGTCCCATAACATAAACCTCACAAATAAAGTTAAAATCTTATAAGATATAGTTATTTACCCTCAGTGTTTGATTTTGCAATGATTTCACTGTTTGGATGTGTTTTTCTATTTGTGTCTGTTTTTGTGCACATTCAGCAAGTATACGGCTGTTTTCTGATTTTTTTCAATCTTCTACTGTCCCATAACATGAACCTCACAAATAAAGTTAAAATCTTATAAGATATAGTTATTTACCCTCAGTGTTTGATTTTGCAATGATTTCACTGTTTGGATGTGTTTTTCTATTTGTGTCTTTTTTTGTGCACATTCAGCAAGTATACGGCTGTTTTCTGATTTTTTTCAATTTTCTACTGTCCCATAACATAAACCTCACAAATAAAGTTAAAATATTATAAGATATAGTTATATGCCTTCAGTGTTTTATTTTGCAATGATTTCACTGTTTGGATGTGTTTTTCTATTTGTGTCTGTTTTTGTGCACATTCAGCAAGTGTACGGCTGTTTTCTGATTTTTTTCAATTTTCTACTGTCCCATAACATAAACCTCACAAATAAAGTTAACATCTTATAAGATATACTTCTGTACCCTCAGTGTTTGATTTTGCAATGATTTCACTGTTTGGATGTGTTTTTCTATTTGTGTTTTTATACGCATTCAGCAAGTATACGGCTGTTTTCTGATTTTTTTCAATTTTCTACTGTCCCATAACATAAACCTCACAAATAAAGTAAAAATCTTATAAGATATAGTTATTTACCCTCAGTGTTTGATTTTGCAATGATTTCACTGTTTGGATGTGTTTTTCTATTTGTGTCTGTTTTTGTGCGCATTCAGCAAGTATACGGCTGTTTTCTGATTTTTTTCAATTTTCTACTGTCCCATAACATAAACCTCACAAATAAAGTTAAAATCTTATAAGATATAGTTATATGCCTTCAGTGTTTAATTTTGCAATGATTTCACTGTTTGGATGTGTTTTTCTATTTGTGTCTTTTGTTGTGCACATTCAGCAAGTATACGGCTGTTTTCTGATTTTTTTCAATTTTCTACTGTCCCATAACATAAACCTCACAAATAAAGTTAACATCTTATAAGATATACTTCTGTACCCTCAGTGTTTGATTTTGCAATGATTTAACTGTTTGGATGTGTTTTTCGATTTGTGTCTTTTGTTGTGCACATTCAGCAAGTATCGACTGATTTTTTTCAATTTTCTACTGTCCCATAACATAAACCTCACAAATGAAGTTAACATCTTATAAGATATACTTCTGTACCCTCAGTGTTTGATTTTGCAATGATTTCACTGTTTGGATGTGTTTTTCTATTTGTGTCTTTTGTTGTGCACATTCAGCAAGTATCGACTGATTTTTTTCAATTTTCTACTGTCCCATAACATAAACCTCACAAATGAAGTTAACATCTTATAAGATATAGTTATATGCCGTCAGTGTTTGATTTTGCAATGATTTCACTGTTTGGATGTGTTTTTCTATTTGTGTCTGTTTTGTGCACATTCAGCAAGTATACGGCTGTTTTCTGATTTTTTTCAATTTTCTACTGTCCCATAACATAAACCTCACAAATAAAGTTAACATCTTATAAGATATACTTCTGTACCCTCAGTGTTTGATTTTGCAATGATTTCACTGTTTGGATGTGTTTTTCTATTTGTGTCTGTTTTGTGCACATTCAGCAAGTATACGGCTGTTTTCTGATTTTTTTCAATTTTCTACTGTCCCATAACATAAACCTCACAAATAAAGTTAAAATCTTATAAGATATAGTTATATGCCTTCAGTGTTTGATTTTGCAATGATTTCACTGTTTGGATGTGTTTTTCTATTTGTGTCTGTTTTTGTGCACATTCAGCAAGTATACGGCTGTTTTCTGATTTTTTTCAATTTTCTACTGTCCCATAACATAAACCTCACAAATAAAGTAAAAATCTTATAAGATATAGTTATATGCCTTCAGTGTTTGATTTTGCAATGATTTCACTGTTTGGATGTGTTTTTCTATTTGTGTCTATTTTTGTCCACATTCATCAAGTATACGGATGTTTTCTGATTTTTTTCAATTTTCTACTGTCCCATAACATAAACCTCACAAATAAAGTTAAAATCTTATAAGATATAGTTATATGCCTTCAGTGTTTGATTTTGCAATGATTTCACTGTTTGGATGTGTTTTTCTATTTGTGTCTGTTTTTGAGCACTTTCAGCAAGTATACGGCTGTTTTCTGATTTTTTTTAATTTTCTACTGTCCCATAACATAAACCTCACAAATGAAGTTAACATCTTATAAGATATAGTTATATGCCGTCAGTGTTTGATTTTGCAATGATTTCACTGTTTGGATGTGTTTTTCTATTTGTGTCTGTTTTTGTGCACATTCAGCAAGTATACGGCTGTTTTCTGATTTTTTTCAATTTTCTACTGTCCCATAACATAAACCTCACAAATGAAGTTAACATCTTATAAGATATAGTTATATGCTGTCAGTGTTTGATTTTGCAATGATTTCACTGTTTGGATGTGTTTTTCTATTTGTGTCTTTTGTTGTGCACATTCAGCAAGTATACGGCTGTTTTCTGATTTTTTTCAATTTTCTATTGTCCCGTAACATAAACCTCACAAATAAAGTTAACATCTTATAAGATACACTTCTGTAACCTCAGTGTTTGATTTTGCAATGATTTCACTGTTTGGATGTGTTTTTCTATTTGTGTCTGTTTTTGTGCGCATTCAGCAAGTATACGGCTGTTTTCTGATTTTTTTCAATTTTCTACTGTCCCATAACATAAACCTCACAAATAAAGATAACATCTTATAAGATATAGTTATATGCCTTCAGTGTTTGATTTTGCAATGATTTCACTGTTTGGATGTGTTTTTCTATTTGTGTCTGTTTTTGTGCGCATTCAGCAAGTATACGGCTGTTTTCTGATTTTTTTCAATTTTCTACTGTCCCATAACATAAACCTCACAAATAAAGTTAACATCTTATAAGATATACTTCTGTACCCTCAGTGTTTGATTTTGCAATGATTTCACTGTTTGGATGTGTTTTTCTATTTGTGTCTTTTGTTGTGCACATTCAGCAAGTATCGACTGTTTTCTGATTTTTTTCAATTTTCTATTGTCCCATAACATAAACCTCACAAATAAAGTTAAAATCTTATAAGATATAGTTATATGCCTTCAGTGTTTGATTTTGCAATGATTTCACTGTTTGGATGTGTTTTTCTATTTGTGTCTCTTTTTGTGCACATTCAGCAAGTATACGGCTGTTTTCTGATTTTTTTCAATTTTCTACTGTCCCATAACATAAACCTCACAAATAAAGTTAAAATCTTATAAGATATAGTTATATGCCTTCAGTGTTTGATTTTGCAATGATTTCACTGTTTGGATGTGTTTTTCTATTTGTGTCTGTTTTTGTGCACATTCAGCAAGTATACGGCTGTTTTCTGATTTTTTTCAATTTTCTACTGTCCCATAACATAAACCTCACAAATAAAGTAAAAATCTTATAAGATATAGTTATATGCCTTCAGTGTTTGATTTTGCAATGATTTCACTGTTTGGATGTGTTTTTCTATTTGTGTCTATTTTTGTCCACATTCATCAAGTATACGGATGTTTTCTGATTTTTTTCAATTTTCTACTGTCCCAAAACATAAACCTCACAAATAAAGTTAAAATCTTATAAGATATAGTTATATGCCTTCAGTGTTTGATTTTGCAATGATTTCACTGTTTGGATGTGTTTTTCTATTTGTGTCTGTTTTTGAGCACTTTCAGCAAGTATACGGCTGTTTTCTGATTTTTTTAAATTTTCTACTGTCCCATAACATAAACCTCACAAATGAAGTTAACATCTTATAAGATATAGTTATATGCCGTCAGTGTTTGATTTTGCAATGATTTCACTGTTTGGATGTGTTTTTCTATTTGTGTCTGTTTTTGTGCACATTCAGCAAGTATACGGCTGTTTTCTGATTTTTTTCAATTTTCTACTGTCCCATAACATAAACCTCACAAATGAAGTTAACATCTTATAAGATATAGTTATATGCTGTCAGTGTTTGATTTTGCAATGATTTCACTGTTTGGATGTGTTTTTCTATTTGTGTCTTTTGTTGTGCACATTCAGCAAGTATACGGCTGTTTTCTGATTTTTTTCAATTTTCTATTGTCCCGTAACATAAACCTCACAAATAAAGTTAACATCTTATAAGATACACTTCTGTAACCTCAGTGTTTGATTTTGCAATGATTTCACTGTTTGGATGTGTTTTTCTATTTGTGTCTGTTTTTGTGCGCATTCAGCAAGTATACGGCTGTTTTCTGATTTTTTTCAATTTTCTACTGTCCCATAACATAAACCTCACAAATAAAGATAACATCTTATAAGATATAGTTATATGCCTTCAGTGTTTGATTTTGCAATGATTTCACTGTTTGGATGTGTTTTTCTATTTGTGTCTGTTTTTGTGCACATTCAGCAAGTATACGGCTGTTTTCTGATTTTTTTCAATTTTCTACTGTCCCATAACATAAACCTCACAAATAAAGTAAAAATCTTATAAGATATAGTTATATGCCTTCATTGTTTGATTTTGCAATGATTTCACTGTTTGGATGTGTTTTTCTATTTGTGTCTATTTTTGTCCACATTCATCAAGTATACGGATGTTTTCTGATTTTTTTCAATTTTCTACTGTCCCATAACATAAACCTCACAAATAAAGTTAAAATCTTATAAGATATAGTTATATGCCTTCAGTGTTTGATTTTGCAATGATTTCACTGTTTGGATGTGTTTTTCTATTTGTGTCTGTTTTTGTGCACATTCAGCAAGTATACGGCTGTTTTCTGATTTTTTTCAATTTTCTACTGTCCCATAACATAAACCTCACAAATAAAGTTAACATCTTATAAGATATACTTCTGTAACCTCAGTGTTTGATTTTGCAATGATTTCACTGTTTGGATGTGTTTTTCTATTTGTGTCTGTTTTTGTGCACATTCAGCAAGTATACGGCTGTTTTCTGATTTTTTTCAATTTTCTACTGTCGCATAACATAAACCTCACAAATAAAGTTAAAATCTTATAAGATATACTTCTGTACCCTCAGTGTTTGATTTTGCAATGATTTCACTGTTTGGATGTGTTTTTCTATTTGTGTCTGTTTTGTGCACATTCAGCAAGTATACGGCTGTTTTCTGATTTTTTTTCAATTTTCTCCCCGCCCATAACATAAACCTCACAAATGAAGTTAACATCTTATAAGATAAAGTTATATGCCCTCAGTGTTTGATTTTGCAATGATTTCACTGTTTGCATGTGTTTTTCTATTTGTGTCTGTTTTTGTGCACATTCAGCAAGTATACGGCTGTTTTCTGATTTTTTTCAATTTTCTATTGTCCCGTAACATAAACCTCACAAATAAAGTTAACATCTTATAAGATACACTTCTGTAACCTCAGTGTTTGATTTTGCAATGATTTCACTGTTTGGATGTGTTTTTCTATTTGTGTCTGTTTTTGTGCGCATTCAGCAAGTATACGGCTGTTTGCTGATTTTTTTCAATTTTCTACTGTCCCATAACATAAACCTCACAAATGAAGTTAACATCTTATAAGATAAAGTTATATGCCCTCAGTGTTTGATTTTGCAATGATTTCACTGTTTGGATGTGTTTTTCTATTTGTGTCTGTTTTGTGCACATTCAGCAAGTATACGGCTGTTTTCTGATTTTTTTCAATTTTCTACTGTCCCATAACATAAACCTCACAAATAAAGTTAAAATCTTATAAGATATAGTTATATGCCTTCAGTGTTTGATTTTGCAATGATTTCACTGTTTGGATGTGTTTTTCTATTTGTGTCTGTTTTTGTGCACATTCAGCAAGTATACGGCTGTTTTCTGATTTTTTTCAATTTTCTACTGTCCCATAACATAAACCTCACAAATAAAGTAAAAATCTTATAAGATATAGTTATATGCCTTCAGTGTTTGATTTTGCAATGATTTCACTGTTTGGATGTGTTTTTCTATTTGTGTCTATTTTTGTCCACATTCATCAAGTATACGGATGTTTTCTGATTTTTTTCAATTTTCTACTGTCCCATAACATAAACCTCACAAATAAAGTTAAAATCTTATAAGATATAGTTATATGCCTTCAGTGTTTGATTTTGCAATGATTTCACTGTTTGGATGTGTTTTTCTATTTGTGTCTGTTTTTGTGCACATTCAGCAAGTATACGGCTGTTTTCTGATTTTTTTCAATTTTCTACTGTCGCATAACATAAACCTCATAAATAAAGTTAAAATCTTATAAGATATACTTCTGTACCCTCAGTGTTTGATTTTGCAATGATTTCACTGTTTGGATGTGTTTTTCTATTTGTGTCTGTTTTGTGCACATTCAGCAAGTATACGGCTGTTTTCTGATTTTTTTTCAATTTTCTCCCCGCCCATAACATAAACCTCACAAATAAAGTTAAAATCTTATAAGATATAGTTATATGCCTTCAGGGTTTGATTTTGCAATGATTTCACTGTTTGGAAGTGTTTTTCTATTTGTGTCTTTTGTTGTGCACATTCAGCAAGTATACGGCTGTTTTCTGATTTTTTTCAATTTTCTACTGTCCCATAACATAAACCTCACAAATGAAGTTAACATCTTATAAGATAAAGTTATATGCCCTCAGTGTTTGATTTTGCAATGATTTCACTGTTTGCATGTGTTTTTCTATTTGTGTCTGTTTTTGTGCACATTCAGCAAGTATACGGCTGTTTTCTGATTTTTTTCAATTTTCTATTGTCCCGTAGCATAAACCTCATAAATAAAGTTAACATCTTATAAGATATACTTCTGTAACCTCAGTGTTTGATTTTGCAATGATTTCACTGTTTGGATGTGTTTTTCTATTTGTGTCTGTTTTGTGCACATTCAGCAAGTATACGGCTGTTTTCTGATTTTTTCAATTTTCTACTGTCCCATAACATAAACCTCACAAATAAAGTTAAAATCTTATAAGATATAGTTATATGCCTTCAGTTTTTGATTTTGCAATGATTTCACTGTTTGGATGTGTTTTTCTATTTGTGTCTGTTTTTGTGCACATTCAGCAAGTATACGGCTGTTTTCTGATTTTTTTCAATTTTCTACTGTCCCATAACATAAACCTCACAAATAAAGTAAAAATCTTATAAGATATAGTTATATGCCTTCAGTGTTTGATTTTGCAATGATTTCACTGTTTGGATGTGTTTTTCTATTTGTGTCTATTTTTGTCCACATTCATCAAGTATACGGATGTTTTCTGATTTTTTTCAATTTTCTACTGTCCCATAACATAAACCTCACAAATAAAGTTAAAATCTTATAAGATATAGTTATATGCCTTCAGTGTTTGATTTTGCAATGATTTCACTGTTTGGATGTGTTTTTCTATTTGTGTCTGTTTTTGAGCACTTTCAGCAAGTATACGGCTGTTTTCTGATTTTTTTAAATTTTCTACTGTCCCATAACATAAACCTCACAAATGAAGTTAACATCTTATAAGATATAGTTATATGCCGTCAGTGTTTGATTTTGCAATGATTTCACTGTTTGGATGTGTTTTTCTATTTGTGTCTGTTTTTGTGCACATTCAGCAAGTATACGGCTGTTTTCTGATTTTTTTCAATTTTCTACTGTCCCATAACATAAACCTCACAAATTAAGTTAACATCTTATAAGATATAGTTATATGCTGTCAGTGTTTGATTTTGCAATGATTTCACTGTTTGGATGTGTTTTTCTATTTGTGTCTTTTGTTGTGCACATTCAGCAAGTATACGGCTGTTTTCTGATTTTTTTCAATTTTCTATTGTCCCGTAACATAAACCTCACAAATAAAGTTAACATCTTATAAGATACACTTCTGTAACCTCAGTGTTTGATTTTGCAATGATTTCACTGTTTGGATGTGTTTTTCTATTTGTGTCTGTTTTTGTGCGCATTCAGCAAGTATACGGCTGTTTTCTGATTTTTTTCAATTTTCTACTGTCCCATAACATAAACCTCACAAATAAAGATAACATCTTATAAGATATAGTTATATGCCTTCAGTGTTTGATTTTGCAATGATTTCACTGTTTGGATGTGTTTTTCTATTTGTGTCTGTTTTTGTGCACATTCAGCAAGTATACGGCTGTTTTCTGATTTTTTTCAATTTTCTACTGTCCCATAACATAAACCTCACAAATAAAGTAAAAATCTTATAAGATATAGTTATATGCCTTCAGTGTTTGATTTTGCAATGATTTCACTGTTTGGATGTGTTTTTCTATTTGTGTCTATTTTTGTCCACATTCATCAAGTATACGGATGTTTTCTGATTTTTTTCAATTTTCTACTGTCCCATAACATAAACCTCACAAATAAAGTTAAAATCTTATAAGATATAGTTATATGCCTTCAGTGTTTGATTTTGCAATGATTTCACTGTTTGGATGTGTTTTTCTATTTGTGTCTGTTTTTGTGCACATTCAGCAAGTATACGGCTGTTTTCTGATTTTTTTCAATTTTCTACTGTCCCATAACATAAACCTCACAAATAAAGTTAACATCTTATAAGATATACTTCTGTAACCTCAGTGTTTGATTTTGCAATGATTTCACTGTTTGGATGTGTTTTTCTATTTGTGTCTGTTTTTGTGCACATTCAGCAAGTATACGGCTGTTTTCTGATTTTTTTCAATTTTCTACTGTCGCATAACATAAACCTCACAAATAAAGTTAAAATCTTATAAGATATACTTCTGTACCCTCAGTGTTTGATTTTGCAATGATTTCACTGTTTGGATGTGTTTTTCTATTTGTGTCTGTTTTGTGCACATTCAGCAAGTATACGGCTGTTTTCTGATTTTTTTTCAATTTTCTCCCCGCCCATAACATAAACCTCACAAATAAAGTTAAAATCTTATAAGATATAGTTATATGCCTTCAGGGTTTGATTTTGCAATGATTTCACTGTTTGGAAGTGTTTTTCTATTTGTGTCTTTTGTTGTGCACATTCAGCAAGTATACGGCTGTTTTCTGATTTTTTTCAATTTTCTACTGTCCCATAACATAAACCTCACAAATGAAGTTAACATCTTATAAGATAAAGTTATATGCCCTCAGTGTTTGATTTTGCAATGATTTCACTGTTTGCATGTGTTTTTCTATTTGTGTCTGTTTTTGTGCACATTCAGCAAGTATACGGCTGTTTTCTGATTTTTTTCAATTTTCTATTGTCCCGTAACATAAACCTCACAAATAAAGTTAACATCTTATAAGATACACTTCTGTAACCTCAGTGTTTGATTTTGCAATGATTTCACTGTTTGGATGTGTTTTTCTATTTGTGTCTGTTTTTGTGCGCATTCAGCAAGTATACGGCTGTTTGCTGATTTTTTTCAATTTTCTACTGTCCCATAACATAAACCTCACAAATGAAGTTAACATCTTATAAGATAAAGTTATATGCCCTCAGTGTTTGATTTTGCAATGATTTCACTGTTTGGATGTGTTTTTCTATTTGTGTCTGTTTTGTGCACATTCAGCAAGTATACGGCTGTTTTCTGATTTTTTTCAATTTTCTACTGTCCCATAACATAAACCTCACAAATAAAGTTAAAATCTTATAAGATATAGTTATATGCCTTCAGTGTTTGATTTTGCAATGATTTCACTGTTTGGATGTGTTTTTCTATTTGTGTCTGTTTTTGTGCACATTCAGCAAGTATACGGCTGTTTTCTGATTTTTTTCAATTTTCTACTGTCGCATAACATAAACCTCATAAATAAAGTTAAAATCTTATAAGATATACTTCTGTACCCTCAGTGTTTGATTTTGCAATGATTTCACTGTTTGGATGTGTTTTTCTATTTGTGTCTGTTTTGTGCACATTCAGCAAGTATACGGCTGTTTTCTGATTTTTTTCAATTTTCTCCCCGCCCATAACATAAACCTCACAAATAAAGTTAAAATCTTATAAGATATAGTTATATGCCTTCAGTGTTTGATTTTGCAATGATTTCACTGTTTGGATGTGTTTTTCTATTTGTGTCTGTTTTTGAGCACTTTCAGCAAGTATACGGCTGTTTTCTGATTTTTTTAAATTTTCTACTGTCCCATAACATAAACCTCACAAATGAAGTTAACATCTTATAAGATATAGTTATATGCCGTCAGTGTTTGATTTTGCAATGATTTCACTGTTTGGATGTGTTTTTCTATTTGTGTCTGTTTTTGTGCACATTCAGCAAGTATACGGCTGTTTTCTGATTTTTTTCAATTTTCTACTGTCCCATAACATAAACCTCACAAATTAAGTTAACATCTTATAAGATATAGTTATATGCTGTCAGTGTTTGATTTTGCAATGATTTCACTGTTTGGATGTGTTTTTCTATTTGTGTCTTTTGTTGTGCACATTCAGCAAGTATACGGCTGTTTTCTGATTTTTTTCAATTTTCTATTGTCCCGTAACATAAACCTCACAAATAAAGTTAACATCTTATAAGATACACTTCTGTAACCTCAGTGTTTGATTTTGCAATGATTTCACTGTTTGGATGTGTTTTTCTATTTGTGTCTGTTTTTGTGCGCATTCAGCAAGTATACGGCTGTTTTCTGATTTTTTTCAATTTTCTACTGTCCCATTACATAAACCTCACAAATAAAGATAACATCTTATAAGATATAGTTATATGCCTTCAGTGTTTGATTTTGCAATGATTTCACTGTTTGGATGTGTTTTTCTATTTGTGTCTGTTTTTGTGCACATTCAGCAAGTATACGGCTGTTTTCTGATTTTTTTCAATTTTCTACTGTCCCATAACATAAACCTCACAAATAAAGTAAAAATCTTATAAGATATAGTTATATGCCTTCAGTGTTTGATTTTGCAATGATTTCACTGTTTGGATGATTTTTTCTATTTGTGTCTATTTTTGTCCACATTCATCAAGTATACGGATGTTTTCTGATTTTTTTCAATTTTCTACTGTCCCATAACATAAACCTCACAAATAAAGTTAAAATCTTATAAGATATAGTTATATGCCTTCAGTGTTTGATTTTGCAATGATTTCACTGTTTGGATGTGTTTTTCTATTTGTGTCTGTTTTTGTGCACATTCAGCAAGTATACGGCTGTTTTCTGATTTTTTTCAATTTTCTACTGTCCCATAACATAAACCTCACAAATAAAGTTAACATCTTATAAGATATACTTCTGTAACCTCAGTGTTTGATTTTGCAATGATTTCACTGTTTGGATGTGTTTTTCTATTTGTGTCTGTTTTTGTGCACATTCAGCAAGTATACGGCTGTTTTCTGATTTTTTTCAATTTTCTACTGTCGCATAACATAAACCTCACAAATAAAGTTAAAATCTTATAAGATATACTTCTGTACCCTCAGTGTTTGATTTTGCAATGATTTCACTGTTTGGATGTGTTTTTCTATTTGTGTCTGTTTTGTGCACATTCAGCAAGTATACGGCTGTTTTCTGATTTTTTTTCAATTTTCTCCCCGCCCATAACATAAACCTCACAAATAAAGTTAAAATCTTATAAGATATAGTTATATGCCTTCAGGGTTTGATTTTGCAATGATTTCACTGTTTGGAAGTGTTTTTCTATTTGTGTCTTTTGTTGTGCACATTCAGCAAGTATACGGCTGTTTTCTGATTTTTTTCAATTTTCTACTGTCCCATAACATAAACCTCACAAATGAAGTTAACATCTTATAAGATAAAGTTATATGCCCTCAGTGTTTGATTTTGCAATGATTTCACTGTTTGCATGTGTTTTTCTATTTGTGTCTGTTTTTGTGCACATTCAGCAAGTATACGGCTGTTTTCTGATTTTTTTCAATTTTCTATTGTCCCGTAGCATAAACCTCATAAATAAAGTTAACATCTTATAAGATATACTTCTGTAACCTCAGTGTTTGATTTTGCAATGATTTCACTGTTTGGATGTGTTTTTCTATTTGTGTCTGTTTTGTGCACATTCAGCAAGTATACGGCTGTTTTCTGATTTTTTTCAATTTTCTACTGTCCCATAACATAAACCTCACAAATAAAGTTAAAATCTTATAAGATATAGTTATATGCCTTCAGTGTTTGATTTTGCAATGATTTCACTGTTTGGATGTGTTATTCTATTTGTGTCTGTTTTTGTGCACATTCAGCAAGTATACGGCTGTTTTCTGATTTTTTTCAATTTTCTACTGTCCCATAACATAAACCTCACAAATAAAGTAGAAATCTTATAAGATATAGTTATATGCCTTCAGTGTTTGATTTTGCAATGATTTCACTGTTTGGATGTGTTTTTCTATTTGTGTCTGTTTTTGAGCACTTTCAGCAAGTATACGGCTGTTTTCTGATTTTTTTAAATTTTCTACTGTCCCATAACATAAACCTCACAAATGAAGTTAACATCTTATAAGATATAGTTATATGCCGTCAGTGTTTGATTTTGCAATGATTTCACTGTTTGGATGTGTTTTTCTATTTGTGTCTGTTTTTGTGCACATTCAGCAAGTATACGGCTGTTTTCTGATTTTTTTCAATTTTCTACTGTCCCATAACATAAACCTCACAAATGAAGTTAACATCTTATAAGATATAGTTATATGCTGTCAGTGTTTGATTTTGCAATGATTTCACTGTTTGGATGTGTTTTTCTATTTGTGTCTTTTGTTGTGCACATTCAGCAAGTATACGGCTGTTTTCTGATTTTTTTCAATTTTCTATTGTCCCGTAACATAAACCTCACAAATAAAGTTAACATCTTATAAGATACACTTCTGTAACCTCAGTGTTTGATTTTGCAATGATTTCACTGTTTGGATGTGTTTTTCTATTTGTGTCTGTTTTTGTGCGCATTCAGCAAGTATACGGCTGTTTTCTGATTTTTTTCAATTTTCTACTGTCCCATAACATAAACCTCACAAATGAAGTTAACATCTTATAAGATAAAGTTATATGCCCTCAGTGTTTGATTTTGTAATGATTTCACTGTTTGCATGTGTTTTTCTATTTGTGTCTGTTTTTGTGCACATTCAGCAAGTATACGGCTGTTTTCTGATTTTTTTCAATTTTCTATTGTCCCGTAGCATAAACCTCATAAATAAAGTTAACATCTTATAAGATATACTTCTGTAACCTCAGTGTTTGATTTTGCAATGATTTCACTGTTTGGATGTGTTTTTCTATTTGTGTCTGTTTTGTGCACATTCAGCAAGTATACGGCTGTTTTCTGATTTTTTTCAATTTTCTACTGTCCCATAACATAAACCTCACAAATAAAGTTAAAATCTTATAAGATATAGTTATATGCCTTCAGTGTTTGATTTTGCAATGATTTCACTGTTTGGATGTGTTTTTCTATTTGTGTCTGTTTTTGTGAACATTCAGCAAGTATACGGCTGTTTTCTGATTTTTTTCAATTTTCTACTGTCCCATAACATAAACCTCACAAATAAAGTTAACATCTTATAAGATACACTTCTGTAACCTCAGTGTTTGATTTTGCAATGATTTCACTGTTTGGATGTGTTTTTCTATTTGTGTCTGTTTTTGTGCGCATTCAGCAAGTATACGGCTGTTTTCTGATTTTTTTCAATTTTCTACTGTCCCATAACATAAACCTCACAAATGAAGTTAACATCTTATAAGATAAAGTTATATGCCCTCAGTGTTTGATTTTGCAATGATTTCACTGTTTGCATGTGTTTTTCTATTTGTGTCTGTTTTTGTGCACATTCAGCAAGTATACGGCTGTTTTCTGATTTTTTTCAATTTTCTATTGTCCCGTAGCATAAACCTCATAAATAAAGTTAACATCTTATAAGATATACTTCTGTAACCTCAGTGTTTGATTTTGCAATGATTTCACTGTTTGGATGTGTTTTTCTATTTGTGTCTGTTTTGTGCACATTCAGCAAGTATACGGCTGTTTTCTGATTTTTTTTCAATTTTCTCCCCGCCCATAACATAAACCTCACAAATAAAGTTAAAATCTTATAAGATATAGTTATATGCCTTCAGGGTTTGATTTTGCAATGATTTCACTGTTTGGAAGTGTTTTTCTATTTGTGTCTTTTGTTGTGCACATTCAGCAAGTATACGGCTGTTTTCTGATTTTTTTCAATTTTCTACTGTCCCATCACATAAACCTCACAAATGAAGTTAACATCTTATAAGATAAAGTTATATGCCCTCAGTGTTTGATTTTGCAATGATTTCACTGTTTGCATGTGTTTTTCTATTTGTGTCTGTTTTTGTGCACATTCAGCAAGTATACGGCTGTTTTCTGATTTTTTTCAATTTTCTATTGTCCCGTAGCATAAACCTCATAAATAAAGTTAACATCTTATAAGATATACTTCTGTAACCTCAGTGTTTGATTTTGCAATGATTTCACTGTTTGGATGTGTTTTTCTATTTGTGTCTGTTTTGTGCACATTCAGCAAGTATACGGCTGTTTTCTGATTTTTTTCAATTTTCTACTGTCCCATAACATAAACCTCACAAATAAAGTTAAAATCTTATAAGATATAGTTATATGCCTTCAGTGTTTGATTTTGCAATGATTTCACTGTTTGGATGTGTTTTTCTATTTGTGTCTGTTTTTGTGCACATTCAATTCAATTCAATTCAATTCAATTTTATTTGTATAGCGCCAAATCATAACATACATTATCTCAGGGCACTGTACATAGACAACATCAAAGAGAGCAGAGAACCCCAACAGTTCACACAATGAGCAAGCACTAGGCATCAGTGGAGAGAAAAAACTCCCTCTTAACAGGAAGAAATCTCTGGCAGAACCAGGCTCAGAAATGTGCAGTCATCTGCCTCGACCGGTTGGGGTGAAAGGAAAATCGGGGACAGAGGAGAGGTGGAGGACAGAAAGGGGAGGGGGGAGAGAAAGGACAAGAGGGAGATGAGGTAGAGACAGAAGAGAGAGAGAGACCAGGAGCAGATACACAACAACTGTATCAAGTTACAAGTTAATACAATTAATGATATTGACTTTTTAATTATAGCACAATAATAATGGTGATGATGTGGGTAGCCTCGAAAACTGGATCTTGGTCCCGCAACCTGCATGATGAGAATACAGAGAGAGAGAGAGAGAGGGAAGGAAGGAAATACACAAACTAGGGAGAGAAAGAGACAAGGTTAATGACATATAAAAAGTCAAAATCATATCCTGAGTGTGAGAGAGTGAATGTGCGTGCACCACAGATAAAAAATCCCCCAGCAGTCTAGTTCTATAGCAGCATAACTAAGAGCTGGTCCAGGTTTCCCTGAACCAGCTCTAACTATAAGCTTTATCAAAAAGGAAAGTTTTAAGTTTAACTTTAAATACAGAGAGAGTGTCCGCCCCCCGAACTATCATTGGGAGCTGGTTCCACAGGAGAGGGGCCTGGTAACTAAAGGCTCTGCCTCCCATTCTGCTCTTGCAGACTCTAGGAACCACAAGTAAGCCTGTATTTTGTGACCTAAGTGGTCTATTAGGGCGATAAGGTAAGACTAAGTTTTTCAGGTATGAAGGGGCCTGACCATTAAGTGCTTTGTACGTGAGGAGGAGGATTTTAAATTTAATTCTAAACTGTACAGGGAGCCAGTGTAGAGAAGCTAACACTGGAGTTATATGGTCTCTCTTTCTAGTTCCTGTCAGAACTCGTGCTGCAGCATTTTGAATTAACTGAAGGGTTCTAACAGACTTGTTGGAACATCCTGATAATAAGGAGTTACAGTAATCTAATCTAGATGTAACAAAAGCATGAACTAGTTTTTCAGCATCCCGTAAAGACAGAATGTTTCTAATTTTCTTAATGTTCCGCAGGTGGAAGAAGGCTGTTCTGGAAATTAGTTTAATGTGTGAGTCAAATGACATTTCCTGGTCAAAAGTAACTCCAAGGTTCCTCACAGTGGAACTGGAAGCCAGGGTGATGTCATCTAAAGTGACAATGTGATCGGAAAGTTTTTCTCTGAGGTGTTTAGGGCCGAGTATAATGACCTCAGTTTTTTCTGAGTTTAAAAGTAGAAAGTTACAGGTCATCCAGGACTTAATGTCTCTGAGACATTCCTGGAGTTGAACAACCTGATTTATTTCATCCGGCCTCATTGATAAATAAAGCTGTGTGTCATCTGCATAACAATGAAAATGTATGTTGTGCTTTCTAATAATGTTCCCTAGAGGAAGCATATATAAGGTAAAAAGTATAGGCCCAAGCACTGAGCCTTGTGGAACTCCACAATTAACTTTAGTTTGAAGTGAGGCTTTATCATTAACATGAACAAACTGGAATCTATCAGATAAGTATGATTTAAACCAGCAGAGGGCAGCACCTGTGATACCAAGAGTCTGCTCCAGTCTCTGCAGTAGAATATTATGATCTATGGTGTCAAATGCAGCACTAAGATCCAACAGGACAAGTAAAGAGACTAGACCATTATCAGAAGCCAAGAGAAGATCATTACTAACTTTAACTAGTGCTGTTTCTGTGCTATGGTTTAATCTAAAACCTGACTGAAAATCTTCAAACAGGCCATTAATGCGCAAATATTCACATAGTTGATTAGCAACTACTTTTTCTAAGATTTTAGAAACAAAGGGAAGATTAGATATAGGTCGGTAGTTAGCTAAAATGTCTGGGTCAAGGGTCGCTTTTTTGAGAAGGGGTTTAATAACTGCTATTTTAAACGTTTGGGGCACATATCCAGTTAATAAGGATAGATTAATTTGAGTTAATATAGAGCTGTTAATTAAAGGAAAGACATCTTTAAACAGTTTGGTGGGGATAGGATCTAACTGACAGGTTGATGGCTTAGATGATGAAACTAATGATGTTAATTCAGGGAGATCTATAGGGGAGAAACTGTCTAAATGTGCACCTGGTGCTTCTAAAGCTCTTGTGCTAAAAGATGAGTCAGTCCCAATATGAGGGAGGAGATGATCAATATTTATTCTAATTGATGTTATTTTATTCACAAAAAAGTTCATAAAGTCATCACTGCTCAGTGTTAAAGGAATAGATGGTTCAGTGGAGCTGTGGCTCTGTGTCAGCCTGGCTACAGTGCTGAAAAGAAATCTATGATTATTCTTATTTTCTTCAATTAGAGAAGAATAATAGGCAGCTCTAGCTTTGTGTAGGGCTTTTTTGTAAGCTACAAAACCATCTTTCCAGGCTATATAAAATTCCTCTAGGTTATTGGAACGCCATTTTCTTTCTAATCTACGTAACCCCTGTTTAAGAGCACGAGTATTGGAGTTAAACCATGGTGCTCGTCTCATCTGATTCACCACCTTCTTTTTCAGAGGGGCAACACAATCTAATGTAGTACGCAGTGAGGCCGCTGTACTATCAACAAGGTTATCTATGAGGGCGGGAGTAAAATCACAAACGGTACCTTCAGATGTACTGACATATGGCACCGAGTTAAATAAAGGTTGCACTGTCTCTTTGAATGTATTAATATTATTATCAGACAGGCACCGGCTGTAGCTGTATTTCTTATTTATGTTATTGTAGTTCATTATTGTACAATTAAATGTGAGTAAATAATGATCAGTAAGGAGAGGGTTTTGAGGAACTATGTTTAAGTTATCAATATCAATACCATAAGTTAAAACAAGGTCGAGGGTGTGATTAAGGTAATGAGTTGGTTTATTAACGTGTTGAATAAAACCTATTGATTCCAACAGCGAGTTAAATGCGCAGCTAAGACTATCACGGTCAACATCTACATGGATGTTGAAATCCCCTACAATTATGATTTTATCCGTCTTAAGCACCAACTCAGATAAGAACTCAGAGAACTCTGATAGGAACTCTGAATAAGGAGCAGGTGGACGATAAACTGTGACTATCATAACTGGTTTTTGTGATTTCCAACTAGGATGAGCTAGATTAAGAATAAGGCTTTCAAACGATGAATATCCTAGTTTGGGTTTGGGATTGATTAATAATCTAGTATTAAAAATGGCTGCTACACCTCCTCCTCGGCCTGAGCTTCTAGGAATATGGGTATTAGCATGAGTGGGTGGAGTTGACTCATTTAGACTAACGTAATCTTCTTCATGTAACCAAGTTTCAGTTACACAGAATAAATCAATACAGTTGTCAGAAATGAGATCATTTATTAAAACAGATTTTGAGGAGAGAGACCTAATATTTAATAGTCCACATTTAAAAGTGGTATTATTTGACTCTATTTTATTGTTAGTATTAATCTTTATTAAGTTAGAATGTCTAACTCCTCTTCTGTTTGTTATTGATTTATTTACTTTATTTACTTTATTTACTTTAGTTTTTACTTTAGTAGGTCGAGGGACAGACACAGTCTCTATGGGGTTTTTAATTGGTGACTGCTCGTAAAGAAGCACAGAGAAGCATGAAAGACTGCAACTCTGTGTCCTGGTCTCAACTCTGGTTTGTCATGGGTTTCTAATAAAATGCTCTAAGCTGCTAGATAAGAGAGCTGCTCCATCCAAAGTAGGATGGACGCCGTCTCTCTTCATGAGACCAGGTTTCCCCCAGAAGTTTTGCCAGTTATCTAAAAACCCAATGTTGTTTTCTGGACACCACCTCGACAGCCAGCGATTGAATGATGACATGCGGCTATACATGTCATCACTGGTTACATTGGGCAAAGGACCAGAGAAAATTACGTTGTCCGACATAGATTGTGCGTACCTACACACAGACTTAACATTAACTTTCGTGACCTCCGATTGGCGTAATCGGGTGTCATTACTGCCGACGTGAATAATAACTTCACTGAATGTACGTTTATCTGTAGCCAGCAGTTTCAGATAAGATTCTATGTCGCCCGCTCTGGCCCCGGGAAAACACTTGACTGTGGTCGCTGGCGTTGCTATTTTCACGTTCCTCAGGATGGAATCACCAATCACCAGAGTTGGTTTCTCAGTCTGTGTGGTGCTGAGAGGGGAAAACTTGTTTGAGGTGTGAACAGGTTGGTGGTGGACAGGACTCTTAGGCTTAACACTACGCCTCTTACTGCGGACAGTCACCCAGCTGCCCTGTTTGTCTCCCGGCTGCACGGGAGCTGCTGAGGGAGCTAATGCTATGTGGTCCGCACCGACTACTGGGGAGTGGCTAACTGATTTAGCTTCTATGGTGCGGAGCCGAGTTTCTACTTCACTAAGCCTCGCCTCCAACCTAGCCAGCAAGCTACATTTTTTACAAGTACTTTTATCGCTAAAGGAGGCAGAGGAGTAGCTAAACATGTGGCACACAACACAGGAGAGAGAAGGAGAAGGAGAGGGAGAGAGAGAAGCCATCGCTGCTAAGCTAACTTTACGCTAGCAGAGAGAGAAACACCGTACGTGATCTACGTAAACGATAGAGTTTGAACAAAAGTAGTGGGTGAGAATATTAGTCTTAGTACTAGTATTAGTAATAAAAACGAGCGTTTGTTCAGTTAGAACAGTCGATCGTTCCAGTAGATAGAAAACCGCAGAGAGCGCAGAAGGCACACAGCGTAACACCAGTGGAAGCACAGGAAGTGACACAATACGTTACCGCCCCGGACCAAATGAGTTCACTCTCCCTTCAATTCAGCAAGTATACGGCTGTTTTCTGATTTTTTTCAATTTTCTACTGTCCCATAACATAAACCTCACAAATAAAGTTAACATCTTATAAGATATACTTCTGTAACCTCAGTGTTTGATTTTGCAATGATTTCACTGTTTGGATGTGTTTTTCTATTTGTGTCTGTTTTTGTGCACATTCAGCAAGTATACGGCTGTTTTCTGATTTTTTTCAATTTTCTACTGTCGCATAACATAAACCTCACAAATAAAGTTAAAATCTTATAAGATATACTTCTGTACCCTCAGTGTTTGATTTTGCAATGATTTCACTGTTTGGATGTGTTTTTCTATTTGTGTCTGTTTTGTGCACATTCAGCAAGTATACGGCTGTTTTCTGATTTTTTTCAATTTTCTACTGTCCCATAACATAAACCTCACAAATAAAGTAAAAATCTTATAAGATATAGTTATATGCCTTCAGTGTTTGATTTTGCAATGATTTCACTGTTTGGATGTGTTTTTCTATTTGTGTCTATTTTTGTCCACATTCATCAAGTATACGGATGTTTTCTGATTTTTTTCAATTTTCTACTGTCCCATAACATAAACCTCACAAATGAAGTTAACATCTTATAAGATATAGTTATATGCTGTCAGTGTTTGATTTTGCAATGATTTCACTGTTTGGATGTGTTTTTCTATTTGTGTCTTTTGTTGTGCACATTCAGCAAGTATACGGCTGTTTTCTGATTTTTTTCAATTTTCTACTGTCCCATAACATAAACCTCACAAATAAAGTTAAAATCTTATAAGATATAGTTATATGCCTTCAGTGTTTGATTTTGCAATGATTTCACCGTTTGGATGTGTTTTTCTATTTGTGTCTGTTTTTGTGCACATTCAGCAAGTATACGGCTGTTTTCTGATTTTTTTCAATTTTCTACTGTCCCATAACATAAACCTCACAAATAAAGTAAAAATCTTATAAGATATAGTTATATGCCTTCAGTGTTTGATTTTGCAATGATTTCACTGTTTGGATGTGTTTTTCTATTTGTGTCTATTTTTGTCCACATTCATCAAGTATACGGATGTTTTCTGATTTTTTTCAATTTTCTACTGTCGCATAACATAAACCTCACAAATAAAGTTAAAATCTTATAAGATATACTTCTGTACCCTCAGTGTTTGATTTTGCAATGATTTCACTGTTTGGATGTGTTTTTCTATTTGTGTCTGTTTTGTGCACATTCAGCAAGTATACGGCTGTTTTCTGATTTTTTTTCAATTTTCTCCCCACCCATAACATAAACCTCACAAATAAAGTTAAAATCTTATAAGATATAGTTATATGCCTTCAGGGTTTGATTTTGCAATGATTTCACTGTTTGGAAGTGTTTTTCTATTTGTGTCTTTTGTTGTGCACATTCAGCAAGTATACGGCTGTTTTCTGATTTTTTTCAATTTTCTACTGTCCCATAACATAAACCTCACAAATAAAGTTAAAATCTTATAAGATATAGTTATATGCCTTCGGTGTTTGATTTTGCAATGATTTCACCGTTTGGATGTGTTTTTCTATTTGTGTCTGTTTTTGTGCACATTCAGCAAGTATACGGCTGTTTTCTGATTTTTTTCAATTTTCAACTGTCCCATAACTTAAACCTCACAAATAAAGTAAAAATCTTATAAGATATAGTTATATGCCTTCAGTGTTTGATTTTGCAATGATTTCACTGTTTGGATGTGTTTTTCTATTTGTGTCTATTTTTGTCCACATTCATCAAGTATACGGATGTTTTCTGATTTTTTTCAATTTTCTACTGTCGCATAACATAAACCTCACAAATAAAGTTAAAATCTTATAAGATATACTTCTGTACCCTCAGTGTTTGATTTTGCAATGATTTCACTGTTTGGATGTGTTTTTCTATTTGTGTCTGTTTTGTGCACATTCAGCAAGTATACGGCTGTTTTCTGATTTTTTTTCAATTTTCTCCCCGCCCATAACATAAACCTCACAAATAAAGTTAAAATCTTATAAGATATAGTTATATGCCTTCAGGGTTTGATTTTGCAATGATTTCACTGTTTGGAAGTGTTTTTCTATTTGTGTCTTTTGTTGTGCACATTCAGCAAGTATACGGCTGTTTTCTGATTTTTTTCAATTTTCTACTGTCCCATAACATAAACCTCACAAATGAAGTTAACATCTTATAAGATAAAGTTATATGCCCTCAGTGTTTGATTTTGCAATGATTTCACTGTTTGCATGTGTTTTTCTATTTGTGTCTGTTTTTGTGCACATTCAGCAAGTATACGGCTGTTTTCTGATTTTTTTCAATTTTCTATTGTCCCGTAGCATAAACCTCATAAATAAAGTTAACATCTTATAAGATATACTTCTGTAACCTCAGTGTTTGATTTTGCAATGATTTCACTGTTTGGATGTGTTTTTCTATTTGTGTCTGTTTTGTGCACATTCAGCAAGTATACGGCTGTTTTCTGATTTTTTTCAATTTTCTACTGTCCCATAACATAAACCTCACAAATAAAGTAAAAATCTTATAAGATATAGTTATATGCCTTCAGTGTTTGATTTTGCAATGATTTCACTGTTTGGATGTGTTTTTCTATTTGTGTCTATTTTTGTCCACATTCATCAAGTATACGGATGTTTTCTGATTTTTTTCAATTTTCTACTGTCCCATAACATAAACCTCACAAATAAAGTTAAAATCTTATAAGATATAGTTATATGCCTTCAGTGTTTGATTTTGCAATGATTTCACTGTTTGGATGTGTTTTTCTATTTGTGTCTGTTTTTGAGCACTTTCAGCAAGTATACGGCTGTTTTCTGATTTTTTTAAATTTTCTACTGTCCCATAACATAAACCTCACAAATGAAGTTAACATCTTATAAGATATAGTTATATGCCGTCAGTGTTTGATTTTGCAATGATTTCACTGTTTGGATGTGTTTTTCTATTTGTGTCTGTTTTTGTGCACATTCAGCAAGTATACGGCTGTTTTCTGATTTTTTTCAATTTTCTACTGTCCCATAACATAAACCTCACAAATGAAGTTAACATCTTATAAGATATAGTTATATGCTGTCAGTGTTTGATTTTGCAATGATTTCACTGTTTGGATGTGTTTTTCTATTTGTGTCTGTTTTTGAGCACTTTCAGCAAGTATACGGCTGTTTTCTGATTTTTTTCAATTTTCTACTGTCGCATAACATAAACCTCACAAATAAAGTTAAAATCTTATAAGATATACTTCTGTACCCTCAGTGTTTGATTTTGCAATGATTTCACTGTTTGGATGTGTTTTTCTATTTGTGTCTGTTTTTGAGCACTTTCAGCAAGTATACGGCTGTTTTCTGATTTTTTTCAATTTTCTACTGTCGCATAACATAAACCTCACAAATAAAGTTAAAATCTTATAAGATATACTTCTGTACCCTCAGTGTTTGATTTTGCAATGATTTCACTGTTTGGATGTGTTTTTCTATTTGTGTCTGTTTTGTGCACATTCAGCAAGTATACGGCTGTTTTCTGATTTTTTTTCAATTTTCTCCCCGCCCATAACATAAACCTCACAAATAAAGTTAAAATCTTATAAGATATAGTTATATGCCTTCAGGGTTTGATTTTGCAATGATTTCACTGTTTGGAAGTGTTTTTCTATTTGTGTCTTTTGTTGTGCACATTCAGCAAGTATACGGCTGTTTTCTGATTTTTTTCAATTTTCTACTGTCCCATAACATAAACCTCACAAATGAAGTTAACATCTTATAAGATAAAGTTATATGCCCTCAGTGTTTGATTTTGCAATGATTTCACTGTTTGCATGTGTTTTTCTATTTGTGTCTGTTTTTGTGCACATTCAGCAAGTATACGGCTGTTTTCTGATTTTTTTCAATTTTCTATTGTCCCGTAGCATAAACCTCATAAATAAAGTTAACATCTTATAAGATATACTTCTGTAACCTCAGTGTTTGATTTTGCAATGATTTCACTGTTTGGATGTGTTTTTCTATTTGTGTCTGTTTTGTGCACATTCAGCAAGTATACGGCTGTTTTCTGATTTTTTTCAATTTTCTACTGTCCCATAACATAAACCTCACAAATAAAGTAAAAATCTTATAAGATATAGTTATATGCCTTCAGTGTTTGATTTTGCAATGATTTCACTGTTTGGATGTGTTTTTCTATTTGTGTCTATTTTTGTCCACATTCATCAAGTATACGGATGTTTTCTGATTTTTTTCAATTTTCTACTGTCCCATAACATAAACCTCACAAATAAAGTTAAAATCTTATAAGATATAGTTATATGCCTTCAGTGTTTGATTTTGCAATGATTTCACTGTTTGGATGTGTTTTTCTATTTGTGTCTGTTTTTGAGCACTTTCAGCAAGTATACGGCTGTTTTCTGATTTTTTTAAATTTTCTACTGTCCCATAACATAAACCTCACAAATGAAGTTAACATCTTATAAGATATAGTTATATGCCGTCAGTGTTTGATTTTGCAATGATTTCACTGTTTGGATGTGTTTTTCTATTTGTGTCTGTTTTTGTGCACATTCAGCAAGTATACGGCTGTTTTCTGATTTTTTTCAATTTTCTACTGTCCCATAACATAAACCTCACAAATGAAGTTAACATCTTATAAGATATAGTTATATGCTGTCAGTGTTTGATTTTGCAATGATTTCACTGTTTGGATGTGTTTTTCTATTTGTGTCTTTTGTTGTGCACATTCAGCAAGTATACGGCTGTTTTCTGATTTTTTTCAATTTTCTACTGTCCCATAACATAAACCTCACAAATAAAGTTAAAATCTTATAAGATATAGTTATATGCCTTCAGTGTTTGATTTTGCAATGATTTCACCGTTTGGATGTGTTTTTCTATTTGTGTCTGTTTTTGTGCACATTCAGCAAGTATACGGCTGTTTTCTGATTTTTTTCAATTTTCTACTGTCCCATAACATAAACCTCACAAATAAAGTAAAAATCTTATAAGATATAGTTATATGCCTTCAGTGTTTGATTTTGCAATGATTTCACTGTTTGGATGTGTTTTTCTATTTGTGTCTATTTTTGTCCACATTCATCAAGTATACGGATGTTTTCTGATTTTTTTCAATTTTCTACTGTCCCATAACATAAACCTCACAAATAAAGTTAAAATCTTATAAGATATAGTTATATGCCTTCAGTGTTTGATTTTGCAATGATTTCACTGTTTGGATGTGTTTTTCTATTTGTGTCTGTTTTTGAGCACTTTCAGCAAGTATACGGCTGTTTTCTGATTTTTTTAAATTTTCTACTGTCCCATAACATAAACCTCACAAATGAAGTTAACATCTTATAAGATATAGTTATATGCCGTCAGTGTTTGATTTTGCAATGATTTCACTGTTTGGATGTGTTTTTCTATTTGTGTCTGTTTTTGTGCACATTCAGCAAGTATACGGCTGTTTTCTGATTTTTTTCAATTTTCTACTGTCCCATAACATAAACCTCACAAATGAAGTTAACATCTTATAAGATATAGTTATATGCTGTCAGTGTTTGATTTTGCAATGATTTCACTGTTTGGATGTGTTTTTCTATTTGTGTCTGTTTTTGTGCACATTCAGCAAGTATACGGCTGTTTTCTGATTTTTTTCAATTTTCTACTGTCCCATAACATAAACCTCACAAATGAAGTTAACATCTTATAAGATATAGTTATATGCCTTCAGTGTTTGATTTTGCAATGATTTCACTGTTTGGATGTGTTTTTCTATTTGTGTCTGTTTTTGTGCACATTCAGCAAGTATACGGCTGTTTTCTGATTTTTTTCAATTTTCTACTGTCCCATAACATAAACCTCACAAATAAAGTAAAAATCTTATAAGATATAGTTATATGCCTTCAGTGTTTGATTTTGCAATGATTTCACTGTTTGGATGTGTTTTTCTATTTGTGTCTATTTTTGTCCACATTCATCAAGTATACGGATGTTTTCTGATTTTTTTCAATTTTCTACTGTCCCATAACATAAACCTCACAAATAAAGTTAAAATCTTATAAGATATAGTTATATGCCTTCAGTGTTTGATTTTGCAATGATTTCACTGTTTGGATGTGTTTTTCTATTTGTGTCTGTTTTTGTGCACATTCAGCAAGTATACGGCTGTTTTCTGATTTTTTTCAATTTTCTACTGTCCCATAACATAAACCTCACAAATAAAGTTAACATCTTATAAGATATACTTCTGTAACCTCAGTGTTTGATTTTGCAATGATTTCACTGTTTGGATGTGTTTTTCTATTTGTGTCTGTTTTTGTGCACATTCAGCAAGTATACGGCTGTTTTCTGATTTTTTTCAATTTTCTACTGTCCCATAACATAAACCTCACAAATAAAGTTAACATCTTATAAAATATACTTCTGTAACCTCAGTGTTTGATTTTGCAATGATTTCACTGTTTGGATGTGTTTTTCTATTTGTGTCTGTTTTTGTGCACATTCAGCAAGTATACGGCTGTTTTCTGATTTTTTTCAATTTTCTACTGTCGCATAACATAAACCTCACAAATAAAGTTAAAATCTTATAAGATATACTTCTGTACCCTCAGTGTTTGATTTTGCAATGATTTCACTGTTTGGATGTGTTTTTCTATTTGTGTCTGTTTTGTGCACATTCAGCAAGTATACGGCTGTTTTCTGATTTTTTTTCAATTTTCTCCCCGCCCATAACATAAACCTCACAAATAAAGTTAAAATCTTATAAGATATAGTTATATGCCTTCAGGGTTTGATTTTGCAATGATTTCACTGTTTGGAAGTGTTTTTCTATTTGTGTCTTTTGTTGTGCACATTCAGCAAGTATACGGCTGTTTTCTGATTTTTTTCAATTTTCTACTGTCCCATAACATAAACCTCACAAATGAAGTTAACATCTTATAAGATAAAGTTATATGCCCTCAGTGTTTGATTTTGCAATGATTTCACTGTTTGCATGTGTTTTTCTATTTGTGTCTGTTTTTGTGCACATTCAGCAAGTATACGGCTGTTTTCTGATTTTTTTCAATTTTCTATTGTCCCGTAGCATAAACCTCATAAATAAAGTTAACATCTTATAAGATATACTTCTGTAACCTCAGTGTTTGATTTTGCAATGATTTCACTGTTTGGATGTGTTTTTCTATTTGTGTCTGTTTTGTGCACATTCAGCAAGTATACGGCTGTTTTCTGATTTTTTTCAATTTTCTACTGTCCCATAACATAAACCTCACAAATAAAGTTAAAATCTTATAAGATATAGTTATATGCCTTCAGTGTTTGATTTTGCAATGATTTCACTGTTTGGATGTGTTATTCTATTTGTGTCTGTTTTTGTGCACATTCAGCAAGTATACGGCTGTTTTCTGATTTTTTTCAATTTTCTACTGTCCCATAACATAAACCTCACAAATAAAGTAAAAATCTTATAAGATATAGTTATATGCCTTCAGTGTTTGATTTTGCAATGATTTCACTGTTTGGATGTGTTTTTCTATTTGTGTCTGTTTTTGAGCACTTTCAGCAAGTATACGGCTGTTTTCTGATTTTTTTAAATTTTCTACTGTCCCATAACATAAACCTCACAAATGAAGTTAACATCTTATAAGATATAGTTATATGCCGTCAGTGTTTGATTTTGCAATGATTTCACTTTTTGGATTTGTTTTTCTATTTGTGTCTGTTTTTGTGCACATTCAGCAAGTATACGGCTGTTTTCTGATTTTTTTCAATTTTCTACTGTCCCATAACATAAACCTCACAAATGAAGTTAACATCTTATAAGATATAGTTATATGCTGTCAGTGTTTGATTTTGCAATGATTTCACTGTTTGGATGTGTTTTTCTATTTGTCTCTTTTGTTGTGCACATTCAGCAAGTATACGGCTGTTTTCTGATTTTCTTCAATTTTCTATTGTCCCGTAACATAAACCTCACAAATAAAGTTAACATCTTATAAGATACACTTCTGTAACCTCAGTGTTTGATTTTGCAATGATTTCACTGTTTGGATGTGTTTTTCTATTTGTGTCTGTTTTTGTGCGCATTCAGCAAGTATACGGCTGTTTTCTGATTTTTTTCAATTTTCTACTGTCCCATAACATAAACCTCACAAATGAAGTTAACATCTTATAAGATAAAGTTATATGCCCTCAGTGTTTGATTTTGCAATGATTTCACTGTTTGCATGTGTTTTTCTATTTGTGTCTGTTTTTGTGCACATTCAGCAAGTATACGGCTGTTTTCTGATTTTTTTCAATTTTCTATTGTCCCGTAGCATAAACCTCATAAATAAAGTTAACATCTTATAAGATATACTTCTGTAACCTCAGTGTTTGATTTTGCAATGATTTCACTGTTTGGATGTGTTTTTCTATTTGTGTCTGTTTTGTGCACATTCAGCAAGTATACGGCTGTTTTCTGATTTTTTTCAATTTTCTACTGTCCCATAACATAAACCTCACAAATAAAGTTAAAATCTTATAAGATATAGTTATATGCCTTCAGTGTTTGATTTTGCAATGATTTCACTGTTTGGATGTGTTTTTCTATTTGTGTCTGTTTTTGTGCACATTCAGCAAGTATACGGCTGTTTTCTGATTTTTTTCAATTTTCTACTGTCCCATAACATAAACCTCACAAATAAAGTTAACATCTTATAAGATACACTTCTGTAACCTCAGTGTTTGATTTTGCAATGATTTCACTGTTTGGATGTGTTTTTCTATTTGTGTCTGTTTTTGTGCAGATTCAGCAAGTATACGGCTGTTTTCTGATTTTTTTCAATTTTCTACTGTCCCATAACATAAACCTCACAAATGAAGTTAACATCTTTTAAGATAAAGTTATATGCCCTCAGTGTTTGATTTTGCAATGATTTCACTGTTTGCATGTGTTTTTCTATTTGTGTCTGTTTTTGTGCACATTCAGCAAGTATACGGCTGTTTTCTGATTTTTTTCAATTTTCTATTGTCCCGTAGCATAAACCTCATAAATAAAGTTAACATCTTATAAGATATACTTCTGTAACCTCAGTGTTTGATTTTGCAATGATTTCACTGTTTGGATGTGTTTTTCTATTTGTGTCTGTTTTGTGCACATTCAGCAAGTATACGGCTGTTTTCTGATTTTTTTCAATTTTCTACTGTCCCATAACATAAACCTCACAAATAAAGTTAAAATCTTATAAGATATAGTTATATGCCTTCAGTGTTTGATTTTGCAATGATTTCACTGTTTGGATGTGTTTTTCTATTTGTGTCTGTTTTTGTGCACATTCAGCAAGTAAACGGCTGTTTTCTGATTTTTTTCAATTTTCTACTGTCCCATAACATAAACCTCACAAATAAAGTAAAAATCTTATAAGATATAGTTATATGCCTTCAGTGTTTGATTTTGCAATGATTTCACTGTTTGGATGTGTTTTTCTATTTGTGTCTATTTTTGTCCACATTCATCAAGTATACGGATGTTTTCTGATTTTTTTCAATTTTCTACTGTCCCATAACATAAACCTCACAAATAAAGTTAAAATCTTATAAGATATAGTTATATGCCTTCAGTGTTTGATTTTGCAATGATTTCACTGTTTGGATGTGTTTTTCTATTTGTGTCTGTTTTGTGCACATTCAGCAAGTATACGGCTGTTTTCTGATTTTTTTTCAATTTTCTCCCCGCCCATAACATAAACCTCACAAATAAAGTTAAAATCTTATAAGATATAGTTATATGCCTTCAGGGTTTGATTTTGCAATGATTTCACTGTTTGGAAGTGTTTTTCTATTTGTGTCTTTTGTTGTGCACATTCAGCAAGTATACGGCTGTTTTCTGATTTTTTTCAATTTTCTACTGTCCCATAACATAAACCTCACAAATGAAGTTAACATCTTATAAGATAAAGTTATATGCCCTCAGTGTTTGATTTTGCAATGATTTCACTGTTTGCATGTGTTTTTCTATTTGTGTCTGTTTTTGTGCACATTCAGCAAGTATACGGCTGTTTTCTGTTTTTTTTCAATTTTCTATTGTCCCGTAGCATAAACCTCATAAATAAAGTTAACATCTTATAAGATATACTTCTGTAACCTCAGTGTTTGATTTTGCAATGATTTCACTGTTTGGATGTGTTTTTCTATTTGTGTCTGTTTTGTGCACATTCAGCAAGTATACGGCTGTTTTCTGATTTTTTTCAATTTTCTACTGTCCCATAACATAAACCTCACAAATAAAGTTAAAATCTTATAAGATATAGTTATATGCCTTCAGTGTTTGATTTTGCAATGATTTCACTGTTTGGATGTGTTTTTCTATTTGTGTCTGTTTTTGTGCACATTCAGCAAGTATACGGCTGTTTTCTGATTTTTTTCAATTTTCTACTGTCCCATAACATAAACCTCACAAATAAAGTAAAAATCTTATAAGATATAGTTATATGCCTTCAGTGTTTGATTTTGCAATGATTTCACTGTTTGGATGTGTTTTTCTATTTGTGTCTGTTTTGTGCACATTCAGCAAGTATACGGATGTTTTCTGATTTTTTTCAATTTTCTACTGTCCCATAACATAAACCTCACAAATAAAGTAAAAATCTTATAAGATATAGTTATATGCCTTCAGTGTTTGATTTTGCAATGATTTCACTGTTTGGATGTGTTTTTCTATTTGTGTCTGTTTTTGAGCACTTTCAGCAAGTATACGGCTGTTTTCTGATTTTTTTAAATTTTCTACTGTCCCATAACATAAACCTCACAAATGAAGTTAACATCTTATAAGATATAGTTATATGCCGTCAGTGTTTGATTTTGCAATGATTTCACTTTTTGGATTTGTTTTTCTATTTGTGTCTGTTTTTGTGCACATTCAGCAAGTATACGGCTGTTTTCTGATTTTTTTCAATTTTCTACTGTCCCATAACATAAACCTCACAAATGAAGTTAACATCTTATAAGATATAGTTATATGCTGTCAGTGTTTGATTTTGCAATGATTTCACTGTTTGGATGTGTTTTTCTATTTGTCTCTTTTGTTGTGCACATTCAGCAAGTATACGGCTGTTTTCTGATTTTCTTCAATTTTCTATTGTCCCGTAACATAAACCTCACAAATAAAGTTAACATCTTATAAGATACACTTCTGTAACCTCAGTGTTTGATTTTGCAATGATTTCACTGTTTGGATGTGTTTTTCTATTTGTGTCTGTTTTTGTGCGCATTCAGCAAGTATACGGCTGTTTTCTGATTTTTTTCAATTTTCTACTGTCCCATAACATAAACCTCACAAATGAAGTTAACATCTTATAAGATAAAGTTATATGCCCTCAGTGTTTGATTTTGCAATGATTTCACTGTTTGCATGTGTTTTTCTATTTGTGTCTGTTTTTGTGCACATTCAGCAAGTATACGGCTGTTTTCTGATTTTTTTCAATTTTCTATTGTCCCGTAGCATAAACCTCATAAATAAAGTTAACATCTTATAAGATATACTTCTGTAACCTCAGTGTTTGATTTTGCAATGATTTCACTGTTTGGATGTGTTTTTCTATTTGTGTCTGTTTTGTGCACATTCAGCAAGTATACGGCTGTTTTCTGATTTTTTTCAATTTTCTACTGTCCCATAACATAAACCTCACAAATAAAGTTAAAATCTTATAAGATATAGTTATATGCCTTCAGTGTTTGATTTTGCAATGATTTCACTGTTTGGATGTGTTTTTCTATTTGTGTCTGTTTTTGTGCACATTCAGCAAGTATACGGCTGTTTTCTGATTTTTTTCAATTTTCTACTGTCCCATAACATAAACCTCACAAATAAAGTTAACATCTTATAAGATACACTTCTGTAACCTCAGTGTTTGATTTTGCAATGATTTCACTGTTTGGATGTGTTTTTCTATTTGTGTCTGTTTTTGTGCGCATTCAGCAAGTATACGGCTGTTTTCTGATTTTTTTCAATTTTCTACTGTCCCATAACATAAACCTCACAAATGAAGTTAACATCTTTTAAGATAAAGTTATATGCCCTCAGTGTTTGATTTTGCAATGATTTCACTGTTTGCATGTGTTTTTCTATTTGTGTCTGTTTTTGTGCACATTCAGCAAGTATACGGCTGTTTTCTGATTTTTTTCAATTTTCTATTGTCCCGTAGCATAAACCTCATAAATAAAGTTAACATCTTATAAGATATACTTCTGTAACCTCAGTGTTTGATTTTGCAATGATTTCACTGTTTGGATGTGTTTTTCTATTTGTGTCTGTTTTGTGCACATTCAGCAAGTATACGGCTGTTTTCTGATTTTTTTCAATTTTCTACTGTCCCATAACATAAACCTCACAAATAAAGTTAAAATCTTATAAGATATAGTTATATGCCTTCAGTGTTTGATTTTGCAATGATTTCACTGTTTGGATGTGTTTTTCTATTTGTGTCTGTTTTTGTGCACATTCAGCAAGTATACGGCTGTTTTCTGATTTTTTTCAATTTTCTACTGTCCCATAACATAAACCTCACAAATAAAGTAAAAATCTTATAAGATATAGTTATATGCCTTCAGTGTTTGATTTTGCAATGATTTCACTGTTTGGATGTGTTTTTCTATTTGTGTCTATTTTTGTCCACATTCATCAAGTATACGGATGTTTTCTGATTTTTTTCAATTTTCTACTGTCCCATAACATAAACCTCACAAATAAAGTTAAAATCTTATAAGATATAGTTATATGCCTTCAGTGTTTGATTTTGCAATGATTTCACTGTTTGGATGTGTTTTTCTATTTGTGTCTGTTTTGTGCACATTCAGCAAGTATACGGCTGTTTTCTGATTTTTTTTCAATTTTCTCCCCGCCCATAACATAAACCTCACAAATAAAGTTAAAATCTTATAAGATATAGTTATATGCCTTCAGGGTTTGATTTTGCAATGATTTCACTGTTTGGAAGTGTTTTTCTATTTGTGTCTTTTGTTGTGCACATTCAGCAAGTATACGGCTGTTTTCTGATTTTTTTCAATTTTCTACTGTCCCATAACATAAACCTCACAAATGAAGTTAACATCTTATAAGATAAAGTTATATGCCCTCAGTGTTTGATTTTGCAATGATTTCACTGTTTGCATGTGTTTTTCTATTTGTGTCTGTTTTTGTGCACATTCAGCAAGTATACGGCTGTTTTCTGATTTTTTTCAATTTTCTATTGTCCCGTAGCATAAACCTCATAAATAAAGTTAACATCTTATAAGATATACTTCTGTAACCTCAGTGTTTGATTTTGCAATGATTTCACTGTTTGGATGTGTTTTTCTATTTGTGTCTGTTTTGTGCACATTCAGCAAGTATACGGCTGTTTTCTGATTTTTTTCAATTTTCTACTGTCCCATAACATAAACCTCACAAATAAAGTTAAAATCTTATAAGATATAGTTATATGCCTTCAGTGTTTGATTTTGCAATGATTTCACTGTTTGGATGTGTTTTTCTATTTGTGTCTGTTTTTGTGCACATTCAGCAAGTATACGGCTGTTTTCTGATTTTTTTCAATTTTCTACTGTCCCATAACATAAACCTCACAAATAAAGTAAAAATCTTATAAGATATAGTTATATGCCTTCAGTGTTTGATTTTGCAATGATTTCACTGTTTGGATGTGTTTTTCTATTTGTGTCTATTTTTGTCCACATTCATCAAGTATACGGATGTTTTCTGATTTTTTTCAATTTTCTACTGTCCCATAACATAAACCTCACAAATAAAGTTAAAATCTTATAAGATATAGTTATATGCCGTCAGTGTTTCATTTTGCAATGATTTCACTGTTTGGATGTGTTTTTCTATTTGTGTCTGTTTTTGTGCGCATTCAGCAAGTATACGGCTGTTTTCTGATTTTTTTCAATTTTCTACTGTCCCATAACATAAACCTCACAAATAAAGTTAAAATCTTATAAGATATAGTTATATGCCTTCAGTGTTTGATTTTGCAATGATTTCACTGTTTGGATGTGTTTTTCTATTTGTGTCTGTTTTTGAGCACTTTCAGCAAGTATACGGCTGTTTTCTGATTTTTTTTAATTTTCTACTGTCCCATAACATAAACCTCACAAATGAAGTTAACATCTTATAAGATATAGTTATATGCCGTCAGTGTTTGATTTTGCAATGATTTCACTGTTTGGATGTGTTTTTCTATTTGTGTCTGTTTTTGTGCACATTCAGCAAGTATACGGCTGTTTTCTGATTTTTTTCAATTTTCTACTGTCCCATAACATAAACCTCACAAATGAAGTTAACATCTTATAAGATATAGTTATATGCTGTCAGTGTTTGATTTTGCAATGATTTCACTGTTTGGATGTGTTTTTCTATTTGTGTCTTTTGTTGTGCACATTCAGCAAGTATACGGCTGTTTTCTGATTTTTTTCAATTTTCTATTGTCCCGTAACATAAACCTCACAAATAAAGTTAACATCTTATAAGATACACTTCTGTAACCTCAGTGTTTGATTTTGCAATGATTTCACTGTTTGGATGTGTTTTTCTATTTGTGTCTGTTTTTGTGCGCATTCAGCAAGTATACGGCTGTTTTCTGATTTTTTTCAATTTTCTACTGTCCCATAACATAAACCTCACAAATAAAGATAACATCTTATAAGATATAGTTATATGCCTTCAGTGTTTGATTTTGCAATGATTTCACTGTTTGGATGTGTTTTTCTATTTGTGTCTGTTTTTGTGCGCATTCAGCAAGTATACGGCTGTTTTCTGATTTTTTTCAATTTTCTACTGTCCCATAACATAAACCTCACAAATAAAGTTAACATCTTATAAGATATACTTCTGTACCCTCAGTGTTTGATTTTGCAATGATTTCACTGTTTGGATGTGTTTTTCTATTTGTGTCTTTTGTTGTGCACATTCAGCAAGTATCGACTGTTTTCTGATTTTTTTCAATTTTCTATTGTCCCATAACATAAACCTCACAAATAAAGTTAAAATCTTATAAGATATAGTTATATGCCTTCAGTGTTTGATTTTGCAATGATTTCACTGTTTGGATGTGTTTTTCTATTTGTGTCTGTTTTTGTGCACATTCAGCAAGTATACGGCTGTTTTCAGATTTTTTTCAATTTTCTACTGTCGCATAACATAAACCTCACAAATAAAGTTAACATCTTATAAGATATACTTCTGTACCCTCAGTGTTTGATTTTGCAATGATTTCACTGTTTGGATGTGTTTTTCTATTTGTGTCTGTTTTTGTGCGCATTCAGCAAGTATACGGCTGTTTTCTGATTTTTTTCAATTTTCTACTGTCGCATAACATAAACCTCACAAATAAAGTTAACATCTTATAAGATATACTTCTGTACCCTCAGTGTTTGATTTTGCAATGATTTCACTGTTTGGATGTGTTTTTTTATTTGTGTCTGTTTTGTGCACATTCAGCAAGTATACGGCTGTTTTCTGATTTTTTTCAATTTTCTACTGTCCCATAACATAAACCTCACAAATAAAGTTAACATCTTATAAGATATACTTCTGTAACCTCAGTGTTTGATTTTGCAATGATTTCACTGTTTGGATGTGTTTTTCTATTTGTGTCTGTTTTTGTGCACATTCAGCAAGTATACGGCTGTTTTCTGATTTTTTTCAATTTTCTACTGTCGCATAACATAAACCTCACAAATAAAGTTAACATCTTATAAGATATACTTCTGTACCCTCAGTGTTTGATTTTGCAATGATTTCACTGTTTGGATGTGTTTTTCTATTTGTGTCTGTTTTGTGCACATTCAGCAAGTATACGGCTGTTTTCTGATTTTTTTCAATTTTCTACTGTCCCATAACTTAACCTCACAAATAAAGTTCACATCTTATAAGATATAGTTATATGCCTTCAGTGTTTGATTTTGCAATGATTTCACTGTTTGGATGTGTTTTTCTATTTGTGTCTGTTTTTGTGCGCATTCAGCAAGTATACGGCTGTTTTCTGATTTTTTTCAATTTTCTACTGTCGCATAACATAAACCACACAAATAAAGTTAACATCTTATAAGATATACTTCTGAACCCTCAGTGTTTGATTTTGCAATGATTTCACTGTTTGGATGTGTTTTTCTATTTGTGTCTGTTTTGTGCACATTCAGCAAGTATACGGCTGTTTTCTGATTTTTTTCAATTTTCTCCTCGCCCATTACATAAACCTCACAAATAAAGTTAACATCTTATAAGATATACTTCTGTAACCTCAGTGTTTGATTTTGCAATGATTTCACTGTTTGGATGTGTTTTTCTATTTGTGTCTGTTTTTGTGCACATTCAGCAAGTATACGGCTGTTTTCTGATTTTTTTCAATTTTCTACTGTCCCATAACATAAACCTCACAAATAAAGTTAAAATCTTATAAGATATAGTTATATGCCTTCAGGGTTTGATTTTGCAATGATTTCACTGTTTGGATGTGTTTTTCTATTTGTGTCTGTTTTTGTGCACATTCAGCAAGTATACGGCTGTTTTCTGATTTTTTTCAATTTTCTATTGTCCTGTAACATAAACCTCATAAATAAAGTTAACATCTTATAAGATATACTTCTGTTTGATTTTGCAATGATTTCACTGTTTGGATGTGTTTTTCTATTTGTGTCTTTTGTTTTGCACATTCAGCAAGTATACGGCTGTTTTCTGATTTTTTTGAATTTTCTACTGTCCCATAACATAAACCTCACAAATAAAGTTAAAATCTTATAAGATATAGTTATATGCCTTCAGTGTTTGATTTTGCAATGATTTCACTGTTTGGATGTGTTTTTCTATTTGTGTCTGTTTTTGTGCACATTCAGCAAGTATACGGCTGTTTTCGGATTTTTTTCATTTTTCTACTTTCCCATAACATAAACCTCACAAATGAAGTTAACATCTTAAAAGATTTTGTTCTGTACCCTCAGTGTTTGATTTTGCAATGATTTCACTGTTGGGATGTGTTTTTCTATAAGTGTCTGTTTGTGCCCCATTGAGCTGAGATAAGGCTGTTTTCGGAATTTTTAAATTTTTTTATTGTCCCATAACATAAACCTCACAAATAAAGTTAACATCTCATAAGATATAGTTTTATACCTTCAGTGTTTGATTTTGCAATGATTTCACTGTTTGAATGTGTTTTTCTATTTTTGTCTGTTTTTGTGCGCATTCACCTGGAATACGACTGTTTTCTGATTTCTTTTTCATTTTTCTACTGTCCCATAACATAAACCTCACAAATAAAGTTAACATCTTATAAGATATACTTCTGTACCCTCAGTGTTTGATTTTGCAATGATTTCACTGTTTGGATGTGTTTTTCTATATGTGTCTGTTTTTGTGATCATTCAGTAGGAAAACGGCTGTTTTCTGATTTTTTTCATTTTTCTACTGTCCCATAACATAAACCTCACAAATAAAGTTAACATCTTATAAGATATAGTTATATGCTGTCAGTGTTTGATTTTGCAATGATTTCACTGTTTGGATGTGTTTTTCTATTTGTGTCTGTTTTTGTGCGCATTCAGCAAGTATACGGCTGTTTTCTGATTTTTTTCAATTTTCTACTGTCCCATAACATAAACCTCACAAATAAAGATAACATCTTATAAGATATAGTTATATGCCTTCAGTGTTTGATTTTGCAATGATTTCACTGTTTGGATGTGTTTTTCTATTTGTGTCTGTTTTTGTGCGCATTCAGCAAGTATACGGCTGTTTTCTGATTTTTTTCAATTTTCTACTGTCCCATAACATAAACCTCACAAATAAAGTTAACATCTTATAAGATATACTTCTGTACCCTCAGTGTTTGATTTTGCAATGATTTCACTGTTTGGATGTGTTTTTCTATTTGTGTCTTTTGTTGTGCACATTCAGCAAGTATCGACTGTTTTCTGATTTTTTTCAATTTTCTATTGTCCCATAACATAAACCTCACAAATAAAGTTAAAATCTTATAAGATATAGTTATATGCCTTCAGTGTTTGATTTTGCAATGATTTCACTGTTTGGATGTGTTTTTCTATTTGTGTCTGTTTTTGTGCACATTCAGCAAGTATACGGCTGTTTTCAGATTTTTTTCAATTTTCTACTGTCGCATAACATAAACCTCACAAATAAAGTTAACATCTTATAAGATATACTTCTGTACCCTCAGTGTTTGATTTTGCAATGATTTCACTGTTTGGATGTGTTTTTCTATTTGTGTCTGTTTTTGTGCGCATTCAGCAAGTATACGGCTGTTTTCTGATTTTTTTCAATTTTCTACTGTCGCATAACATAAACCTCACAAATAAAGTTAACATCTTATAAGATATACTTCTGTACCCTCAGTGTTTGATTTTGCAATGATTTCACTGTTTGGATGTGTTTTTTTATTTGTGTCTGTTTTGTGCACATTCAGCAAGTATACTGCTGTTTTCTGATTTTTTTCAATTTTCTACTGTCCCATAACATAAACCTCACAAATAAAGTTAACATCTTATAAGATATACTTCTGTAACCTCAGTGTTTGATTTTGCAATGATTTCACTGTTTGGATGTGTTTTTCTATTTGTGTCTGTTTTTGTGCACATTCAGCAAGTATACGGCTGTTTTCTGATTTTTTTCAATTTTCTACTGTCGCATAACATAAACCTCACAAATAAAGTTAACATCTTATAAGATATACTTCTGTACCCTCAGTGTTTGATTTTGCAATGATTTCACTGTTTGGATGTGTTTTTCTATTTGTGTCTGTTTTGTGCACATTCAGCAAGTATACGGCTGTTTTCTGATTTTTTTCAATTTTCTACTGTCCCATAACTTAACCTCACAAATAAAGTTCACATCTTATAAGATATAGTTATATGCCTTCAGTGTTTGATTTTGCAATGATTTCACTGTTTGGATGTGTTTTTCTATTTGTGTCTGTTTTTGTGCGCATTCAGCAAGTATACGGCTGTTTTCTGATTTTTTTCAATTTTCTACTGTCGCATAACATAAACCACACAAATAAAGTTAACATCTTATAAGATATACTTCTGTACCCTCAGTGTTTGATTTTGCAATGATTTCACTGTTTGGATGTGTTTTTCTATTTGTGTCTGTTTTGTGCACATTCAGCAAGTATACGGCTGTTTTCTGATTTTTTTCAATTTTCTCCTCGCCCATTACATAAACCTCACAAATAAAGTTAACATCTTATAAGATATACTTCTGTAACCTCAGTGTTTGATTTTGCAATGATTTCACTGTTTGGATGTGTTTTTCTATTTGTGTCTGTTTTTGTGCACATTCAGCAAGTATACGGCTGTTTTCTGATTTTTTTGAATTTTCTACTGTCCCATAACATAAACCTCACAAATAAAGTTAAAATCTTATAAGATATAGTTATATGCCTTCAGTGTTTGATTTTGCAATGATTTCACTGTTTGGATGTGTTTTTCTATTTGTGTCTGTTTTTGTGCACATTCAGCAAGTATACGGCTGTTTTCTGATTTTTTTCAATTTTCTATTGTCCTGTAACATAAACCTCATAAATAAAGTTAACATCTTATAAGATATACTTCTGTTTGATTTTGCAATGATTTCACTGTTTGGATGTGTTTTTCTATTTGTGTCTTTTGTTTTGCACATTCAGCAAGTATACGGCTGTTTTCTGATTTTTTTTAATTTTCTACTGTCCCATAACATAAACCTCACAAATAAAGTTAAAATCTTATAAGATATAGTTATATGCCTTCAGTGTTTGATTTTGCAATGATTTCACTGTTTGGATGTGTTTTTCTATTTGTGTCTGTTTTTGTGCACATTCAGCAAGTATACGGCTGTTTTCTGATTTTTTTCAATTTTCTACTGTCGCATAACATAAACCTCACAAATAAAGTTAACATCTTATAAGATATACTTCTGTACCCTCAGTGTTTGATTTTGCAATGATTTCACTGTTTGGGTGTGTTTTTCTATTTGTGTCTGTTTTGTGCACATTCAGCAAGTGTACGGCTGTTTTCTGTTTTTTTTCAATTTTCTACTGTCCCATAACATAAACCTCACAAATAAAGTTAAAATCTTATAAGATATAGTTATATGCCTTCAGTGTTTGATTTTGCAATGATTTCACTGTTTGGATGTGTTTTTCTATTTGTGTCTGTTTTGTGCACATTCAGCAAGTATACGGCTGTTTTCAGATTTTTTTCAATTTTCTACTGTCCCATAACATAAACCTCACAAATAAAGTTAACATCTTATAAGATATACTTCTGTAACCTCAGTGTTTGATTTTGCAATGATTTCACTGTTTGGATGTGTTTTTCTATTTGTGTTTGTTTTGTGCACATTCAGCAAGTATACGGCTGTTTTCTGATTTTTTTCAATTTTCTACTGTCCCATAACATAAACCTCACAAATAAAGTTAAAATCTTATAAGATATAGTTATATGCCTTCAGTGTTTGATTTTGCAATGATTTCACTGTTTGGATGTGTTTTTCTATTTGTGTCTGTTTTTGTGCACATTCAGCAAGTATACGGCTGTTTTCGGATTTTTTTCATTTTTCTACTTTCCCATAACATAAACCTCACAAATGAAGTTAACATCTTAAAAGATTTTGTTCTGTACCCTCAGTGTTTGATTTTGCAATGATTTCACTGTTGGGATGTGTTTTTCTATAAGTGTCTGTTTGTGCCCCATTGAGCTGAGATAAGGCTGTTTTCGGAATTTTTAAATTTTTTTATTGTCCCATAACATAAACCTCACAAATAAAGTTAACATCTCATAAGATATAGTTTTATACCTTCAGTGTTTGATTTTGCAATGATTTCACTGTTTGAATGTGTTTTTCTATTTTTGTCTGTTTTTGTGCGCATTCACCTGGAATACGACTGTTTTCTGATTTCTTTTTCATTTTTCTACTGTCCCATAACATAAACCTCACAAATAAAGTTAACATCTTATAAGATATACTTCTGTACCCTCAGTGTTTGATTTTGCAATGATTTCACTGTTTGGATGTGTTTTTCTATATGTGTCTGTTTTTGTGATCATTCAGTAGGAAAACGGCTGTTTTCTGATTTTTTTCATTTTTCTACTGTCCCATAACATAAACCTCACAAATAAAGTTAACATCTTATAAGATATACTTCTGTACCCTCAGTGTTTGATTTTGCAATGATTTCACTGTTTGGATGTGTTTTTCTATTTGTGTCTGTTTTTGTGCACATTCAGCAGGGATACGGCTGTTTTCAGATTTTTTTTCATTTTTCTACTGTCCCATAACATAAACCTCACAAATAAAGTTAAAATCTTATAAGATATAGTTATATGCCTTCAGTGTTTGATTTTGCAATGATTTCACTGTTTGGATGTGTTTTTCTATTTGTGACTTTTTTTGTGCACATTCAGCAAGTATACGGCTGTTTTCTGATTTTTTTCAATTTTCTACTGTCCCATAACTTAAACCTCACAAATAAAGTTAACATCTTATAAGATCTACTTCTGTACCCTCAGTGTTTGATTTTGCAATGATTTCACTGTTTGGATGTTTTTTTCTATTTGTGTCTTTTGTTGTGCACATTCAGCAAGTATACGGCTGTTTTCTGATTTTTTTTTATTTTTCTACTGTCCCGTAACATAAACCTCACAAATAAAGTTAAAATCTTATAAGATATAGTTATTTACCCTCAGTGTTTGATTTTGCAATGATTTCACTGTTTGGATGTGTTTTTCTATTTGTGTCTGTTTTTGTGCGCATTCAGCAAGTATACGGCTGTTTTCTGATTTTTTTCAATTTTCTACTGTCCCATAACATAAACCTCACAAATAAAGTTAAAATCTTATAAGATATAGTTATTTACCCTCAGTGTTTGATTTTGCAATGATTTCACTGTTTGGATGTGTTTTTCTATTTGTGTCTGTTTTTGTGCACATTCAGCAAGTATACGGCTGTTTTCTGATTTTTTTCAATTTTCTACTGTCCCATAACATGAACCTCACAAATAAAGTTAAAATCTAATAAGATATAGTTATTTACCCTCAGTGTTTGATTTTGCAATGATTTCACTGTTTGGATGTGTTTTTCTATTTGTGTCTGTTTTTGTGCGCATTCAGCAAATATACGGCTGTTTTCTGATTTTTTTCAATTTTCTACTGTCCCATAACATAAACCTCACAAATAAAGTTAAAATCTTATAAGATATAGTTATTTACCCTCAGTGTTTGATTTTGCAATGATTTCACTGTTTGGATGTGTTTTTCTATTTGTGTCTGTTTTTGTGCACATTCAGCAAGTATACGGCTGTTTTCTGATTTTTTTCAATCTTCTACTGTCCCATAACATGAACCTCACAAATAAAGTTAAAATCTTATAAGATATAGTTATTTACCCTCAGTGTTTGATTTTGCAATGATTTCACTGTTTGGATGTGTTTTTCTATTTGTGTCTTTTTTTGTGCACATTCAGCAAGTATACGGCTGTTTTCTGATTTTTTTCAATTTTCTACTGTCCCATAACATAAACCTCACAAATAAAGTTAAAATATTATAAGATATAGTTATATGCCTTCAGTGTTTTATTTTGCAATGATTTCACTGTTTGGATGTGTTTTTCTATTTGTGTCTGTTTTTGTGCACATTCAGCAAGTGTACGGCTGTTTTCTGATTTTTTTCAATTTTCTACTGTCCCATAACATAAACCTCACAAATAAAGTTAACATCTTATAAGATATACTTCTGTACCCTCAGTGTTTGATTTTGCAATGATTTCACTGTTTGGATGTGTTTTTCTATTTGTGTCTTTTGTTGTGCACATTCAGCAAGTATCGACTGATTTTTTTCAATTTTCTACTGTCCCATAACATAAACCTCACAAATGAAGTTAACATCTTATAAGATATAGTTATATGCCGTCAGTGTTTGATTTTGCAATGATTTCACTGTTTGGATGTGTTTTTCTATTTGTGTCTGTTTTGTGCACATTCAGCAAGTATACGGCTGTTTTCTGATTTTTTTCAATTTTCTACTGTCCCATAACATAAACCTCACAAATAAAGTTAACATCTTATAAGATATACTTCTGTACCCTCAGTGTTTGATTTTGCAATGATTTAACTGTTTGGATGTGTTTTTCGATTTGTGTCTTTTGTTGTGCACATTCAGCAAGTATCGACTGATTTTTTTCAATTTTCTACTGTCCCATAACATAAACCTCACAAATGAAGTTAACATCTTATAAGATATACTTCTGTACCCTCAGTGTTTGATTTTGCAATGATTTCACTGTTTGGATGTGTTTTTCTATTTGTGTCTTTTGTTGTGCACATTCAGCAAGTATCGACTGATTTTTTTCAATTTTCTACTGTCCCATAACATAAACCTCACAAATGAAGTTAACATCTTATAAGATATAGTTATATGCCGTCAGTGTTTGATTTTGCAATGATTTCACTGTTTGGATGTGTTTTTCTATTTGTGTCTGTTTTGTGCACATTCAGCAAGTATACGGCTGTTTTCTGATTTTTTTCAATTTTCTATTTTCCCGTAACATAAACCTCATAAATAAAGTTAACATCTTATAAGATATACTTCTGTAACCTCAGTGTTTGATTTTGCAATGATTTCACTGTTTGGATGTGTTTTTCTATTTGTGTCTGTTTTTGTGCACATTCAGCAAGTATACGGCTGTTTTCAGATTTTTTTCAATTTTCTACTGTCGCATAACATAAACCTCACAAATAAAGTTAACATCTTATAAGATATACTTCTGTACCCTCAGTGTTTGATTTTGCAATGATTTCACTGTTTGGATGTGTTTTTCTATTTGTGTCTGTTTTTGTGCACATTCAGCAAGTATACGGCTGTTTTCTGATTTTTTTCAATTTTCTACTGTCCCATAACATAAACCTCACAAATAAAGTTAACATCTTATAAGATATACTTCTGTTTGATTTTGCAATGATTTCACTGTTTGGATGTGTTTTTCTATTTGTGTCTTTTGTTTTGCACATTCAGCAAGTATACGGCTGTTTTCTGATTTTTTTGAATTTTCTACTGTCCCATAACATAAACCTCACAAATAAAGTTAAAATCTTATAAGATATAGTTATATGCCTTCAGTGTTTGATTTTGCAATGATTTCACTGTTTGGATGTGTTTTTCTATTTGTGTCTGTTTTTGTGCACATTCAGCAAGTATACGGCTGTTTTCTGATTTTTTTCAATTTTCTACTGTCCCATAACATAAACCTCACAAATAAAGTTAAAATCTTATAAGATATAGTTATATGCCTTCAGTGTTTGATTTTGCAATGATTTCACTGTTTGGATGTGTTTTTCTATTTGTGTCTTTTGTTGTGCACATTCAGCAAGTATACGGCTGTTTTCTGATTTTTTTCAATTTTCTACTGTCCCATAACATAAACCTCACAAATAAAGTTAAAATCTTATAAGATATAGTTATATGCCTTCAGTGTTTGATTTTGCAATGATTTCACTGTTTGGATGTGTTTTTCTATTTGTGTCTGTTTTTGTGCAAATTCAGCAAGTATACGGCTGTTTTCTGATTTTTTTCAATTTTCTACTGTCCCATAACATAAACCTCACAAATACAGTTAACATCTTATAAGATATACTTCTGTAACCTCAGTGTTTGATTTTGCAATGATTTCACTGTTTGGATGTGTTTTTCTATTTGTGTCTGTTTTTGTGCACATACAGCAAGTATACGGCTGTTTTCTGATTTTTTTCAATTTTCTACTGTCCCATAACATAAACCTCACAAATAAAGTTAAAATCTTATAAGATATAGATATATGCCTTCAGTGTTTGATTTTGCAATGATTTCACTGTTTGGATGTGTTTTTCTATTTGTGTCTGTTTTGTGCACATTCAGCAAGTATACGGCTGTTTTCTGATTTTTTTCAATTTTCTCCTCGCCCATAACATAAACCTCACAAATAAAGTTAACATCTTATAAGATATACTTCTGTACCCTCAGTGTTTGATTTTGCAATGATTTCACTGTTTGGATGTGTTTTTCTATTTGTGTCTGTTTTTGTGCGCATTCAGCAAGTATACGGCTGTTTTCTGATTTTTTTCAATTTTCTACTGTCGCATAACATAGACCTCACAAATAAAGTTAACATCTTAAAAGATATACTTCTGTACCCTCAGTGTTTGATTTTGCAATGATTTCACTGTTTGGATATGTTTTTCTATTTGTGTCTGTTTTTGTGCGCATTCAGCAAGTATACGGCTGTTTTCTGGTTTTTTTCAATTTTCTACTGTCCCATAACATAAACCTCACAAATAAAATTAACATCTTATAAGATATACTTCTGTAACCTCAGTGTTTGATTTTGCAATGATTTGACTGTTTGGATGTGTTTTTCTATTTGTGTCTGTTTTTGTGCACATTCAGCAAGTATACGGCTGTTTTCTGATTTTTTTCAATTTTCTACTGTCGCATAACATAAACCTCATAAATAAAGTTAACATCTTATAAGATATAGTTATATGCCTTCAGTGTTTGATTTTGCAATGATTTCACTGTTTGGATGTGTTTTTCTATTTGTGTCTTTTGTTGTGCACATTCAGCAAGTATACGGCTGTTTTCTGATTTTTTTTCAATTTTCTACTGTCCCATAACATAAACCTCACAAATAAAGTTAACATCTTATAAGATATACTTCTGTACCCTCAGTGTTTGATTTTGCAATGATTTCACTGTTTGGATGTGTTTTTCTATTTGTGTCTGTTTTTGTGCACATTCAGCAAGTATACGGCTGTTTTCAGATTTTTTTCAATTTTCTACTGTCCCATAACATAAACCTCACAATTAAGTTAAAATCTTATAAGATATAGTTATATGCCTTCAGTGTTTGATTTTGCAATGATTTCACTGTTTGGATGTGTTTTTCTATTTGTGTCTGTTTTTGTGCACATTCAGCAAGAATACGGCTGTTTTCTGATTTTTTTCAATTTTCTACTGTCCCATAACACAAACCTCACAAATAAAGTTAAAATCTTATAAGATATACTTCTGTACCCTCAGTGTTTGATTTTGCAATGATTTCACTGTTTGGATGTGTTTTTCTATTTGTGTCTGTTTTGTGCACATTCAGCAAGTATACGGCTGTTTTCTGATTTTTTTCAATTTTCTACTGTCGCATAACATAAACCTCACAAATAAAGTTAACATCTTATAAGATATACTTCTGTACCCTCAGTGTTTGATTTTGCAATGATTTCACTGTTTGGATGTGCTTTTCTATTTGTGTCTGTTTTGTGCACATTCAGCAAGTATACGGCTGTTTTCTGATTTTTTTCAATTTTCTACTGTCGCATAACATAAACCTCACAAATAAAGTTAACATCTTATAAGATATACTTCTGTACCCTCAGTGTTTGATTTTGCAATGATTTCACTGTTTGGATGTGTTTTTCTATTTGTGTCTGTTTTTGTGCACATTCAGCAAGTATACGGCTGTTTTCTGATTTTTTTCAATTTTCTACTGTCCCATAACAAAAACCTCACAAATAAAGTTAACATCTTATAAGATATACTTCTGTAACCTCAGTGTTTGATTTTGCAATGATTTCACTGTTTGGATGTGTTTTTCTATTTGTGTCTGTTTCTGTGCACATTCAGCAAGTATACGGCTGTTTTCTGATTTTTTTCAATTTTCTACTGTCGCATAACATAAACCTCACAAATAAAGTTAACATCTTATAAGATATACTTCTGTACCCTCAGTGTTTGATTTTGCAATGATTTCACTGTTTGGATGTGTTTTTCTATTTGTGTCTGTTTTTGTGCACATTCAGCAAGTATACGGCTGTTTTCTGATTTTTTTCAATTTTCTACTGTCCCATAACAAAAACCTCACAAATAAAGTTAACATCTTATAAGATATACTTCTGTAACCTCAGTGTTTGATTTTGCAATGATTTCACTGTTTGGATGTGTTTTTCTATTTGTGTCTGTTTCTGTGCACATTCAAGCAAGTATACGGCTGTTTTCTGATTTTTTTCAATTTTCTACTGTCGCATAACATAAACCTCACAAATAAAGTTAACATCTTATAAGATATAGTTATATGCCGTCAGTGTTTGATTTTGCAATGATTTCACTGTTTGAATGTGTTTTTTCTATTTTTGTCTGTTTTTGTGCGCATTCAGCTGGAATACGACTGTTTTCTGATTTTTTTTCATTTTTCTACTGTCCCATAACATAAACCTCACAAATAAAGTTAACATCGTATAAGATATAGTTATATACCTTCAGTGTTTGATTTTGCAATGATTTCACTGTCTGAATGTGTTTTTCTATTTTTGTCTGTTTTTGTGCGCATTCAGCTGGAATACGACTGTTTTCTGATTTTTTTTCATTTTCTACTGTCCCATAACATAAACCTCACAAATAAAGTTAACATCTTATAAGATATACTAATGTACCCTCGTCGTTCCGCTCGTCTTGGGACCCCAAACGACATATGAAATATTCACACTCCTGCGATCTGTAGAAATGTAGTTCCTCCAAAACTTCCACTCTGGCCAAAGAGTCTAAGACTGTATAGAGTCTGACATGACCTGATTTTCAGTTTTTGGACACAGGACTTTGGGCTTTTTTCCCCCTGGCCAAAAAAAACTGCCAAAAACACAGTCTGTAAAATTCAAACGTAAGAAAGGTGGGAAACTGTCTTTTTTTCAATAATTCCTAAAGGCAATGAGCCCGGATGCTGATTTCTCCGTATGTGTATCAGGGACTCCTGGCTGATCCAGGGTGCCAAGTTTCAGACCCTTGCAACCTTTGGAAAGGTCAAAGGTCAGCCACTGTGGTGTGTTTTTTGTAATAATTCCTAAAGGCATTGAGCCAGGAGTCTGATTTTTCCGTATGTGTATCAGGGACTAAGGCTGATCCAGGGTGCCGAGTTTCAGACCTGTGCAACCTTGGGAAAGGTCAATGGTCAGCCGTTCGGGTGTGTTTTTTGTAATAATTCCTAAAGGCATTGAGCCAGGAGTCTGATTTTTCCGTATGTGTATCAGGGACTAAGGCTTATCTAGGGTGCCGAGTTTCAGACCTGTGTAACCTTCGGAAAGGTCAAAGGTCAGCCGTTTAGGTGTGTTTTTTGTAATAATTCCTAAAGGCATTAAGCCAGGAGTCTGATTTTTCCGTATGTGTATCAGGGACTAAGGCTGATCGAGGGTATTTTAATCTTTTTTCTACTGTCCTATAATATAAGGTTAACATCTTATAAGGTATATTGATGTACCCTCAGTGTTTGATTTTGCAATGATTTCACTGTTTGGATGTGTTTTTCTATTGGTGTCTGTTTGTGTGCGCATTCAGCTGAGATAAGGCTGTTTCCGGATTTTTTTCATTTTTCTGATGTCCCATAACATAAACCTCACAAATGAAGTTAACATCTTAAAAGATTTAGTTCTGTACCCTCAGTGTTTGATTTTGCAATGATTTCACTGTTTGGATGTGTTTTTCTATTGGTGTCTGTTTGTGTGCGCATTCAGCTGAGATAAGGCTGTTTCCGGATTTTTTTCATTTTTCTGCTGTCCCATAACATAAACCTCACAAATGAAGTTAACATCTTAAAAGATTTAGTTCTGTATCCTCAGTGTTTGATTTTGCAATGATTTCATTGTTTGGATGTGTTTTTCTGTTGGTGTCTGTTTATGTGCGCATTCAGCTGAAATAAGGCTGTTTCCGGATTTTTTTCATTTTTCTGCTGTCCCATAACATAAACCTCACAAATGAAGTTACCATCTTAAAAGATTTTGTTCTGTACCCTCAGTGTTTGATTTTGCAATGATTTCACTGTTGGGATGTGTTTTTCTATAAGTGTCTGTTTGTGCCCCATTGAGCTGAGATAAGGCTGTTTTCGGATTTTTAAAATTTTTTTATTGTCCCATAACATAAACCTCACAAATAAAGTTAACATCTCATAAGATATAGTTTGATACCTTCAGTGTTTGATTTTGCAATGATTTCACTGTTTGAATGTGTTTTTCTATTTTTGTCTGTTTTTGTGCGCATTCACCTGGAATACGACTGTTTTCTGATTTCTTTTTCATTTTTCTACTGTCCCATAACATAAACCTCACAAATAAAGTTAAAAATCTTATAAGATATAGTTATTTACCCTCAGTGTTTGATTTTGCAATGATTTCACTGTTTGGATGTGTTTTTCTATTTGTGTCTGTTTTTGTGCGCATTCAGCAAGTATACGGCTGTTTTCTGATTTTTTTCAATTTTCTACTGTCCCATAACATAAACCTCACAAATAAAGTTAAAATCTTATAAGATATAGTTATTTACCCTCAGTGTTTGATTTTGCAATGATTTCACTGTTTGGATGTGTTTTTCTATTTGTGTCTGTTTATGTGCACATTCAGCAAGTATACGGCTGTTTTCTGATTTTTTTCAATTTTCTACTGTCCCATGACATAAACCTCACAAATAAAGTTAAAATCTTATAAGATATAGTTATATGCCTTCAGTGTTTGATTTTGCAATGATTTCACTGTTTGGATGTGTTTTTCTATTTGTGTCTGTTTTTGTGCAAATTCAGCAAGTATACGGCTGTTACTGATTTTTTTCAATTTTCTACTGTCCCATAACATAAACCTCACAAATAAAGTTAACATCTTATAAGATATACTTCTGTACCCTCAGTGTTTGATTTTGCAATGATTTCACTGTTTGGATGTGTTTTTCTATTTGTGTCTGTTTTTGTGCGCATTCAGCAAGTATACGGCTGTTTTCTGATTTTTTTCAATTTTCTACTGTCGCATAACATAGACCTAACAAATAAAGTTAACATCTTATAAGATATACTTCTGTACCCTCAGTGTTTGATTTTGCAATGATTTCACTGTTTGGATATGTTTTTCTATTTGTGTCTGTTTTTGTGCGCATTCAGCAAGTATGCGGCTGTTTTCTGATTTTTTTCAATTTTCTCCTCGCCCATAACATAAACCTCACAAATAAAGTTAACATCTTATAAGATATACTTCTGTAACCTCAGTGTTTGATTTTGCAATGATTTCACTGTTTGGATGTGTTTTTCTATTTGTGTCTGTTTTTGTGCACATTCAGCAAGTATACGGCTGTTTTCTGATTTTTACTGTCCCATAACATAAATCTCACAAATAAAGTTAAAATCTTATAAGATATAGTTATATGCCTTCAGTGTTTGATTTTGCAATGATTTCACTGTTTGGATGTGTTTTTCTATTTGTGTCTGTTTTTGTGCACATTCAGCAAGTATACGGCTGTTTTCTGATTTTTTTCAATTTTCTACTGTCCCATAACATAAACCTCACAAATAAAGTTAAAATCTTATAAGATATACTTCTGTAACCTCAGTGTTTGATTTTGCAATGATTTCACTGTTTGGATGTGTTTTTCTATTTGTGTCTGTTTTTGTGCATATTCAGCAAGTATACGGCTGTTTTCTGATTTTTTTCAATTTTCTACTGTCCCATAACATAAACCTCACAAATACAGTTAACATCTTATAAGATATACTTCTGTAACCTCAGTGTTTGATTTTGCAATGATTTCACTGTTTGGATGTGTTTTTCTATTTGTGTCTGTTTTTGTGCACATTCAGCAAGTATACGGCTGTTTTCTGATTTTTTTCAATTTTCTACTGTCCCATAACATAAACCTCACAAATAAAGTTAACATCTTATAAGATATACTTCTGTAACCTCAGTGTTTGATTTTGCAATGATTTCACTGTTTGGATGTGTTTTTCTATTTGTGTCTGTTTTTGTGCACATTCAGCAAGTATACGGCTGTTTTCTGATTTTTTTCAATTTTCTACTGTCGCATAACATAAACCTCATAAATAAAGTTAAAATCTTATAAGATATAGTTATATGCCTTCAGTGTTTGATTGCAATGATTTCACTGTTTGGATGTGTTTTTCTATTTGTGTCTTTTGTTGTGCACATTCAGCAAGTATACGGCTGTTTTCTGATTTTTTTCAATTTTCTACTGTCGCATAACATAGACCTAACAAATAAAGTTAACATCTTATAAGATATACTTCTGTACCCTCAGTGTTTGATTTTGCAATGATTTCACTGTTTGGATATGTTTTTCTATTTGTGTCTGTTTTTGTGCGCATTCAGCAAGTATGCGGCTGTTTTCTGATTTTTTTCAATTTTCTCCTCGCCCATAACATAAACCTCACAAATAAAGTTAACATCTTATAAGATATACTTCTGTAACCTCAGTGTTTGATTTTGCAATGATTTCACTGTTTGGATGTGTTTTTCTATTTGTGTCTGTTTTTGTGCACATTCAGCAAGTATACGGCTGTTTTCTGATTTTTACTGTCCCATAACATAAATCTCACAAATAAAGTTAAAATCTTATAAGATATAGTTATATGCCTTCAGTGTTTGATTTTGCAATGATTTCACTGTTTGGATGTGTTTTTCTATTTGTGTCTGTTTTTGTGTACATTCAGCAAGTATACGGCTGTTTTCTGATTTTTTTCAATTTTCTACTGTCCCATAACATAAACCTCACAAATAAAGTTAAAATCTTATAAGATATACTTCTGTAACCTCAGTGTTTGATTTTGCAATGATTTCACTGTTTGGATGTGTTTTTCTATTTGTGTCTGTTTTTGTGCATATTCAGCAAGTATACGGCTGTTTTCTGATTTTTTTCAATTTTCTACTGTCCCATAACATAAACCTCACAAATACAGTTAACATCTTATAAGATATACTTCTGTAACCTCAGTGTTTGATTTTGCAATGATTTCACTGTTTGGATGTGTTTTTCTATTTGTGTCTGTTTTTGTGCACATTCAGCAAGTATACGGCTGTTTTCTGATTTTTTTCAATTTTCTACTGTCCCATAACATAAACCTCACAAATAAAGTTAACATCTTATAAGATATACTTCTGTAACCTCAGTGTTTGATTTTGCAATGATTTCACTGTTTGGATGTGTTTTTCTATTTGTGTCTGTTTTTGTGCACATTCAGCAAGTATACGGCTGTTTTCTGATTTTTTTCAATTTTCTACTGTCGCATAACATAAACCTCACAAATAAAGTTAAAATCTTATAAGATATAGTTATATGCCTTCAGTGTTTGATTTTGCAATGATTTCACTGTTTGGATGTGTTTTTCTATGTGTGTCTGTTTTTGTGCGCATTCAGCAAGTATACGGCTGTTTTCTGATTTTTTTCAATTTTCTACTGTCGCATAACATAGACCTCACAAATAAAGTTAACATCTTATAAGATATACTTCTGTACCCTCAGTGTTTGATTTTGCAATGATTTCACTGTTTGGATATGTTTTTCTATTTGTGTCTGTTTTTGTGCGCATTCAGCAAGTATACGGCTGTTTTCTAGTTTTTTTCAATTTTCTACTGTCCCATAACATAAACCTCACAAATAAAGTTAACATCTTATAAGATATACTTCTGTAACCTCAGTGTTTGATTTTGCAATGATTTCACTGTTTGGATGTGTTTTTCTATTTGTGTCTGTTTTGTGCACATTCAGCAAGTATACGGCTGTTTTCTGTTTTTTTTCAATTTTCTACTGTCCCATAACATAAACCTCACAAATAAAGTTAACATCTTATAAGATATACTTCTGTAACCTCAGTGTTTGATTTTGCAATGATTTCACTGTTTGGATGTGTTTTTCTATTTGTGTCTGTTTTTGTGCACATTCAGCAAGTATACGGCTGTTTTCTGATTTTTTTCAATTTTCTACTGTCCCATAACATAAACCTCACAAATAAAGTTAAAATCTTATAAGATATAGTTATATGCCTTCAGTGTTTGATTTTGCAATGATTTCACTGTTTGGATGTGTTTTTCTATTTGTGTCTGTTTTTGTGCAAATTCAGCAAGTATACGGCTGTTTTCTGATTTTTTTAAATTTTCTACTGTCCCATAACATAAACCTCACAAATAAAGTTAACATCTTATAAGATATACTTCTGTACCCTCAGTGTTTGATTTTGCAATGATTTCACTGTTTGGATGTGTTTTTCTATTTGTGTCTGTTTTTGTGCGCATTCAGCTGGAATACGACTGTTTTCTGATTTTTTTTCATTTTTCTACTGTCCCATAACATAAACCTCACAAATAAAGTTAACATCTTATAAGATATACTAATGTACCCTCGTCGTTCCGCTCGTCTGGGGACCCCAAACGACATATGAAATATTCACACTCCTGCGATCTGTAGAAATGTAGTTCCTCCAAAACTTCCACTCTGGCCAAAGAGTCTAAGACTGTATAGAGTCTGACATGACCTGATTTTCAGTTTTTGGACACAGGACTTTGGGCTTTTTTCCCCCTGGCCAAAAAAAACTGCCAAAAACACAGTCTGTAAAATTCAAACGTAAGAAAGGTGGGAAACTGTCTTTTTTTCAATAATTCCTAAAGGCAATGAGCCCGGATGCTGATTTCTACGTATGTGTATCAGGGACTCCTGGCTGATCCAGGGTGCCAAGTTTCAGACCCGTGCAACCTTTGGAAAGGTCAAAGGTCAGCCACTGTGGTGTGTTTTTTGTAATAATTCCTAAAGGCATTGAGCCAGGAGTCTGATTTTTCCGTATGTGTATCAGGGACTAAGGCTGATCCAGGGTGCCGAGTTTCAGACCTGTGCAACCTTCGGAAAGGTCAATGGTCAGCCGTTCGGGTGTGTTTTTTGTAATAATTCCTAAAGGCATTGAGCCAGGAGTCTGATTTTTCCGTATGTGTATCAGGGACTAAGGCTTATCTAGGGTGCCGAGTTTCAGACCTGTGTAACCTTCGGAAAGGTCAAAGGTCAGCCGTTTAGGTGTGTTTTTTGTAATAATTCCTAAAGGCATTAAGCCAGGAGTCTGATTTTTCCGTATGTGTATCAGGGACTAAGGCTGATCGAGGGTATTTTAATCTTTTTTCTACTGTCCTATAATATAAGGTTAACATCTTATAAGGTATATTGATGTACCCTCAGTGTTTGATTTTGCAATGATTTCACTGTTTGGATGTGTTTTTCTATTGGTGTCTGTTTGTGTGCGCATTCAGCTGAGATAAGGCTGTTTCCGGATTTTTTTCATTTTTCTGATGTCCCATAACATAAACCTCACAAATGAAGTTAACATCTTAAAAGATTTAGTTCTGTATCCTCAGTGTTTGATTTTGCAATGATTTCATTGTTTGGATGTGTTTTTCTGTTGGTGTCTGTTTATGTGCGCATTCAGCTGAAATAAGGCTGTTTCCGGATTTTTTTCATTTTTCTGCTGTCCCATAACATAAACCTCACAAATGAAGTTACCATCTTAAAAGATTTTGTTCTGTACCCTCAGTGTTTGATTTTGCAATGATTTCACTGTTGGGATGTGTTTTTCTATAAGTGTCTGTTTGTGCCCCATTGAGCTGAGATAAGGCTGTTTTCGGATTTTTAAAATTTTTTTATTGTCCCATAACATAAACCTCACAAATAAAGTTAACATCTCATAAGATATAGTTTGATACCTTCAGTGTTTGATTTTGCAATGATTTCACTGTTTGAATGTGTTTTTCTATTTTTGTCTGTTTTTGTGCGCATTCACCTGGAATACGACTGTTTTCTGATTTCTTTTTCATTTTTCTACTGTCCCATAACATAAACCTCACAAATAAAGTTAAAATCTTATAAGATATAGTTATTTACCCTCAGTGTTTGATTTTGCAATGATTTCACTGTTTGGATGTGTTTTTCTATTTGTGTCTGTTTTGTGCACATTCAGCAAGTATACGGCTGTTTTCTGTTTTTTTTCAATTTTCTACTGTCCCATAACATAAACCTCACAAATAAAGTTAACATCTTATAAGATATACTTCTGTAACCTCAGTGTTTGATTTTGCAATGATTTCACTGTTTGGATGTGTTTTTCTATTTGTGTCTGTTTTGTGCACATTCAGCAAGTATACGGCTGTTTTCTGATTTTTTTGAATTTTCTACTGTCCCATAACATAAACCTCACAAATGAAGTTAACATCTTAAAAGATTTAGTTCTGTACCCTCAGTGTTTGATTTTGCAATGATTTCACTGTTCGGATGTGTTTTTCTATTTGTGTCTATTTTTGTCCACATTCATCAAGTATACGGATGTTTTCTGATTTTTTTCAATTTTCTACTGTCCCATAACATAAACCTCACAAATAAAGTTAAAATCTTATAAGATATAGTTATATGCCTTCAGTGTTTGATTTTGCAATGATTTCACTGTTTGGATGTGTTTTTCTATTTGTGTCTGTTTTTGTGCACATTCAGCAAGTATACGGCTGTTTTCTGATTTTTTTCAATTTTCTACTGTCCCATAACATAAACCTCACAAATAAAGTTAACATCTTATAAGATATACTTCTGTAACCTCAGTGTTTGATTTTGCAATGATTTCACTGTTTGGATGTGTTTTTCTATTTGTGTCTGTTTTGTGCACATTCAGCAAGTATACGGCTGTTTTCTGATTTTTTTTCAATTTTCTCCCCGCCCATAACATAAACCTCACAAATAAAGTTAAAATCTTATAAGATATAGTTATATGCCTTCAGGGTTTGATTTTGCAATGATTTCACTGTTTGGAAGTGTTTTTCTATTTGTGTCTTTTGTTGTGCACATTCAGCAAGTATACGGCTGTTTTCTGATTTTTTTCAATTTTCTACTGTCCCATAACATAAACCTCACAAATGAAGTTAACATCTTATAAGATAAAGTTATATGCCCTCAGTGTTTGATTTTGCAATGATTTCACTGTTTGCATGTGTTTTTCTATTTGTGTCTGTTTTTGTGCACATTCAGCAAGTATACGGCTGTTTTCTGATTTTTTTCAATTTTCTATTGTCCCGTAGCATAAACCTCATAAATAAAGTTAACATCTTATAAGATATACTTCTGTAACCTCAGTGTTTGATTTTGCAATGATTTCACTGTTTGGATGTGTTTTTCTATTTGTGTCTGTTTTGTGCACATTCAGCAAGTATACGGCTGTTTTCTGATTTTTTTCAATTTTCTACTGTCCCATAACATAAACCTCACAAATAAAGTTAAAATCTTATAAGATATAGTTATATGCCTTCAGTGTTTGATTTTGCAATGATTTCACTGTTTGGATGTGTTATTCTATTTGTGTCTGTTTTTGTGCACATTCAGCAAGTATACGGCTGTTTTCTGATTTTTTTCAATTTTCTACTGTCCCATAACATAAACCTCACAAATAAAGTAAAAATCTTATAAGATATAGTTATATGCCTTCAGTGTTTGATTTTGCAATGATTTCACTGTTTGGATGTGTTTTTCTATTTGTGTCTGTTTTTGAGCACTTTCAGCAAGTATACGGCTGTTTTCTGATTTTTTTAAATTTTCTACTGTCCCATAACATGCACCTCACAAATGAAGTTAACATCTTATAAGATATAGTTATATGCCGTCAGTGTTTGATTTTGCAATGATTTCACTGTTTGGATGTGTTTTTCTATTTGTGTCTGTTTTTGTGCACATTCAGCAAGTATACGGCTGTTTTCTGATTTTTTTCAATTTTCTACTGTCCCATAACATAAACCTCACAAATGAAGTTAACATCTTATAAGATATAGTTATATGCCTTCAGTGTTTGATTTTGCAATGATTTCACTGTTTGGATGTGTTTTTCTATTTGTGTCTGTTTCTGTGCACATTCAGCAAGTATACGGCTGTTTTCTGATTTTTTTCAATTTTCTACTGTCGCATAACATAAACCTCACAAATAAAGTTAACATCTTATAAGATATACTTCTGTACCCTCAGTGTTTGATTTTGCAATGATTTCACTGTTTGGATGTGTTTTTCTATTTGTGTCTGTTTTTGTGCACATTCAGCAAGTATACGGCTGTTTTCTGATTTTTACTGTCCCATAACATAAATCTCACAAATAAAGTTAAAATCTTATAAGATATAGTTATATGCCTTCAGTGTTTGATTTTGCAATGATTTCACTGTTTGGATGTGTTTTTCTATTTGTGTCTGTTTTTGTGCACATTCAGCAAGTATACGGCTGTTTTCTGATTTTTTTCAATTTTCTACTGTCCCATAACATAAACCTCACAAATAAAGTTAAAATCTTATAAGATATACTTCTGTAACCTCAGTGTTTGATTTTGCAATGATTTCACTGTTTGGATGTGTTTTTCTATTTGTGTCTGTTTTTGTGCATATTCAGCAAGTATACGGCTGTTTTCTGATTTTTTTCAATTTTCTACTGTCCCATAACATAAACCTCACAAATACAGTTAACATCTTATAAGATATACTTCTGTAACCTCAGTGTTTGATTTTGCAATGATTTCACTGTTTGGATGTGTTTTTCTATTTGTGTCTGTTTTTGTGCACATTCAGCAAGTATACGGCTGTTTTCTGATTTTTTTCAATTTTCTACTGTCCCATAACATAAACCTCACAAATAAAGTTAACATCTTATAAGATATACTTCTGTACCCTCAGTGTTTGATTTTGCAATGATTTCACTGTTTGGATGTGTTTTTCTATTTGTGTCTGTTTTTGTGCGCATTCAGCAAGTATACGGCTTTTTTCTGATTTTTTTCAATTTTCTACTGTCCCATAACAGAAACCTCACAAATAAAGTTAAAATCTTATAAGATATAGTTATATGCCTTCAGTGTTTTATTTTGCAATGATTTCACTGTTTGGATGTGTTTTTCTATTTGTGTCTGTTTTTGTGCACATTCAGCAAGTATACGGCTGTTTTCTGATTTTTTTGAATTTTCTACTGTCCCATAACATAAACCTCACAAATGAAGTTAACATCTTAAAAGATTTAGTTCTGTACCCTCAGTGTTTGATTTTGCAATGATTTCACTGTTCGGATGTGTTTTTCTATTTGTGTCTATTTTTGTCCACATTCATCAAGTATACGGATGTTTTCTGATTTTTTTCAATTTTCTACTGTCCCATAACATAAACCTCACAAATAAAGTTAAAATCTTATAAGATATAGTTATATGCCTTCAGTGTTTTATTTTGCAATGATTTCACTGTTTGGATGTGTTTTTCTATTTGTGTCTGTTTTTGTGCACATTCAGCAAGTATACGGCTGTTTTCTGATTTTTTTTCAATTTTCTCCCCGCCCATAACATAAACCTCACAAATAAAGTTAAAATCTTATAAGATATAGTTATATGCCTTCAGGGTTTGATTTTGCAATGATTTCACTGTTTGGAAGTGTTTTTCTATTTGTGTCTTTTGTTGTGCACATTCAGCAAGTATACGGCTGTTTTCTGATTTTTTTCAATTTTCTACTGTCCCATAACATAAACCTCACAAATGAAGTTAACATCTTATAAGATAAAGTTATATGCCCTCAGTGTTTGATTTTGCAATGATTTCACTGTTTGCATGTGTTTTTCTATTTGTGTCTGTTTTTGTGCACATTCAGCAAGTATACGGCTGTTTTCTGATTTTTTTCAATTTTCTATTGTCCCGTAGCATAAACCTCATAAATAAAGTTAACATCTTATAAGATATACTTCTGTAACCTCAGTGTTTGATTTTGCAATGATTTCACTGTTTGGATGTGTTTTTCTATTTGTGTCTGTTTTGTGCACATTCAGCAAGTATACGGCTGTTTTCTGATTTTTTTCAATTTTCTACTGTCCCATAACATAAACCTCACAAATAAAGTTAAAATCTTATAAGATATAGTTATATGCCTTCAGTGTTTGATTTTGCAATGATTTCACTGTTTGGATGTGTTATTCTATTTGTGTCTGTTTTTGTGCACATTCAGCAAGTATACGGCTGTTTTCTGATTTTTTTCAATTTTCTACTGTCCCATAACATAAACCTCACAAATAAAGTTAAAATCTTATAAGATATAGTTATATGGCTTCAGTGTTTGATTTTGCAATGATTTCACTGTTTGGATGTGTTTTTCTATTTGTGTCTGTTTTTGAGCACTTTCAGCAAGTATACGGCTGTTTTCTGATTTTTTTAAATTTTCTACTGTCCCATAACATAAACCTCACAAATGAAGTTAACATCTTATAAGATATAGTTATATGCCGTCAGTGTTTGATTTTGCAATGATTTCACTGTTTGGATGTGTTTTTCTATTTGTGTCTGTTTTTGTGCACATTCAGCAAGTATACGGCTGTTTTCTGATTTTTTTCAATTTTCTACTGTCCCATAACATAAACCTCACAAATGAAGTTAACATCTTATAAGATATAGTTATATGCCTTCAGTGTTTGATTTTGCAATGATTTCACTGTTTGGATGTGTTTTTCTATTTGTGTCTATTTTTGTCCACATTCATCAAGTATACGGATGTTTTCTGATTTTTTTCAATTTTCTACTGTCCCATAACATAAACCTCACAAATAAAGTTAAAATCTTATAAGATATAGTTATATGCCTTCAGTGTTTGATTTTGCAATGATTTCACTGTTTGGATGTGTTTTTCTATTTGTGTCTGTTTTTGAGCACTTTCAGCAAGTATACGGCTGTTTTCTGATTTTTTTAAATTTTCTACTGTCCCATAACATAAACCTCACAAATGAAGTTAACATCTTATAAGATATAGTTATATGCCGTCAGTGTTTGATTTTGCAATGATTTCACTGTTTGGATGTGTTTTTCTATTTGTGTCTGTTTTTGTGCACATTCAGCAAGTATACGGCTGTTTTCTGATTTTTTTCAATTTTCTACTGTCCCATAACATAAACCTCACAAATGAAGTTAACATCTTATAAGATATAGTTATATGCTGTCAGTGTTTGATTTTGCAATGATTTCACTGTTTGGATGTGTTTTTCTATTTGTGTCTTTTGTTGTGCACATTCAGCAAGTATACGGCTGTTTTCTGATTTTTTTCAATTTTCTATTGTCCCGTAACATAAACCTCACAAATAAAGTTAACATCTTATAAGATACACTTCTGTAACCTCAGTGTTTGATTTTGCAATGATTTCACTGTTTGGATGTGTTTTTCTATTTGTGTCTGTTTTTGTGCACATTCAGCAAGTATACGGCTGTTTTCTGATTTTTTTCAATTTTCTACTGTCCCATAACATAAACCTCACAAATGAAGTTAACATCTTATAAGATATAGTTATATGCTGTCAGTGTTTGATTTTGCAATGATTTCACTGTTTGGATGTGTTTTTCTATTTGTGTCTTTTGTTGTGCACATTCAGCAAGTATACGGCTGTTTTCTGATTTTTTTCAATTTTCTATTGTCCCGTAACATAAACCTCACAAATAAAGTTAACATCTTATAAGATACACTTCTGTAACCTCAGTGTTTGATTTTGCAATGATTTCACTGTTTGGATGTGTTTTTCTATTTGTGTCTGTTTTTGTGCGCATTCAGCAAGTATACGGCTGTTTTCTGATTTTTTTCAATTTTCTACTGTCCCATAACATAAACCTCACAAATAAAGATAACATCTTATAAGATATAGTTATATGCCTTCAGTGTTTGATTTTGCAATGATTTCACTGTTTGGATGTGTTTTTCTATTTGTGTCTGTTTTTGTGCACATTCAGCAAGTATACGGCTGTTTTCTGATTTTTTTCAATTTTCTACTGTCCCATAACATAAACCTCACAAATAAAGTTAAAATCTTATAAGATATAGTTATATGCCTTCAGTGTTTGATTTTGCAATGATTTCACTGTTTGGATGTGTTTTTCTATTTGTGTCTATTTTTGTCCACATTCATCAAGTATACGGATGTTTTCTGATTTTTTTCAATTTTCTACTGTCCCATAACATAAACCTCACAAATAAAGTTAAAATCTTATAAGATATAGTTATATGCCTTCAGTGTTTGATTTTGCAATGATTTCACTGTTTGGATGTGTTTTTCTATTTGTGTCTGTTTTGTGCACATTCAGCAAGTATACGGCTGTTTTCTGATTTTTTTCAATTTTCTACTGTCCCATAACATAAACCTCACAAATAAAGTTAAAATCTTATAAGATATAGTTATATGCCTTCAGTGTTTGATTTTGCAATGATTTCACTGTTTGGATGTGTTTTTCTATTTGTGTCTGTTTTTGTGCACATTCAGCAAGTATACGGCTGTTTTCTGATTTTTTTCAATTTTCTACTGTCCCATAACATAAACCTCACAAATAAAGTTAACATCTTATAAGATACACTTCTGTAACCTCAGTGTTTGATTTTGCAATGATTTCACTGTTTGGATGTGTTTTTCTATTTGTGTCTGTTTTTGTGCGCATTCAGCAAGTATACGGCTGTTTTCTGATTTTTTTCAATTTTCTACTGTCCCATAACATAAACCTCACAAATGAAGTTAACATCTCTTAAGATAAAGTTATATGCCCTCAGTGTTTGATTTTGCAATGATTTCACTGTTTGCATGTGTTTTTCTATTTGTGTCTGTTTTTGTGCACATTCAGCAAGTATACGGCTGTTTTCTGATTTTTTTCAATTTTCTATTGTCCCGTAGCATAAACCTCATAAATAAAGTTAACATCTTATAAGATATACTTCTGTAACCTCAGTGTTTGATTTTGCAATGATTTCACTGTTTGGATGTGTTTTTCTATTTGTGTCTGTTTTGTGCACATTCAGCAAGTATACGGCTGTTTTCTGATTTTTTTCAATTTTCTACTGTCCCATAACATAAACCTCACAAATAAAGTTAAAATCTTATAAGATATAGTTATATGCCTTCAGTGTTTGATTTTGCAATGATTTCACTGTTTGGATGTGTTTTTCTATTTGTGTCTGTTTTTGTGCACATTCAGCAAGTATACGGCTGTTTTCTGATTTTTTTCAATTTTCTACTGTCCCATAACATAAACCTCACAAATAAAGTAAAAATCTTATAAGATATAGTTATATGCCTTCAGTGTTTGATTTTGCAATGATTTCACTGTTTGGATGTGTTTTTCTATTTGTGTCTATTTTTGTCCACATTCATCAAGTATACGGATGTTTTCTGATTTTTTTCAATTTTCTACTGTCCCATAACATAAACCTCACAAATAAAGTTAAAATCTTATAAGATATAGTTATATGCCTTCAGTGTTTGATTTTGCAATGATTTCACTGTTTGGATGTGTTTTTCTATTTGTGTCTGTTTTGTGCACATTCAGCAAGTATACGGCTGTTTTCTGATTTTTTTTCAATTTTCTCCCCGCCCATAACATAAACCTCACAAATAAAGTTAAAATCTTATAAGATATAGTTATATGCCTTCAGGGTTTGATTTTGCAATGATTTCACTGTTTGGAAGTGTTTTTCTATCTGTGTCTTTTGTTGTGCACATTCAGCAAGTATACGGCTGTTTTCTGATTTTTTTCAATTTTCTACTGTCCCATAACATAAACCTCACAAATGAAGTTAACATCTTATAAGATAAAGTTATATGCCCTCAGTGTTTGATTTTGCAATGATTTCACTGTTTGCATGTGTTTTTCTATTTGTGTCTGTTTTTGTGCACATTCAGCAAGTATACGGCTGTTTTCTGATTTTTTTCAATTTTCTACTGTCCCATAACATAAACCTCACAAATAAAGTTAAAATCTTATAAGATATAGTTATATGCCTTCAGTGTTTGATTTTGCAATGATTTCACTGTTTGGATGTGTTTTTCTATTTGTGTCTGTTTTTGTGCGCATTCAGCAAGTATACGGCTGTTTTCTGATTTTTTTCAATTTTCTACTGTCCCATAACATAAACCTCACAAATAAAGTTAACATCTTATAAGATATACTTCTGTAACCTCAGTGTTTGATTTTGCAATGATTTCACTGTTTGGATGTGTTTTTCTATTTGTGTCTGTTTTTGTGCGCATTCACCAAGTATACGGCTGTTTTCTGATTTTTTTCAATTTTCTACTGTCCCATAACATAAACCTCACAAATAAAGTTAACATCTTATAAGATATACTTCTGTACCCTCAGTGTTTGATTTTGCAATGATTTCACTGTTTGGATGTGTTTTTCTATTTGTGTCTTTTGTTGTGCACATTCAGCAAGTATACGGCTGTTTTCTGATTTTCTCAATTTTCTACTGTCCCATAACATAGACCTCACAAATAAAGTTAACATCTTATAAGATATACTTCTGTAACCTCAGTGTTTGATTTTGCAATGATTTCACTGTTTGGATGTGTTTTTCTATTTGTGTCTGTTTTTGTGCACATTCAGCAAGTATACGGCTGTTTTCTGATTTTTTTCAATTTTCTACTGTCCCATAACATAAACCTCATAAATAAAGTTAAAATCTTATAAGATATAGTTATATGCCTTCAGTGTTTGATTGCAATGATTTCACTGTTTGGATGTGTTTTTCTATTTGTGTCTTTTGTTGTGCACATTCAGCAAGTATACGGCTGTTTTCTGATTTTTTTCAATTTTCTACTGTCCCATAACATAAACCTCACAAATAAAGTTAACATCTTATAAGATATACTTCTGTAACCTCAGTGTTTGATTTTGCAATGATTTCACTGTTTGGATGTGTTTTTCTATTTGTGTCTGTTTTTGTGCACATTCAGCAAGTATACGGCTGTTTTCTGATTTTTTTCAATTTTCTACTGTCCCATAACAAACCTCACAAATAAAGTTAACATCTTATAAGATATACTTCTGTAACCTCAGTGTTTGATTTTGCAATGATTTCACTGTTTGGATGTGTTTTTCTATTTGTGTCTGTTTTTGTGCACATTCAGCAAGTATACGGCTGTTTTCTGATTTTTTTCAATTTTCTACTGTCCCATAACATAAACCTCACAAATAAAGTTAAAATCTTATAAGATATAGTTATATGCCTTCAGTGTTTGATTTTGCAATGATTTCACTGTTTGGATGTGTTTTTCTATTTGTGTCTGTTTTTGTGCGCATTCAGCAAGTATACGGCTGTTTTCTGATTTTTTTCAATTTTCTACTGTCCCATAACATAAACCTCACAAATAAAGTTAACATCTTATAAGATATACTTCTGTACCCTCAGTGTTTGATTTTGCAATGATTTCACTGTTTGGATGTGTTTTTCTATTTGTGTCTTTTGTTGTGCACATTCAGCAAGTATACGGCTGTTTTCTGATTTTCTCAATTTTCTACTGTCCCATAACATAGACCTCACAAATAAAGTTAACATCTTATAAGATATACTTCTGTAACCTCAGTGTTTGATTTTGCAATGATTTCACTGTTTGGATGTGTTTTTCTATTTGTGTCTGTTTTTGTGCACATTCAGCAAGTATACGGCTGTTTTCTGATTTTTTTCAATTTTCTACTGTCCCATAACATAAACCTCATAAATAAAGTTAAAATCTTATATGATATAGTTATATGCCTTCAGTGTTTGATTTTGCAATGATTTCACTGTTTGGATGTGTTTTTCTATTTGTGTCTGTTTTTGTGCACATTCAGCAAGTATACGGCTGTTTTCTGATTTTTTTCAATTTTCTACTGTCCCATAACATAAACCTCATAAATAAAGTTAAAATCTTATATGATATAGTTATATGCCTTCAGTGTTTGATTTTGCAATGATTTCACTGTTTGGATGTGTTTTTCTATTTGTGTCTGTTTTTGTGCACATTCAGCAAGTATACGGCTGTTTTCTGATTTTTTTCAATTTTCGAATGTCCCATAACATAAACCTCACAAATAAAGTTAAAATCTTATAAGATATAGTTATATGCCTTCAGTGTTTGATTTTGCAATGATTTCACTGTTTGGATGTGTTTTTCTATTAGTGTCTTTTGTTGTGCACATTCAGCAAGTATTCGGCTGTTTTCTGATTTTTATCAATTTTCTACTGTCCCATAACATAAACCTCACAAATAAAGTTAACATCTTATAAGATATACTTCTGTAACCTCAGTGTTTGATTTTGCAATGATTTCACTGTTTGGATGTGTTTTTCTATTTGTGTCTGTTTTTGTGCACATTCAGCAAGTATACGGCTGTTTTCTGATTTTTTTCAATTTTCTACTGTCCCATAACAAACCTCACAAATAAAGTTAACATCTTATAAGATATACTTCTGTAACCTCAGTGTTTGATTTTGCAATGATTTCACTGTTTGGATGTGTTTTTCTATTTGTGTCTGTTTTTGTGCACATTCAGCAAGTATACGGCTGTTTTCTGATTTTTTTCAATTTTCTACTGTCCCATAACATAAACCTCACAAATAAAGTTAAAATCTTATAAGATATAGTTATATGCCTTCAGTGTTTGATTTTGCAATGATTTCACTGTTTGGATGTGTTTTTCTATTTGTGTCTGTTTTTGTGCGCATTCAGCAAGTATACGGCTGTTTTCTGATTTTTTTCAATTTTCTACTGTCCCATAACATAAACCTCACAAATAAAGTTAACATCTTATAAGATATACTTCTGTACCCTCAGTGTTTGATTTTGCAATGATTTCACTGTTTGGATGTGTTTTTCTATTTGTGTCTTTTGTTGTGCACATTCAGCAAGTATACGGCTGTTTTCTGATTTTCTCAATTTTCTACTGTCCCATAACATAGACCTCACAAATAAAGTTAACATCTTATAAGATATACTTCTGTAACCTCAGTGTTTGATTTTGCAATGATTTCACTGTTTGGATGTGTTTTTCTATTTGTGTCTGTTTTTGTGTACATTCAGCAAGTATACGGCTGTTTTCTGATTTTTTTCAATTTTCTACTGTCCCATAACATAAACCTCATAAATAAAGTTAAAATCTTATAAGATATAGTTATATGCCTTCAGTGTTTGATTGCAATGATTTCACTGTTTGGATGTGTTTTTCTATTTGTGTCTTTTGTTGTGCACATTCAGCAAGTATACGGCTGTTTTCTGATTTTTTTCAATTTTCTACTGTCCCATAACATAAACCTCACAAATAAAGTTAACATCTTATAAGATATACTTCTGTAACCTCAGTGTTTGATTTTGCAATGATTTCACTGTTTGGATGTGTTTTTCTATTTGTGTCTGTTTTTGTGCACATTCAGCAAGTATACGGCTGTTTTCTGATTTTTTTCAATTTTCTACTGTCCCATAACAAACCTCACAAATAAAGTTAACATCTTATAAGATATACTTCTGTAACCTCAGTGTTTGATTTTGCAATGATTTCACTGTTTGGATGTGTTTTTCTATTTGTGTCTGTTTTTGTGCACATTCAGCAAGTATACGGCTGTTTTCTGATTTTTTTCAATTTTCTACTGTCCCATAACATAAACCTCACAAATAAAGTTAAAATCTTATAAGATATAGTTATATGCCTTCAGTGTTTGATTTTGCAATGATTTCACTGTTTGGATGTGTTTTTCTATTTGTGTCTGTTTTTGTGCACATTCAGCAAGTATACGGCTGTTTTCTGATTTTTTTCAATTTTCGAATGTCCCATAACATAAACCTCACAAATAAAGTTAAAATCTTATAAGATATAGTTATATGCCTTCAGTGTTTGATTTTGCAATGATTTCACTGTTTGGATGTGTTTTTCTATTAGTGTCTTTTGTTGTGCACATTCAGCAAGTATTCGGCTGTTTTCTGATTTTTATCAATTTTCTACTGTCCCATAACATAAACCTCACAAATAAAGTTAACATCTTATAAGATATACTTCTGTAACCTCAGTGTTTGATTTTGCAATGATTTCACTGTTTGGATGTGTTTTTCTATTTGTGTCTGTTTTTGTGCACATTCAGCAAGTATACGGCTGTTTTCTGATTTTTTTCAATTTTCTACTGTCCCATAACAAACCTCACAAATAAAGTTAACATCTTATAAGATATACTTCTGTAACCTCAGTGTTTGATTTTGCAATGATTTCACTGTTTGGATGTGTTTTTCTATTTGTGTCTGTTTTTGTGTACATTCAGCAAGTATACGGCTGTTTTCTGATTTTTTTCAATTTTCTACTGTCCCATAACATAAACCTCATAAATAAAGTTAAAATCTTATAAGATATAGTTATATGCCTTCAGTGTTTGATTGCAATGATTTCACTGTTTGGATGTGTTTTTCTATTTGTGTCTTTTGTTGTGCACATTCAGCAAGTATACGGCTGTTTTCTGATTTTTTTCAATTTTCTACTGTCCCATAACATAAACCTCACAAATAAAGTTAACATCTTATAAGATATACTTCTGTAACCTCAGTGTTTGATTTTGCAATGATTTCACTGTTTGGATGTGTTTTTCTATTTGTGTCTGTTTTTGTGCACATTCAGCAAGTATACGGCTGTTTTCTGATTTTTTTCAATTTTCTACTGTCCCATAACAAACCTCACAAATAAAGTTAACATCTTATAAGATATACTTCTGTAACCTCAGTGTTTGATTTTGCAATGATTTCACTGTTTGGATGTGTTTTTCTATTTGTGTCTGTTTTTGTGCACATTCAGCAAGTATACGGCTGTTTTCTGATTTTTTTCAATTTTCTACTGTCCCATAACATAAACCTCACAAATAAAGTTAAAATCTTATAAGATATAGTTATATGCCTTCAGTGTTTTATTTTGCAATGATTTCACTGTTTGGATGTGTTTTTCTATTTGTGTCTGTTTTTGTGCGCATTCAGCAAGTATACGGCTGTTTTCTGATTTTTTTCAATTTTCTACTGTCGCATAACATAAACCTCACAAATAATAGTTAAAATCTTATAAGATATACTTCTGTACCCTCAGTGTTTGATTTTGCAATGATTTCACTGTTTGGATGTGTTTTTCTATTTGTGTCTGTTTTGTGCACATTCAGCAAGTATACGGCTGTTTTCTGATTTTTTTTCAATTTTCTCCCCGCCCATAACATAAACCTCACAAATAAAGTTAAAATCTTATAAGATATAGTTATATGCCTTCAGTGTTTGATTTTGCAATGATTTCACTGTTTGGATGTGTTTTTCTATTTGTGTCTTTTTTGTGCACATTCAGCAAGTATACGGCTGTTTTCTGATTTTTTTCAATTTTCTACTGTCCCATAACATAAACCTCACAAATAAAGTTAAAATCTTATAAGATATAGTTATATGCCTTCAGTGTTTGATTTTGCAATGATTTCACTGTTTGGATGTGTTTTTCTATTTGTGTCTGTTTTTGTGCACATTCAGCAAGTATACGGCTGTTTTCTGATTTTTTTCAATTTTCTACTGTCCCATAACATAAACCTCACAAATAAAGTTAACATCTTATAAGATACACTTCTGTAACCTCAGTGTTTGATTTTGCAATGATTTCACTGTTTGGATGTGTTTTTCTATTTGTGTCTGTTTTGTGCACATTCAGCAAGTATACGGCTGTTTTCTGATTTTTTTCAATTTTCTACTGTCCCATAACATAAACCTCACAAATGAAGTTAACATCTTTTAAGATAAAGTTATATGCCCTCAGTGTTTGATTTTGCAATGATTTCACTGTTTGCATGTGTTTTTCTATTTGTGTCTGTTTTTGTGCACATTCAGCAAGTATACGGCTGTTTTCTGATTTTTTTCAATTTTCTATTGTCCCGTAGCATAAACCTCATAAATAAAGTTAACATCTTATAAGATATACTTCTGTAACCTCAGTGTTTGATTTTGCAATGATTTCACTGTTTGGATGTGTTTTTCTATTTGTGTCTGTTTTGTGCACATTCAGCAAGTATACGGCTGTTTTCTGATTTTTTTCAATTTTCTACTGTCCCATAACATAAACCTCACAAATAAAGTTAAAATCTTATAAGATATAGTTATATGCCTTCAGTGTTTGATTTTGCAATGATTTCACTGTTTGGATGTGTTTTTCTATTTGTGTCTGTTTTTGTGCACATTCAGCAAGTATACGGCTGTTTTCTGATTTTTTTCAATTTTCTACTGTCCCATAACATAAACCTCACAAATAAAGTAAAAATCTTATAAGATATAGTTATATGCCTTCAGTGTTTGATTTTGCAATGATTTCACTGTTTGGATGTGTTTTTCTATTTGTGTCTATTTTTGTCCACATTCATCAAGTATACGGATGTTTTCTGATTTTTTTCAATTTTCTACTGTCCCATAACATAAACCTCACAAATAAAGTTAAAATCTTATAAGATATAGTTATATGCCTTCAGTGTTTGATTTTGCAATGATTTCACTGTTTGGATGTGTTTTTCTATTTGTGTCTGTTTTGTGCACATTCAGCAAGTATACGGCTGTTTTCTGATTTTTTTTCAATTTTCTCCCCGCCCATAACATAAACCTCACAAATAAAGTTAAAATCTTATAAGATATAGTTATATGCCTTCAGGGTTTGATTTTGCAATGATTTCACTGTTTGGAAGTGTTTTTCTATTTGTGTCTTTTGTTGTGCACATTCAGCAAGTATACGGCTGTTTTCTGATTTTTTTCAATTTTCTACTGTCCCATAACATAAACCTCACAAATAAAGTTAACATCTTATAAGATATACTTCTGTAACCTCAGTGTTTGATTTTGCAATGATTTCACTGTTTGGATGTGTTTTTCTATTTGTGTCTGTTTTTGTGCACATTCAGCAAGTATACGGCTGTTTTCTGATTTTTTTCAATTTTCTACTGTCCCATAACAAACCTCACAAATAAAGTTAACATCTTATAAGATATACTTCTGTAACCTCAGTGTTTGATTTTGCAATGATTTCACTGTTTGGATGTGTTTTTCTATTTGTGTCTGTTTTTGTGCACATTCAGCAAGTATACGGCTGTTTTCTGATTTTTTTCAATTTTCTACTGTCCCATAACATAAACCTCACAAATAAAGTTAAAATCTTATAAGATATAGTTATATGCCTTCAGTGTTTGATTTTGCAATGATTTCACTGTTTGGATGTGTTTTTCTATTTGTGTCTGTTTTTGTGCGCATTCAGCAAGTATACGGCTGTTTTCTGATTTTTTTCAATTTTCTACTGTCCCATAACATAAACCTCACAAATAAAGTTAACATCTTATAAGATATACTTCTGTACCCTCAGTGTTTGATTTTGCAATGATTTCACTGTTTGGATGTGTTTTTCTATTTGTGTCTTTTGTTGTGCACATTCAGCAAGTATACGGCTGTTTTCTGATTTTCTCAATTTTCTACTGTCCCATAACATAGACCTCACAAATAAAGTTAACATCTTATAAGATATACTTCTGTAACCTCAGTGTTTGATTTTGCAATGATTTCACTGTTTGGATGTGTTTTTCTATTTGTGTCTGTTTTTGTGCACATTCAGTAAGTATACGGCTGTTTTCTGATTTTTTTCAATTTTCTACTGTCCCATAACATAAACCTCATAAATAAAGTTAAAATCTTATAAGATATAGTTATATGCCTTCAGTGTTTGATTTTGCAATGATTTCACTGTTTGGATGTGTTTTTCTATTTGTGTCTGTTTTTGTGCACATTCAGCAAGTATACGGCTGTTTTCTGATTTTTTTCAATTTTCGAATGTCCCATAACATAAACCTCACAAATAAAGTTAAAATCTTAGAAGATATAGTTATATGCCTTCAGTGTTTGATTTTGCAATGATTTCACTGTTTGGATGTGTTTTTCTATTAGTGTCTTTTGTTGTGCACATTCAGCAAGTATTCGGCTGTTTTCTGATTTTTATCAATTTTCTACTGTCCCATAACATAAACCTCACAAATAAAGTTAACATCTTATAAGATATACTTCTGTAACCTCAGTGTTTGATTTTGCAATGATTTCACTGTTTGGATGTGTTTTTCTATTTGTGTCTGTTTTTGTGCGCATTCACCAAGTATACGGCTGTTTTCTGATTTTTTTCAATTTTCTACTGTCCCATAACATAAACCTCACAAATAAAGTTAAAATCTTATAAGATATAGTTATATGCCTTCAGGGTTTGATTTTGCAATGATTTCACTGTTTGGATGTGTTTTTCTATTTGTGTCTTTTGTTGTGCTAATTCAGCAAGTATACGGCTGTTTTCTGATTTTTTTCAATTTTCTACTGTCCCATAACATAAACCTCACAAATAAAGTTCACATCTTATAATATGTAGTTATATGCCTTCAGTGTTTGATTTTGCAATGATTTCACTGTTTGGATGTGTTTTTCTATTTGTGTCTGTTTTTGTGCGCATTCAGCAAGTATACGGCTGTTTTCTGATTTTTTTCAATTTTCTATTGTCCCGTAACATAAACCTGATAAATAAAGTTAACATCTTATAAGATATAGTTATATGCCTTCAGGGTTTGATTTTGCAATGATTTCACTGTTTGGATGTGTTTTTCTATTTGTGTCTGTTTTTGTGCGCATTCAGCTGGAATACGACTGTTTTCTGATTTTTTTTCATTTTAACTGTCCCATTACATAAACCTCACAAATAAAGTTAAAATCTTATAAGATATAGTTATATACCTTCAGTGTTAGATTTTGCAATGATTTCACTGTTTGGATGTCTTTTTCTATTTGTGTCTGTTTTTGTGCACATTCAGCAAGTATACGGCTGTTTTCTGATTTTTTTCAATTTTCTACTGTCCCATAACATAAACCTCACAAATAAAGTTAAAATCTTATAAGATATAGTTATATGCCTTCAGTGTTTGATTTTGCAATGATTTCACTGTTTGGATGTGTTTTTCTATGTGTGTCTTTTGTTGTGCACATTCAGCAAGTATACGGCTGTTTTCTGATTTTTTTCAATTTTCTACTGTCCCATAACATAAACCTCACAAATAAAGTTAACATCTTATAAGATATACTTCTGTTTGATTTTGCAATGATTTCACTGTTTGGATGTGTTTTTCTATTTGTGTCTGTTTTTGTGCACATTCAGCAAGTATACGGCTGTTTTCTGATGTTTTTCAATTTTCGAATGTCCCATAACATAAACCTCACAAATAAAGTTAAAATCTTATAAGATATAGTTATATGCCTTCAGTGTTTGATTTTGCAATGATTTCACTGTTTGGATGTGTTTTTCTATTAGTGTCTTTTGTTGTGCACATTCAGCAAGTATTCGGCTGTTTTCTGATTTTTATCAATTTTCTACTGTCCCATAACATAAACCTCACAAATAAAGTTAACATCTTATAAGATATACTTCTGTAACCTCAGTGTTTGATTTTGCAATGATTTCACTGTTTGGATGTGTTTTTCTATTTGTGTCTGTTTTTGTGCGCATTCACCAAGTATACGGCTGTTTTCTGATTTTTTTCAATTTTCTACTGTCCCATAACATAAACCTCACAAATAAAGTTAAAATCTTATAAGATATAGTTATATGCCTTCAGGGTTTGATTTTGCAATGATTTCACTGTTTGGATGTGTTTTTCTATTTGTGTCTTTTGTTGTGCTAATTCAGCAAGTATACGGCTGTTTTCTGATTTTTTTCAATTTTCTACTGTCCCATAACATAAACCTCACAAATAAAGTTCACATCTTATAATATGTAGTTATATGCCTTCAGTGTTTGATTTTGCAATGATTTCACTGTTTGGATGTGTTTTTCTATTTGTGTCTGTTTTTGTGCGCATTCAGCAAGTATACGGCTGTTTTCTGATTTTTTTCAATTTTCTATTGTCCCGTAACATAAACCTGATAAATAAAGTTAACATCTTATAAGATATAGTTATATGCCTTCAGGGTTTGATTTTGCAATGATTTCACTGTTTGGATGTGTTTTTCTATTTGTGTCTGTTTTTGTGCGCATTCAGCTGGAATACGACTGTTTTCTGATTTTTTTTCATTTTAACTGTCCCATTACATAAACCTCACAAATAAAGTTAAAATCTTATAAGATATAGTTATTTACCTTCAGTGTTAGATTTTGCAATGATTTCACTGTTTGGATGTCTTTTTCTATTTGTGTCTTTTGTTGTGCTAATTCAGCAAGTATACGGCTGTTTTCTGATTTTTTTCAATTTTCTACTGTCCCATAACATAAACCTCACAAATAAAGTTCACATCTTATAATATGTAGTTATATGCCTTCAGTGTTTGATTTTGCAATGATTTCACTGTTTGGATGTGTTTTTCTATTTGTGTCTGTTTTTGTGCGCATTCAGCAAGTATACGGCTGTTTTCTGATTTTTTTCAATTTTCTATTGTCCCGTAACATAAACCTGATAAATAAAGTTAACATCTTATAAGATATAGTTATATGCCTTCAGGGTTTGATTTTGCAATGATTTCACTGTTTGGATGTGTTTTTCTATTTGTGTCTGTTTTTGTGCGCATTCAGCTGGAATACGACTGTTTTCTGATTTTTTTTCATTTTAACTGTCCCATTACATAAACCTCACAAATAAAGTTAAAATCTTATAAGATATAGTTATATACCTTCAGTGTTAGATTTTGCAATGATTTCACTGTTTGGATGTCTTTTTCTATTTGTGTCTGTTTTTGTGCACATTCAGCAAGTATACGGCTGTTTTCTGATTTTTTTCAATTTTCTACTGTCCCATAACATAAACCTCACAAATAAAGTTAAAATCTTATAAGATATAGTTATATACCTTCAGTGTTAGATTTTGCAATGATTTCACTGTTTGGATGTCTTTTTCTATTTGTGTCTGTTTTTGTGCACATTCAGCAAGTATACGGCTGTTTTCTGATTTTTTTCAATTTTCTACTGTCCCATAACATAAACCTCACAAATAAAGTTAAAATCTTATAAGATATAGTTATATGCCTTCAGTGTTTGATTTTGCAATGATTTCACTGTTTGGATGTGTTTTTCTATGTGTGTCTTTTGTTGTGCACATTCAGCAAGTATACGGCTGTTTTCTGATTTTTTTGAATTTTCTACTGTCCCATAACATAAACCTCACAAATAAAGTTAAAATCTTATAAGATATAGTTATATGCCTTCAGTGTTTGATTTTGCAATGATTTCACTGTTTGGATGTGTTTTTCTATGTGTGTCTGTGTTTGTGGACATTCAGCAAGTATACGGCTGTTTTCTGATTTTTTTCAATTTTCTACTGTCCCATAACATAAACCTCACAAATAAAGTTATTATCTTATAAGATATACTTCTGTAACCTCAGTGTTTGATTTTGCAATGATTTCACTGTTTGGATGTGTTTTTCTATTTGTCTCTGTTTTTGTGTGCATTCAGCAGGGATACGGCTGTTTTCTGATTTTTTTCATTTTTTTATTGTCCCATAACATAAACCTTACAAATGAAGTTAACATCTTAAAAGATTTAGTGCTGTACCCTCAGTGTTTGATTTTGCAATGATTTCACTGTTGGGATGTGTTTTTCTATAAGTGTCTGTTTGTGCCCTAGTCAGCTGAGATAAGGCTGTTTCCGGATTTTTTTCATTTTTCTACTTTCCCATAACATTAACCTCACAAATGAAGTTAACATCTTAAAAGATTTAGTTATGTACCCTCAGTGTTTGATTTTGCAAAGATTTCACTGTTTGGATGTGTTTTTCTATTGGTGTCTGTTTGTGTGCGCATTCAGCTGAGATAAGGCTGTTTCCGGATTTTTTTTGTTTTTCTGCTGTCCCATAACATTAACCTCACAAATGAAGTTAACATCTTAAAAGATTTAGTTTTGTACCCTCAGTGTTTGATTTTGCAATGATTTCACTGTTTGGATGTGTTTTTCTATTGGTGTCTGTTTGTGTGCGCATTCAGCTGAGATAAGGCTGTTTCCGGATTTTTTTCATTTTTCTACTTTCCCATAATATAAACCTCACAAATGAAGTTAACATCTTAAAAGATATAGTTATATACCTTCAGTGTTTGATTTTGCAATGATTTCACTGTTTGAATGTGTTTTTCTATTTTTGTCTGTTTTTGTGCGCATTCAGCTGGAATACGACTGTTTTCTGATTTTTTTTCATTTTTCTACTGTCCCATAACATAAACCTCACAAATAAAGTTAACATCTTATAAGATATTCTTCGGTACCCTCAGTGTTTGATTTAGCAATGATTTCACTGTTTGGATGTGTTTTTCTATTTGTGTCTGTTTTTGTGCGCATTCAGCTGGAATACGACTGTTTTCTGATTTTTTTTCATTTTCTACTGTCCCATAACATCAACCTCACAAATAAAGTTAACATCTTATAAGATATACTAATGTACCCTCGTCGTTCCGCTCGTCTTGGGACCCCAAACGACATGTGAAATATTCACACTCCTGCGACCTGTAGAAATGTAGTTCCTCCAAAACTTCCACTCTGGCCAAAGAGTCTAAGACTGTATCGAGTCTGACATGACCTGATTTTCAGTTTTTGGACACAGGACTTTGGGCTTTTTTCCCCCTGGCCAAAAAAAACTGCCAAAAACACAGTCTGTAAAATTCAAACGTAAGAAAGGTGGGAAACTGTCTTTTCTTCAATAATTCCTAAGAGCAATGAGCCCGGATGCTGATTTTTCCGTGTGTGTATCAGGGACTAAGGCTAATCTAGGGTGCCGAGTTTCAGACCTGTGCAACCTTCGGAAAGGTCAATGGTCAGCTGTTCGGGTGTGTTTTTTGTAATAATTCCTAAAGGCATTAAGCCAGAAGTCTGATTTTTCCGTATGTGTATCAGGGACTAAGGCTAATCTAGGGTGCCGAGTTTCAGACCTGTGCAACCTTTGGAAAGGTCAAAGGTCAGCCGTTCGGGTGTGTTTTTTGTAATAACTCCTAAAGGCATTAAGCCAGGAGTCTGATTTTTCCATATGTGTATCAGGGACTAAGGCTGATCGAGGGTATATTAATCTTTTTTCTACTGTCCTATAATATGAAGTTAACATCTTATAAGGTATATTGATGTACCCTCAGTGTTTGAATTTATAATGATTTCACTGTTTGAATGTGTTTTTCTATTTTTGTCTGTTTTTGTGCGCATTCAGCTGGAATACGACTGTTTTCGGATTTTTTTTCATTTTTCTACTGTCCCATAACATAAACTTCACAAATAAAGTTAACATCTTATAAGATATTCTTCGGTACCCTCAGTGTTTGATTTTGCAATGATTTCACTGTTTGGATGTGTTTTTCTATTTGTGTCTGTTTTTGTGCGCATTCAGCTGGAATACGACTGTTCTCTGATTTTTTTTCATTTTCTACTGTCCCATAACATAAACCTCACAAATAAAGTTAACATCTTATAAGATATACTAATGTACCCTCGTCGTTCCGCTCGTCTTGGGACCCCAAACGACATGTGAAATATTCACACTCCTGCGACCTGTAGAAATGTAGTTCCTCCAAAACTTCCACTCTGGCCAAAGAGTCTAAGACTGTATCGAGTCTGACATGACCTGATTTTCAGTTTTTGGACACAGGACTTTGGGCTTTTTTCCCCCTGGCCAAAAAAAACTGCCAAAAACACAGTCTGTAAAATTCAAACGTAAGAAAGGTGGGAAACTGTCTTTTCTTCAATAATTCCTAAAGGCAATGAGCCCGGATGCTGATTTCTCCGTATGTGTATCAGGGACTCCTGGCTGATCCAGGGTGCCGAGTTTCAGACCCGTGCAACCTTTGGAAAGGTCAAAGGTCAGCCGCTCTGGTGTGTTTTTTGTAATAATTCCTAAAGGCATTGAGTCAGGAGTCTGATTTTTCCGTATGTGTATCAGGGACTAAAGCTTATCCCGGTTGCCGAGTTTCAGACCTGTGCAACTTTCGGAAAAGGTCAATGGTCAGCTGTTCGGGTGTGTTTTTTGTAATAATTCCTAAAGGCATTAAGCCAGGTGTCTGATTTTTCCGTATGTGTATCAGGGACTAAGGCTAATCCAGGGTGCCGAGTTTCAGACCCGTGCAACCTTTGGAAAGGTCAAAGGTCAGCCGCTGTGGTGTATTTTTTGTAATAATTCCTAAAGGCATTGAGTCAGGAGTCTGATTTTTCCGTATGTGTATCAGGGACTAAAGCTTATCCCGGTTGCCGAGTTTCAGACCTGTGCAACTTTCGGAAAAGGTCAATGGTCAGCCGTTCGGGTGTGTTTTTTGTAATAATTCCTAAAGGCATTAAGCCAGGAGTCTGATTTTTCCGTATGTGTATCAGGGACTAAGGCTAATCCAGGGTGCCGAGTTTCAGACCCGTGCAACCTTTGGAAAGGTCAAAGGTCAGCCGTTCTGGTGTGTTTTTTGTAATAATTCCTAAAGGCATTAAGCCAGGAGCCTGATTTTTCCGTGTGTGTATCAGGGACTAAGGCTAATCTAGGGTGCCGAGTTTCAGACATGTGCAACCTTCGGAAAGGTCAATGGTCAGCCGTTCGGGTGTGTTTTTTGTAATAATTCCTAAAGGCATTGAGCCAGGAGTCTGATTTTTCCGTATGTGTATCAGGGACTAAGGCTAATCTAGGGTGCCGAGTTTCAGACCTGTGTATCCTTCGGAAAGGTCAAAGGTCAGCCGTTTAGCTGTGTTTTTTGTAATAATTCCTAAAGGCATTAAGCCAGGAGTCTGATTTTTCGGTATGTGTATCAGGGACTAAGGCTGATCGAGGGTATTTTAATCTTTTTTCTACTGTCCTATAATATGAAGTTAACATCTTATAAGGTATATTGATGTACCCTCAGTGTTTGAATTTATAATGATTTCACTGTTTGGATGTGTTTTTCTATTTGTGTCTGTTTTTGTGTGCATTCAGCAGGGATACGGCTGTTTTCGGAATTTTTTTCATTTTTCTACTGTCCCATAACATAAACCTCACAAATAAAGTTAAAATCTTATAGGATATAGTTATATACCTTCAGTGTTTGATTTTGCAATGATTTCACTGTTTGAATGTGTTTTTCTATTTTTGTCTGTTTTTGTGCGCATTCAGCTGGAATACGACTGTTTTCTGATTTTTTTTCATTTTTCTACTGTCCCATAACATAAACCTCACAAATAAAGTTAACATCGTATAAGATATAGTTATATACCTTCAGTGTTTGATTTTGCAATGATTTCACTGTTTGAATGTGTTTTTCTATTTGTGTCTGTTTTTGTGCGCATTCAGCTGGAATACGACTGTTTTCTGATTTTTTTTCATTTTTCTACTGTCCCATAACATAAACCTCACAAATAAAGTTAACATCTTATAAGATATTCTTCGGTACCCTCAGTGTTTGATTTTGCAATGATTTCACTGTTTGGATGTGTTTTTCTATTTGTGTCTGTTTTTGTGCGCATTCAGCTGGAATACGACTGTTTTCTGATTTTTTTTCATTTTCTACTGTCCCATAACATAAACCTCACAAATAAAGTTAACATCTTATAAGATATACTAATGTACCCTCGTCGTTCCGCTCGTCTTGGGACCCCAAACGACATATGAAATATTCACACTCCTGCGACCTGTAAAAATGTAGTTCCTCCGAAACTTCCACTCTGGCCAAAGAGTCTAAGACTGTATAGAGTCTGACATGACCTGATTTTCAGTTTTTGGACACAGGACTTTGGGCTTTTTTCCCCCTGGCCAAAAAAAACTGCCAAAAACACAGTCTGTAAAATTCAAACGTAAGAAAGGTGGGAAACTGTCTTTTCTTCAATAATTCCTAAAGGCAATGAGCCCGGATGCTGATTTCTCCGTTTGTGTATCAGGGACTCCTGGCTGATCCCGGGTGCCGAGTTTCAGACCCGTGCAACCTTTGGAAAGGTCAAAGGTCAGCCGCTCTGGTGTGTTTTTTGTAATAATTCCTAAAGGCATTGAGTCAGGAGTCTGATTTTTCCGTATGTGTATCAGGGACTAAAGCTTATCCCGGTTGCCGAGTTTCAGACCTGTGCAACTTTCGGAAAAGGTCAATGGTCAGCTGTTCGGGTGTGTTTTTTGTAATAATTCCTAAAGGCATTAAGCCAGGTGTCTGATTTTTCCGTATGTGTATCAGGGACTAAGGCTAATCCAGGGTGCCGAGTTTCAGACCCGTGCAACCTTTGGAAAGGTCAAAGGTCAGCCGCTGTGGTGTATTTTTTGTAATAATTCCTAAAGGCATTGAGTCAGGAGTCTGATTTTTCCGTATGTGTATCAGGGACTAAAGCTTATCCCGGTTGCCGAGTTTCAGACCTGTGCAACTTTCGGAAAAGGTCAATGGTCAGCCGTTCGGGTGTGTTTTTTGTAATAATTCCTAAAGGCATTAAGCCAGGAGTCTGATTTTTCCGTATGTGTATCAGGGACTAAGGCTAATCCAGGGTGCCGAGTTTCAGACCCGTGCAACCTTTGGAAAGGTCAAAGGTCAGCCGTTCTGGTGTGTTTTTTGTAATAATTCCTAAAGGCATTAAGCCAGGAGCCTGATTTTTCCGTGTGTGTATCAGGGACTAAGGCTAATCTAGGGTGCCGAGTTTCAGACATGTGCAACCTTCGGAAAGGTCAATGGTCAGCCGTTCGGGTGTGTTTTTTGTAATAATTCCTAAAGGCATTGAGCCAGGAGTCTGATTTTTCCGTATGTGTATCAGGGACTAAGGCTAATCTAGGGTGCCGAGTTTCAGACCTGTGTATCCTTCGGAAAGGTCAAAGGTCAGCCGTTTAGCTGTGTTTTTTGTAATAATTCCTAAAGGCATTAAGCCAGGAGTCTGATTTTTCCGTATGTGTATCAGGGACTAAGGCTGATCGAGGGTATTTTAATCTTTTTTCTACTGTCCTATAATATGAAGTTAACATCTTATAAGGTATATTGATGTACCCTCAGTGTTTGAATTTATAATGATTTCACTGTTTGGATGTGTTTTTCTATTTGTGTCTGTTTTTGTGTGCATTCAGCAGGGATACGGCTGTTTTCGGAATTTTTTTCATTTTTCTACTGTCCCATAACATAAACCTCACAAATAAAGTTAAAATCTTATAGGATATAGTTATATACCTTCAGTGTTTGATTTTGCAATGATTTCACTGTTTGAATGTGTTTTTCTATTTTTGTCTGTTTTTGTGCGCATTCAGCTGGAATACGACTGTTTTCTGATTTTTTTTCATTTTTCTACTGTCCCATAACATAAACCTCACAAATAAAGTTAACATCGTATAAGATATAGTTATATACCTTCAGTGTTTGATTTTGCAATGATTTCACTGTTTGAATGTGTTTTTCTATTTGTGTCTGTTTTTGTGCGCATTCAGCTGGAATACGACTGTTTTCTGATTTTTTTTCATTTTTCTACTGTCCCATAACATAAACCTCACAAATAAAGTTAACATCTTATAAGATATTCTTCGGTACCCTCAGTGTTTGATTTTGCAATGATTTCACTGTTTGGATGTGTTTTTCTATTTGTGTCTGTTTTTGGGCGCATTCAGCTGGAATACGACTGTTTTCTGATTTTTTTTCATTTTCTACTGTCCCATAACATAAACCTCACAAATAAAGTTAACATCTTATAAGATATACTAATGTACCCTCGTCGTTCCGCTCGTCTTGGGACCCCAAACGACATATGAAATATTCACACTCCTGCGACCTGTAAAAATGTAGTTCCTCCGAAACTTCCACTCTGGCCAAAGAGTCTAAGACTGTATAGAGTCTGACATGACCTGATTTTCAGTTTTTGGACACAGGACTTTGGGCTTTTTTCCCCCTGGCCAAAAAAAACTGCCAAAAACACAGTCTGTAAAATTCAAACGTAAGAAAGGTGGGAAACTGTCTTTTCTTCAATAATTCCTAAGGGCAATGAGCCCGGATGCTGATTTTTCCGTGTGTGTATCAGGGACTAAGGCTAATCTAGGGTGCCGAGTTTCAGACCTGTGCAACCTTCGGAAAGGTCAATGGTCAGCTGTTCGGGTGTGTTTTTTGTAATAATTCCTAAAGGCATTAAGCCAGAAGTCTGATTTTTCCGTATGTGTATCAGGGACTAAGGCTAATCTAGGGTGCCGAGTTTCAGACCTGTGCAACCTTTGGAAAGGTCAAAGGTCAGCCGTTCGGGTGTGTTTTTTGTAATAATTCCTAAAGGCATTAAGCCAGGAGTCTGATTTTTCCATATGTGTATCAGGGACTAAGGCTGATCGAGGGTATATTAATCTTTTTTCTACTGTCCTATAATATGAAGTTAACATCTTATAAGGTATATTGATGTACCCTCAGTGTTTGAATTTATAATGATTTCACTGTTTGAATGTGTTTTTCTATTTTTGTCTGTTTTTGTGCGCATTCAGCTGGAATACGACTGTTTTCGGATTTTTTTTCATTTTTCTACTGTCCCATAACATAAACTTCACAAATAAAGTTAACATCTTATAAGATATTCTTCGGTACCCTCAGTGTTTGATTTTGCAATGATTTCACTGTTTGGATGTGTTTTTCTATTTGTGTCTGTTTTTGTGCGCATTCAGCTGGAATACGACTGTTCTCTGATTTTTTTTCATTTTCTACTGTCCCATAACATAAACCTCACAAATAAAGTTAACATCTTATAAGATATACTAATGTACCCTCGTCGTTCCGCTCGTCTTGGGACCCCAAACGACATATGCTCTGGCCAAAGAGTCTAAGACTGTATCGAGTCTGACATGACCTGATTTTCAGTTTTTGGACACAGGACTTTGGGCTTTTTTCCTCCTGGCCAAAAAAAACTGCCAAAAACACAGTCTGTAAAATTCAAACGTACGAAAGGTGGGAAACTGTCTTTTCTTCAATAATTCCTAAGGGCAATGAGCCCGGATGCTGATTTCTCCGTATGTGTATCAGGGACTCCTGGCTGATCCAGGGTGCCGAGTTTCAGACCCGTGCAACCTTTGGAAAGGTCAAAGGTCAGCCGCTCTGGTGTGTTTTTTGTTATAATTCCTAAAGGCATTGAGTCAGGAGTCTGATTTTTCCGTATGTGTATCAGGGACTAAAGCTTATCCCGGTTGCCGAGTTTCAGACCTGTGCAACTTTCGGAAAAGGTCAATGGTCAGCCGTTCGGGTGTGTTTTTTGTAATAATTCCTAAAGGCATTGAGCCAGGAGTCTGATTTTTCCGTATGTGTATCAGGGACTAAGGCTAATCCAGGGTGCCGAGTTTCATACCCGTGCAACCTTTGGAAAGGTCAAAGGTCAGCCGTTCGGGTGTGTTTTTTGTAATAATTCCTAAAGGCATTAAGCCAGGAGTCTGATTTTTCCGTGTGTGTATCAGGGACTAAGGCTAATCTAGGGTGCCGAGTTTCAGACCTGTGCAACCTTCGGAAAGGTCAATGGTCAGCCGTTCGGGTGTGTTTTTTGTAATAATTCCTAAAGGCATTGAGCCAGGAGTCAGATTTTTCCGTATGTGTATCAGGGACTAAGGCTGATCGAGGGTATTTTAATCTTTTTTCTACTGTCCTATAATATGAAGTTAACATCTTATAAGGTATATTGATGTACCCTCAGTGTTTGAATTTATAATGATTTCACTGTTTGGATGTGTTTTTCTATTTGTGTCTGTTTTTGTGTGCATTCAGCAGGGATACGGCTGTTTTCGGAATTTTTTTCATTTTTCTACTGTCCCATAACATAAACCTCACAAATAAAGTTAACATCTCATAAGATATAGTTATATACCTTCAGTGTTTGATTTTTTACAATGATTTCACTGTTTGAATGTGTTTTTCTATTTTTGTCTGTTTTTGTGCGCATTCAGCTGGAATACGACTGTTTTCTGATTTTTTTTTCATTTTTCTACTGTCCCATAACATAAACCTCACAAATAAAGTTAACATCTTATAAGATATTCTTCGGTACCCTCAGTGTTTGATTTTGGAATGATTTCACTGTTTGGATGTGTTTTTCTATTTGTGTCTGTTTTTGTGCGCATTCAGCTGGAATACGACTGTTTTCTGATTTTTTTTCATTTTCTACTGTCCCATAACATAAACCTCACAAATAAAGTTAACATCTTATAAGATATACTAATGTACCCTCGTCGTTCCGCTCGTCTTGGGACCCCAAACGACATATGAAATATTCACACTCCTGCGACCTGTAGAAATGTGTTCCTCCAAAACTTCCACTCTGGCCAAAGAGTCTAAGACTGTATAGAGTCTGACATGACCTGATTTTCAGTTTTTGGACACAGGACTTTGGGCTTTTTTCCCCCTGGCCAAAAAAAACTGCCAAAAACACAGTCTGTAAAATTCAAACGTAAGAAAGGTGGGAAACTGTCTTTTCTTCAATAATTCCTAAAGGCAATGAGCCCGGATGCTGATTTCTCCGTATGTGTATCAGGGACTCCTGGCTGATCCAGGGTGCCGAGTTTCAGACCCGTGCAACCTTTGGAAAGGTCAAAGGTCAGCCGCTGTGATGTGTTTTTTGTAATAATTCCTAAAGGCATTGAGTCAGGAGTCTGATTTTTCCGTATGTGTATCAGGGACTAAAGCTTATCCCGGTTGCCGAGTTTCAGACCTGTGCAACTTTCGGAAAAGGTCAATGGTCAGCCGTTCGGGTGTGTTTTTTGTAATAATTCCTAAAGGCATTAAGCCAGGAGTCTGATTTTTCTGTATGTGTATCAGGGACTAAGGCTAATCCAGGGTGCCGAGTTTCAGACCCGTGCAACCTTTGGAAAGGTCAAAGGTCAGCCGTTCGGGTGTGTTTTTTGTAATAATTCCTAAAGGCATTGAGCCAGGAGTCTGATTTTTCCGTGTGTGTATCAGGGACTAAGGTTGATCCAGGGTGCCGAGTTTCAGACCTGTGCAACCTTCGGAAAGGTCAATGGTCAGCCGTTCGGGTGTGTTTTTTGTAATAATTCCTAAAGGCATTGAGCCAGGAGTCTGATTTTTCCGTATGTGTATCAGGGACTAAGGCTAATCTAGGGTGCCGAGTTTCAGACCTGTGTAACCTTCGGAAAGGTCAAAGGTCAGCCGTTTAGATTCAAGATTCAAGATTCAAGATTCAAGATTTCTTTATTGTCATACCAACACACATTAGACATGAGGTCAGAACGAACATCAGTCTCTCCAGAACCCGGTCGGCCCAGTAATAAGAAGAATAAGAAAATAAGAAATAAGAACCAACAGTTTAACTTAACAAAATATAAATTAAAAGAAATCAAAACTTTAAATCTCTGGAGGTAAGGTGCTGTGCAAAAAAGAATTTGGTGCAAGGGTGTGTACGGTACTGGGGGCATGTGCAAAGTACAGTACGTGGGGGGTGGGGGCAGCAGGGCTATGGGGGCTACAGAGAGTTCAGGAGTCTGACAGCTCCAGGGAAGAAGCTGTTCCTCAGTCTCGTAGTTCTGCTCTTGATGCTCCGTAGCCTCCTGCCTGAGGGGAGGGGGGTGAACAGTGTGTGTGCCGGGGGAGTGGGATCACTCATGATGCAGGTGGCCCTTTTCCTGCATCTGGAGGTGAAGATGTCCGTGATGGTGGGGAGGCTGCTGCCCACGGTTCTCTGTGCAGCTTTCACCACTCTCTGCAGAGCCTTCTTCTCTGCTGCAGAGCAGCTGCCGTGCCACACAGTGATGCAGGAGCACAGGACACTCTCCACTACACATCTGTAGAAGGTGATAAGGGCTGACCTTCCTAGTCCAGCGCGTCTCAGCCTCCTGAGGAAGTAGAGGCGCTGGTGTGCCTTCCGGACCAGGCTGGAAAGTGTTGCTGCTCCAGGTGAGGTTGTCCTTGAGATGCACGCCCAGGTACCTGAAGCTGGAGACCACTTCCACCGCTGTTCCTCCGATGTGCAGGGGAGAATGGGGGGGATGTCTGCTCTGATGTTTAGGTGTGTTTTTTGTAATAATTCCTAAAGGCATTAAGCCAGGAGTCTGATTTTTCCGTATGTGTATCAGGGACTAAGGCTGATCGAGGGTATTTTAATCTTTTTTCTACTGTCCTATAATATGAAGTTAACATCTTATAAGGTATATTGATGTACCCTCAGTGTTTGAATTTATAATGATTTCACTGTTTGGATGTGTTTTTCTATTTGTGTCTGTTTTTGTGCGCATTCAGCAGGGATACAGCTGTTTTTGGATTTTTTTCATTTTTCTACTGTCCCACAACATAAACCTCACAAATGAAGTTAAAATCTTATAAGATATTCCTCGGTACCCTCAGTGTTTGATTTTGCAATGATTTCACTGTTTGGATGTGTTTTTCTATTTGTCTCTGTTTTTGTGCGCATTCAGCAAGGATACGGCTGTTTTCTGATTTTTTTCATTTTTCTACTGTCCCATAACATAAACCTCACAAATAAAGTTAACATCTCATAAGATATAGTTATATACCTTCAGTGTTTGATTTTGCAATGATTTCACTGTTTGGATGTGTTTTTCTATTGGTGTCTGTTTGTGTGCGCATTCAGCTGAGATAAGGCTGTTTCCGGATTTTTTTAATTTTTCTGCTGTCCCATAACATAAACCTCACAAATGAAGTTAACATGTTAAAAGATTTAGTTCTGTACCCTCAGTGTTTGATTTTGCAATGATTTCACTGTTGGGATGTGTTTTTCTACAAGTATCTGTTTGTGTGCGCATTCAGCTGAGATAAGGCTGTTTACGGATTTTTTTAATTTTTCTGCTGTCCCATAACATAAACCTCACAAATGAAGTTAACATGTTAAAAGATTTAGTTCTGTACCCTCAGTGTTTGATTTTGCAATGATTTCACTGTTGGGATGTGTTTTTCTACAAGTATCTGTTTGTGTGCGCATTCAGTTGAGATAAGGCTGTTTACGGATTTTTTTCATTTTTCTGCTGTCCCATAACATAAACCTCACAAATGAAGTTAACATCTTAAAAGATTTAGTTCTGTACACTCACTGTTTGATTTTGCAAAGATTTCACTGTTTGGATGTGTTTTTCTATTTGTGTCTGTTTTTGTGCACATTCAGCAAGTATACGGCTGTTTTCTGATTTTTTTCAATTTTCTACTGTCCCATAACATAAACCTCATAAATAAAGTTAACATCTTATAAGATATAGTTATATGCCTTGAGTGTTTGATTTTGCAATGATTTCACTGTTTGGATGTGTTTTTCTATTTGTGTCTGTTTTTGTGCACATTCAGCAAGTATACGGCTGTTTTCTGATTTTTTTCAATTTTCTACTGTCCCATAACATAAACCTCACAAATAAAGTTAAAATCTTATAAGATATAGTTATATGCCGTCAGTGTTTGATTTTGCAATGATTTCACTGTTTGGATGTGTTTTTCTATTTGTGTCTTTTGTTGTGCACATTCAGCAAGTATACGGCTGTTTTCTGATTTTTTTCAATTTTCTACTGTCCCATAACATAAACCTCACAAATAAAGTTAAAATCTTATAAGATATAGTTATATGCCTTCAGTGTTTGATTTTGCAATGATTTCACTGTTTGGATGTGTTTTTCTATTTGTGTCTGTTTTTGTGCAAATTCAGCAAGTATACGGCTGTTTTCTGATTTTTTTAAATTTTCTACTGTCCCATAACATAAACCTCACAAATAAAGTTAACATCTTATAAGATATACTTCTGTACCCTCAGTGTTTGATTTTGCAATGATTTCACTGTTTGGATGTGTTTTTCTATTTGTGTCTGTTTTTGTGCGCATTCAGCAAGTATACGGCTGTTTTCTGATTTTTTTCAATTTTCTACTGTCCCATAACATAAACCTCACAAATAAAGTTAAAATCTTATAAGATATAGTTATATGCCTTCAGTGTTTGATTTTGCAATGATTTCACTGTTTGGATGTGTTTTTCTATTTGTGTCTGTTTTGTGCACATTCAGCAAGTATACGGCTGTTTTCTGATTTTTTTCAATTTTCTCCTCGCCCATAACATAAACCTCACAAATAAAGTTAACATCTTATAAGATATACTTCTGTAACCTCAGTGTTTGATTTTGCAATGATTTCACTGTTTGGATGTGTTTTTCTATTTGTGTCTGTTTTTGTGCACATTCAGCAAGTATACGGCTGTTTTCTGATTTTTTTCAATTTTCTACTGTCCCATAACATAAACCTCACAAATAAAGTTAAAATCTTATAAGATATAGTTATATGCCTTCAGTGTTTGATTTTGCAATGATTTCACTGTTTGGATGTGTTTTTCTATTTATGTATTTTGTTGTGCACATTCAGCAAGTATACGGCTGTTTTCTGATTTTTTTCAATTTTCTATTGTCCCGTAACATAAACCTCATAAATAAAGTTAACATCTTATAAGATATACTTCTGTAACCTCAGTGTTTGATTTTGCAATGATTTCACTGTTTGGATGTGTTTTTCTATTTGTGTCTGTTTTGTGCACATTCAGCAAGTATACGGCTGTTTTCTGATTTTTTTCAATTTTCTACTGTCCCATAACATAAATCTCACAAATAAAGTTAAAATCTTATAAGATATAGTTATATGCCTTCAGTGTTTGATTTTGCAATGATTTCACTGTTTGGATGTGTTTTTCTATTTGTGTCTGTTTTTGTGCACATTCAGCAAGTATACGGCTGTTTTCTGATTTTTTTGAATTTTCTACTGTCCCATAACATAAACCTCACAAATAAAGTTAAAATCTTATAAGATATACTTCTGTAACCTCAGTGTTTGATTTTGCAATGATTTCACTGTTTGGATGTGTTTTTCTATTTGTGTCTGTTTTTGTGCACATTCAGCAAGTATACGGCTGTTTTCTGATTTTTTTCAATTTTCTACTGTCCCATAACATAAACCTCACAAATACAGTTAACATCTTATAAGATATACTTCTGTAACCTCAGTGTTTGATTTTGCAATGATTTCACTGTTTGGATGTGTTTTTCTATTTGTGTCTGTTTTTGTGCACATTCAGCAAGTATACGGCTGTTTTCTGATTTTTTTCAATTTTCTACTGTCCCATAACATAAACCTTACAAATAAAGTTAACATCTTATAAGATATACTTCTGTACCCTCAGTGTTTGATTTTGCAATGATTTCACTGTTTGGATGTGTTTTTCTATTTGTGTCTGTTTTGTGCACATTCAGCAAGTATACGGCTGTTTTCTGATTTTTTTCAATTTTCTCCTCGCCCATAACATAAACCTCACAAATAAAGTTAACATCTTATAAGATATACTTCTGTAACCTCAGTGTTTGATTTTGCAATGATTTCACTGTTTGGATGTGTTTTTCTATTTGTGTCTGTTTTTGTGCACATTCAGCAAGTATACGGCTGTTTTCTGATTTTTTTCAATTTTCTACTGTCCCATAACATAAACCTCACAAATAAAGTTAAAATCTTATAAGATATAGTTATATGCCTTCAGTGTTTGATTTTGCAATGATTTCACTGTTTGGATGTGTTTTTCTATTTGTGTCTTTTGTTGTGCACATTCAGCAAGTATACGGCTGTTTTCTGATTTCTTTCAATTTTCTACTGTCGCATAACATAGACCTCACAAATAAAGTTAACATCTTATAAGATATACTTCTGTAACCTCAGTGTTTGATTTTGCAATGATTTCACTGTTTGGATGTGTTTTTCTATTTGTGTCTGTTTTGTGCACATTCAGCAAGTATACGGCTGTTTTCTGATTTTTTTCAATTTTCTACTGTCCCATAACATAAACCTCACAAATAAAGTTAAAATCTTATAAGATATAGTTATATGCCTTCAGTGTTTGATTTTGCAATGATTTCACTGTTTGGATGTGTTTTTCTATTTGTGTCTGTTTTTGTGCACATTCAGCAAGTATACGGCTTTTTTCTGATTTTTTTCAATTTTCTACTGTCCCATAACATAAACCTCACAAATACAGTTAACATCTTATAAGATATACTTCTGTAACCTCAGTGTTTGATTTTGCAATGATTTCACTGTTTGGATGTGTTTTTCTATTTGTGTCTGTTTTTGTGCACATTCAGCAAGTATACGGCTGTTTTCTGATTTTTTTCAATTTTCTACTGTCCCATAACATAAACCTCACAAATAAAGTTAACATCTTATAAGATATACTTCTGTACCCTCAGTGTTTGATTTTGCAATGATTTCACTGTTTGGATGTGTTTTTCTATTTGTGTCTGTTTTGTGCACATTCAGCAAGTATACGGCTGTTTTCTGATTTTTTTCAATTTTCTACTGTCCCATAACATAAACCTCACACATAAAGTTAACATCTTATAAGATATACTTCTGTAACCTCAGTGTTTGATTTTGCAATGATTTCACTGTTTGGATGTGTTTTTCTATTTGTGTCTGTTTTGTGCACATTCAGCAAGTATACGGCTGTTTTCTGATTTTTTTCAATTTTCTACTGTCCCATAACATAAACCTCACAAATAAAGTTAAAATCTTATAAGATATAGTTATATGCCTTCAGTGTTTGATTTTGCAATGATTTCACTGTTTGGATGTGTTTTTCTATTTGTGTCTGTTTTTGTGCACATTCAGCAAGTATACGGCTGTTTTCTGATTTTTTTCAATTTTCTACTGTCCCATAACATAAACCTCACAAATAAAGTTAAAATCTTATAAGATATAGTTATATGCCTTCAGTGTTTGATTTTGCAATGATTTCACTGTTTGGATGTGTTTTTCTATTTGTGTCTGTTTTTGTGCACATTCAGCAAGTATACGGCTGTTTTCTGATTTTTTTCAATTTTCTACTGTCCCATAACATAAACCTCACAAATAAAGTTAAAATCTTATAAGATATAGTTATATGCCTTCAGTGTTTGATTTTGCAATGATTTCACTGTTTGGATGTGTTTTTCTATTTGTGTCTGTTTTGTGCACATTCAGCAAGTATACGGCTGTTTTCTGATTTTTTTCAATTTTCTCCTCGCCCATAACATAAACCTCACAAATAAAGTTAACATCTTATAAGATATACTTCTGTAACCTCAGTGTTTGATTTTGCAATGATTTCACTGTTTGGATGTGTTTTTCTATTTGTGTCTGTTTTTGTGCAAATTCAGCAAGTATACGGCTGTTTTCTGATTTTTTTCAATTTTCTACTGTCCCATAACATAAACCTCACAAATACAGTTAACATCTTATAAGATATACTTCTGTAACCTCAGTGTTTGATTTTGCAATGATTTCACTGTTTGGATGTGTTTTTCTATTTGTGTCTGTTTTTGTGCACATACAGCAAGTATACGGCTGTTTTCTGATTTTTTTCAATTTTCTACTGTCCCATAACATAAACCTCACAAATAAAGTTAAAATCTTATAAGATATAGATATATGCCTTCAGTGTTTGATTTTGCAATGATTTCACTGTTTGGATGTGTTTTTCTATTTGTGTCTGTTTTGTGCACATTCAGCAAGTATACGGCTGTTTTCTGATTTTTTTCAATTTTCTACTGTCGCATAACATAAACCTCACAAATAAAGTTAACATCTTATAAGATATACTTCTGTACCCTCAGTGTTTGATTTTGCAATGATTTCACTGTTTGGATGTGCTTTTCTATTTGTGTCTGTTTTGTGCACATTCAGCAAGTATACGGCTGTTTTCTGATTTTTTTCAATTTTCTACTGTCGCATAACATAGACCTCACAAATAAAGTTAACATCTTAAAAGATATACTTCTGTACCCTCAGTGTTTGATTTTGCAATGATTTCACTGTTTGGATATGTTTTTCTATTTGTGTCTGTTTTTGTGCGCATTCAGCAAGTATACGGCTGTTTTCTGGTTTTTTTCAATTTTCTACTGTCCCATAACATAAACCTCACAAATAAAATTAACATCTTATAAGATATACTTCTGTAACCTCAGTGTTTGATTTTGCAATGATTTGACTGTTTGGATGTGTTTTTCTATTTGTGTCTGTTTTTGTGCACATTCAGCAAGTATACGGCTGTTTTCTGATTTTTTTCAATTTTCTACTGTCGCATAACATAAACCTCACAAATAAAGTTAACATCTTATAAGATATAGTTATATGCCTTCAGTGTTTGATTTTGCAATGATTTCACTGTTTGGATGTGTTTTTCTATTTGTGTCTTTTGTTGTGCACATTCAGCAAGTATACGGCTGTTTTCTGATTTTTTTCAATTTTCTACTGTCGCATAACATAAACCTCACAAATAAAGTTAACATCTTATAAGATATAGTTATATGCCTTCAGTGTTTGATTTTGCAATGATTTCACTGTTTGGATGTGTTTTTCTATTTGTGTCTTTTGTTGTGCACATTCAGCAAGTATACGGCTGTTTTCTGATTTTTTTTCAATTTTCTACTGTCCCATAACATAAACCTCACAAATAAAGTTAACATCTTATAAGATATACTTCTGTACCCTCAGTGTTTGATTTTGCAATGATTTCACTGTTTGGATGTGTTTTTCTATTTGTGTCTGTTTTTGTGCACATTCAGCAAGTATACGGCTGTTTTCAGATTTTTTTCAATTTTCTACTGTCCCATAACATAAACCTCACAATTAAGTTAAAATCTTATAAGATATAGTTATATGCCTTCAGTGTTTGATTTTGCAATGATTTCACTGTTTGGATGTGTTTTTCTATTTGTGTCTGTTTTTGTGCACATTCAGCAAGTATACGGCTGTTTTCTGATTTTTTTCAATTTTCTACTGTCCCATAACACAAACCTCACAAATAAAGTTAAAATCTTATAAGATATACTTCTGTACCCTCAGTGTTTGATTTTGCAATGATTTCACTGTTTGGATGTGTTTTTCTATTTGTGTCTGTTTTGTGCACATTCAGCAAGTATACGGCTGTTTTCTGATTTTTTTCAATTTTCTACTGTCGCATAACATAAACCTCACAAATAAAGTTAACATCTTATAAGATATACTTCTGTACCCTCAGTGTTTGATTTTGCAATGATTTCACTGTTTGGATGTGCTTTTCTATTTGTGTCTGTTTTGTGCACATTCAGCAAGTATACGGCTGTTTTCTGATTTTTTTCAATTTTCTACTGTCGCATAACATAAACCTCACAAATAAAGTTAACATCTTATAAGATATACTTCTGTACCCTCAGTGTTTGATTTTGCAATGATTTCACTGTTTGGATGTGTTTTTCTATTTGTGTCTGTTTTTGTGCACATTCAGCAAGTATACGGCTGTTTTCTGATTTTTTTCAATTTTCTACTGTCCCATAACAAAAACCTCACAAATAAAGTTAACATCTTATAAGATATACTTCTGTAACCTCAGTGTTTGATTTTGCAATGATTTCACTGTTTGGATGTGTTTTTCTATTTGTGTCTGTTTCTGTGCACATTCAAGCAAGTATACGGCTGTTTTCTGATTTTTTTCAATTTTCTACTGTCGCATAACATAAACCTCACAAATAAAGTTAACATCTTATAAGATATAGTTATATGCCGTCAGTGTTTGATTTTGCAATGATTTCACTGTTTGAATGTGTTTTTTCTATTTTTGTCTGTTTTTGTGCGCATTCAGCTGGAATACGACTGTTTTCTGATTTTTTTTCATTTTTCTACTGTCCCATAACATAAACCTCACAAATGAAGTTACCATCTTAAAAGATTTTGTTCTGTACCCTCAGTGTTTGATTTTGCAATGATTTCACTGTTGGGATGTGTTTTTCTATAAGTGTCTGTTTGTGCCCCATTGAGCTGAGATAAGGCTGTTTTCGGATTTTTAAAATTTTTTTATTGTCCCATAACATAAACCTCACAAATAAAGTTAACATCTCATAAGATATAGTTTGATACCTTCAGTGTTTGATTTTGCAATGATTTCACTGTTTGAATGTGTTTTTCTATTTTTGTCTGTTTTTGTGCGCATTCACCTGGAATACGACTGTTTTCTGATTTCTTTTTCATTTTTCTACTGTCCCATAACATAAACCTCACAAATAAAGTTAAAATCTTATAAGATATAGTTATTTACCCTCAGTGTTTGATTTTGCAATGATTTCACTGTTTGGATGTGTTTTTCTATTTGTGTCTGTTTTTGTGCGCATTCAGCAAGTATACGGCTGTTTTCTGATTTTTTTCAATTTTCTACTGTCCCATAACATAAACCTCACAAATAAAGTTAAAATCTTATAAGATATAGTTATTTACCCTCAGTGTTTGATTTTGCAATGATTTCACTGTTTGGATGTGTTTTTCTATTGGTGTCTGTTTGTGTGCGCATTCAGCTGAGATAAGGCTGTTTCCGGATTTTTTTCATTTTTCTGCTGTCCCATAACATAAACCTCACAAATGAAGTTAACATCTTAAAAGATTTAGTTCTGTATCCTCAGTGTTTGATTTTGCAATGATTTCATTGTTTGGATGTGTTTTTCTGTTGGTGTCTGTTTATGTGCGCATTCAGCTGAAATAAGGCTGTTTCCGGATTTTTTTCATTTTTCTGCTGTCCCATAACATAAACCTCACAAATGAAGTTACCATCTTAAAAGATTTTGTTCTGTACCCTCAGTGTTTGATTTTGCAATGATTTCACTGTTGGGATGTGTTTTTCTATAAGTGTCTGTTTGTGCCCCATTGAGCTGAGATAAGGCTGTTTTCGGATTTTTAAAATTTTTTTATTGTCCCATAACATAAACCTCACAAATAAAGTCAACATCTCATAAGATATAGTTTGATACCTTCAGTGTTTGATTTTGCAATGATTTCACTGTTTGAATGTGTTTTTCTATTTTTGTCTGTTTTTGTGCGCATTCACCTGGAATACGACTGTTTTCTGATTTCTTTTTCATTTTTCTACTGTCCCATAACATAAACCTCACAAATAAAGTTAAAATCTTATAAGATATAGTTATTTACCCTCAGTGTTTGATTTTGCAATGATTTCACTGTTTGGATGTGTTTTTCTATTTGTGTCTGTTTTTGTGCGCATTCAGCAAGTATACGGCTGTTTTCTGATTTTTTTCAATTTTCTACTGTCCCATAACATAAACCTCACAAATAAAGTTAAAATCTTATAAGATATAGTTATTTACCCTCAGTGTTTGATTTTGCAATGATTTCACTGTTTGGATGTGTTTTTCTATTTGTGTCTGTTTATGTGCACATTCAGCAAGTATACGGCTGTTTTCTGATTTTTTTCAATTTTCTACTGTCCCATGACATAAACCTCACAAATAAAGTTAAAATCTTATAAGATATAGTTATATGCCTTCAGTGTTTGATTTTGCAATGATTTCACTGTTTGGATGTGTTTTTCTATTTGTGTCTGTTTTTGTGCAAATTCAGCAAGTATACGGCTGTTACTGATTTTTTTCAATTTTCTACTGTCCCATAACATAAACCTCACAAATAAAGTTAACATCTTATAAGATATACTTCTGTACCCTCAGTGTTTGATTTTGCAATGATTTCACTGTTTGGATGTGTTTTTCTATTTGTGTCTGTTTTTGTGCGCATTCAGCAAGTATACGGCTGTTTTCTGGTTTTTTTCAATTTTCTACTGTCCCATAACATAAACCTCACAAATAAAGTTAACATCTTATAAGATATACTTCTGTAACCTCAGTGTTTGATTTTGCAATGATTTCACTGTTTGGATGTGTTTTTCTATTTGTGTCTGTTTTGTGCACATTCAGCAAGTATACGGCTGTTTTCTGGTTTTTTTCAATTTTCTACTGTCCCATAACATAAACCTCACAAATAAAGTTAACATCTTATAAGATATACTTCTGTAACCTCAGTGTTTGATTTTGCAATGATTTCACTGTTTGGATGTGTTTTTCTATTTGTGTCTGTTTTTGTGCACATTCAGCAAGTATACGGCTGTTTTCTGATTTTTTTTCAATTTTCTACTGTCCCATAACATAAACCTCACAAATAAAGTTAACATCTTATAAGATATACTTCTGTACCCTCAGTGTTTGATTTTGCAATGATTTCACTGTTTGGATGTGTTTTTCTATTTGTGTCTGTTTTGTGCACATTCAGCAAGTATACGGCTGTTTTCTGTTTTTTTTCAATTTTCTACTGTCCCATAACATAAACCTCACAAATAAAGTTAACATCTTATAAGATATACTTCTGTAACCTCAGTGTTTGATTTTGCAATGATTTCACTGTTTGGATGTGTTTTTCTATTTGTGTCTGTTTTGTGCACATTCAGCAAGTATACGGCTGTTTTCTGATTTTTTTGAATTTTCTACTGTCCCATAACATAAACCTCACAAATAAAGTTAAAATCTTATAAGATATAGTTATATGCCTTCAGTGTTTGATTTTGCAATGATTTCACTGTTTGGATGTGTTTTTCTATTTGTGTCTGTTTTGTGCACATTCAGCAAGTATACGGCTGTTTTCTGATTTTTTTCAATTTTCTCCTCGCCCATAACATAAACCTCACAAATAAAGTTAACATCTTATAAGATATACTTCTGTAACCTCAGTGTTTGATTTTGCAATGATTTCACTGTTTGGATGTGTTTTTCTATTTGTGTCTGTTTTTGTGCACATTCAGCAAGTATACGGCTGTTTTCTGATTTTTTTCAATTTTCTACTGTCCCATAACATAAACCTCACAAATAAAGTTAAAATCTTATAAGATATAGTTATATGCCTTCAGTGTTTGATTTTGCAATGATTTCACTGTTTGGATGTGTTTTTCTATTTGTGTCTTTTGTTGTGCACATTCAGCAAGTATACGGCTGTTTTCTGATTTTTTTCAATTTTCTATTGTCCCGTAACATAAACCTCATAAATAAAGTTAACATCTTATAAGATATACTTCTGTAACCTCAGTGTTTGATTTTGCAATGATTTCACTGTTTGGATGTGTTTTTCTATTTGTGTCTGTTTTGTGCACATTCAGCAAGTATACGGCTGTTTTCTGATTTTTTTCAATTTTCTACTGTCCCATAACATAAATCTCACAAATAAAGTTAAAATCTTATAAGATATAGTTATATGCCTTCAGTGTTTGATTTTGCAATGATTTCACTGTTTGGATGTGTTTTTCTATTTGTGTCTGTTTTTGTGCACATTCAGCAAGTATACGGCTGTTTTCTGATTTTTTTCAATTTTCTACTGTCCCATAACATAAACCTCACAAATAAAGTTAACATCTTATAAGATATACTTCTGTAACCTCAGTGTTTGATTTTGCAATGATTTCACTGTTTGGATGTGTTTTTCTATTTGTGTCTGTTTTTGTGCAAATTCAGCAAGTATACGGCTGTTTTCTGGTTTTTTTCAATTTTCTACTGTCCCATAACATAAACCTCACAAATAAAGTTAACATCTTATAAGATATACTTCTGTAACCTCAGTGTTTGATTTTGCAATGATTTCACTGTTTGGATGTGTTTTTCTATTTGTGTCTGTTTTGTGCACATTCAGCAAGTATACGGCTGTTTTCTGTTTTTTTTCAATTTTCTACTGTCCCATAACATAAACCTCACAAATAAAGTTAACATCTTATAAGATATACTTCTGTAACCTCAGTGTTTGATTTTGCAATGATTTCACTGTTTGGATGTGTTTTTCTATTTGTGTCTGTTTTTGTGCACAGTATACGGCTGTTTTCTGATTTTTTTCAATTTTCTACTGTCCCATAACATAAACCTCACAAATAAAGTTAAAATCTTATAAGATATAGTTATATGCCTTCAGTGTTTGATTTTGCAATGATTTCACTGTTTGGATGTGTTTTTCTATGTGTGTCTGTGTTTGTGCACATTCAGCAAGTATACGGCTGTTTTCTGATTTTTTTCAATTTTCTACTGTCCCATAACATAAACCTCACAAATAAAGTTAACATCTTATAAGATATACTTCTGTAACCTCAGTGTTTGATTTTGCAATGATTTCACTGTTTGGATGTGTTTTTCTATTTGTGTCTGTTTTTGTGCAAATTCAGCAAGTATACGGCTGTTTTCTGGTTTTTTTCAATTTTCTACTGTCCCATAACATAAACCTCACAAATAAAGTTAACATCTTATAAGATATACTTCTGTAACCTCAGTGTTTGATTTTGCAATGATTTCACTGTTTGGATGTGTTTTTCTATTTGTGTCTGTTTTGTGCACATTCAGCAAGTATACGGCTGTTTTCTGTTTTTTTTCAATTTTCTACTGTCCCATAACATAAACCTCACAAATAAAGTTAACATCTTATAAGATATACTTCTGTAACCTCAGTGTTTGATTTTGCAATGATTTCACTGTTTGGATGTGTTTTTCTATTTGTGTCTGTTTTTGTGCACAGTATACGGCTGTTTTCTGATTTTTTTCAATTTTCTACTGTCCCATAACATAAACCTCACAAATAAAGTTAAAATCTTATAAGATATAGTTATATGCCTTCAGTGTTTGATTTTGCAATGATTTCACTGTTTGGATGTGTTTTTCTATGTGTGTCTGTGTTTGTGCACATTCAGCAAGTATACGGCTGTTTTCTGATTTTTTTGAATTTTCTACTGTCCCATAACATAAACCTCACAAATAAAGTTAAAATCTTATAAGATATAGTTATATGCCTTCAGTGTTTGATTTTGCAATGATTTCACTGTTTGGATGTGTTTTTCTATTTGTGTCTGTTTTTGTGCACATTCAGCAAGTATACGGCTGTTTTCTGATTTTTTTCAATTTTCTACTGTCCCATAACATAAACCTCACAAATACAGTTAACATCTTATAAGATATACTTCTGTAACCTCAGTGTTTGATTTTGCAATGATTTCACTGTTTGGATGTGTTTTTCTATTTGTGTCTGTTTTTGTGCACATTCAGCAAGTATACGGCTGTTTTCTGATTTTTTTCAATTTTCTACTGTCCCATAACATAAACCTCACAAATAAAGTTAACATCTTATAAGATATACTTCTGTACCCTCAGTGTTTGATTTTGCAATGATTTCACTGTTTGGATGTGTTTTTCTATTTGTGTCTGTTTTGTGCACATTCAGCAAGTATACGGCTGTTTTCTGTTTTTTTTCAATTTTCTACTGTCCCATAACATAAACCTCACAAATAAAGTTAACATCTTATAAGATATACTTCTGTAACCTCAGTGTTTGATTTTGCAATGATTTCACTGTTTGGATGTGTTTTTCTATTTGTGTCTGTTTTGTGCACATTCAGCAAGTATACGGCTGTTTTCTGATTTTTTTCAATTTTCTACTGTCCCATAACATAAACCTCACAAATAAAGTTAAAATCTTATAAGATATAGTTATATGCCTTCAGTGTTTGATTTTGCAATGATTTCACTGTTTGGATGTGTTTTTCTATTTGTGTCTGTTTTGTGCACATTCAGCAAGTATACGGCTGTTTTCTGATTTTTTTCAATTTTCTCCTCGCCCATAACATAAACCTCACAAATAAAGTTAACATCTTATAAGATATACTTCTGTAACCTCAGTGTTTGATTTTGCAATGATTTCACTGTTTGGATGTGTTTTTCTATTTGTGTCTGTTTTTGTGCACATTCAGCAAGTATACGGCTGTTTTCTGATTTTTTTCAATTTTCTACTGTCCCATAACATAAACCTCACAAATAAAGTTAAAATCTTATAAGATATAGTTATATGCCTTCAGTGTTTGATTTTGCAATGATTTCACTGTTTGGATGTGTTTTTCTATTTGTGTCTTTTGTTGTGCACATTCAGCAAGTATACGGCTGTTTTCTGATTTTTTTCAATTTTCTACTGTCGCATAACATAGACCTCACAAATAAAGTTAACATCTTATAAGATATACTTCTGTAACCTCAGTGTTTGATTTTGCAATGATTTCACTGTTTGGATGTGTTTTTCTATTTGTGTCTGTTTTGTGCACATTCAGCAAGTATACGGCTGTTTTCTGATTTTTTTCAATTTTCTACTGTCCCATAACATAAACCTCACAAATAAAGTTAAAATCTTATAAGATATAGTTATATGCCTTCAGTGTTTGATTTTGCAATGATTTCACTGTTTGGATGTGTTTTTCTATTTGTGTCTGTTTTTGTGCACATTCAGCAAGTATACGGCTTTTTTCTGATTTTTTTCAATTTTCTACTGTCCCATAACATAAACCTCACAAATACAGTTAACATCTTATAAGATATACTTCTGTAACCTCAGTGTTTGATTTTGCAATGATTTCACTGTTTGGATGTGTTTTTCTATTTGTGTCTGTTTTTGTGCACATTCAGCAAGTATACGGCTGTTTTCTGGTTTTTTTCAATTTTCTACTGTCCCATAACATAAACCTCACAAATAAAGTTAACATCTTATAAGATATACTTCTGTAACCTCAGTGTTTGATTTTGCAATGATTTCACTGTTTGGATGTGTTTTTCTATTTGTGTCTGTTTTGTGCACATTCAGCAAGTATACGGCTGTTTTCTGATTTTTTTCAATTTTCTACTGTCCCATAACATAAACCTCACAAATAAAGTTAAAATCTTATAAGATATAGTTATATGCCTTCAGTGTTTGATTTTGCAATGATTTCACTGTTTGGATGTGTTTTTCTATTTGTGTCTGTTTTTGTGCACATTCAGCAAGTATACGGCTGTTTTCTGATTTTTTTCAATTTTCTACTGTCCCATAACATAAACCTCACAAATAAAGTTAAAATCTTATAAGATATAGTTATATGCCTTCAGTGTTTGATTTTGCAATGATTTCACTGTTTGGATGTGTTTTTCTATTTGTGTCTGTTTTGTGCACATTCAGCAAGTATACGGCTGTTTTCTGATTTTTTTCAATTTTCTCCTTGCCCATAACATAAACCTCACAAATAAAGTTAACATCTTATAAGATATACTTCTGTAACCTCAGTGTTTGATTTTGCAATGATTTCACTGTTTGGATGTGTTTTTCTATTTGTGTCTGTTTTTGTGCACATTCAGCAAGTATACGGCTGTTTTCTGATTTTTTTGAATTTTCTACTGTCCCATAACATAAACCTCACAAATAAAGTTAAAATCTTATAAGATATAGTTATATGCCTTCAGTGTTTGATTTTGCAATGATTTCACTGTTTGGATGTGTTTTTCTATTTGTGTCTTTTGTTGTGCACATTCAGCAAGTATACGGCTGTTTTCTGATTTTTTTAAATTTTCTACTGTCGCATAACATAGACCTCACAAATAAAGTTAACATCTTATAAGATATACTTCTGTAACCTCAGTGTTTGATTTTGCAATGATTTCACTGTTTGGATGTGTTTTTCTATTTGTGTCTGTTTTGTGCACATTCAGCAAGTATACGGCTGTTTTCTGATTTTTTTCAATTTTCTACTGTCCCATAACATAAACCTCACAAATAAAGTTAAAATCTTATAAGATATAGTTATATGCCTTCAGTGTTTGATTTTGCAATGATTTCACTGTTTGGATGTGTTTTTCTATTTGTGTCTGTTTTTGTGCACATTCAGCAAGTATACGGCTTTTTTCTGATTTTTTTCAATTTTCTACTGTCCCATAACATAAACCTCACAAATACAGTTAACATCTTATAAAATATACTTCTGTAACCTCAGTGTTTGATTTTGCAATGATTTCACTGTTTGGATGTGTTTTTCTATTTGTGTCTGTTTTTGTGCACATTCAGCAAGTATACGGCTGTTTTCTGATTTTTTTCAATTTTCTACTGTCCCATAACATAAACCTCACAAATAAAGTTAACATCTTATAAGATATACTTCTGTACCCTCAGTGTTTGATTTTGCAATGATTTCACTGTTTGGATGTGTTTTTCTATTTGTGTCTGTTTTGTGCACATTCAGCAAGTATACGGCTGTTTTCTGGTTTTTTTCAATTTTCTACTGTCCCATAACATAAACCTCACAAATAAAGTTAACATCTTATAAGATATACTTCTGTAACCTCAGTGTTTGATTTTGCAATGATTTCACTGTTTGGATGTGTTTTTCTATTTGTGTCTGTTTTGTGCACATTCAGCAAGTATACGGCTGTTTTCTGATTTTTTTCAATTTTCTACTGTCCCATAACATAAACCTCACAAATAAAGTTAAAATCTTATAAGATATAGTTATATGCCTTCAGTGTTTGATTTTGCAATGATTTCACTGTTTGGATGTGTTTTTCTATTTGTGTCTGTTTTTGTGCACATTCAGCAAGTATACGGCTGTTTTCTGATTTTTTTCAATTTTCTACTGTCCCATAACATAAACCTCACAAATAAAGTTAAAATCTTATAAGATATAGTTATATGCCTTCAGTGTTTGATTTTGCAATGATTTCACTGTTTGGATGTGTTTTTCTATTTGTGTCTGTTTTGTGCACATTCAGCAAGTATACGGCTGTTTTCTGATTTTTTTCAATTTTCTCCTTGCCCATAACATAAACCTCACAAATAAAGTTAACATCTTATAAGATATACTTCTGTAACCTCAGTGTTTGATTTTGCAATGATTTCACTGTTTGGATGTGTTTTTCTATTTGTGTCTGTTTTTGTGCACATTCAGCAAGTATACGGCTGTTTTCTGATTTTTTTCAATTTTCTACTGTCCCATAACATAAACCTCACAAATAAAGTTAAAATCTTATAAGATATAGTTATATGCCTTCAGTGTTTGATTTTGCAATGATTTCACTGTTTGGATGTGTTTTTCTATTTGTGTCTGTTTTTGTGCAAATTCAGCAAGTATACGGCTGTTTTCTGATTTTTTTAAATTTTCTACTGTCCCATAACATAAACCTCACAAATAAAGTTAACATCTTATAAGATATACTTCTGTACCCTCAGTGTTTGATTTTGCAATGATTTCACTGTTTGGATGTGTTTTTCTATTTGTGTCTGTTTTTGTGCGCATTCAGCAAGTATACGGCTGTTTTCTGATTTTTTTCAATTTTCTACTGTCCCATAACATAAACCTCACAAATAAAGTTAACATCTTATAAGATATACTTCTGCAACCTCAGTGTTTGATTTTGCAATGATTTCACTGTTTGGATGTGTTTTTCTATTTGTGTCTGTTTTGTGCACATTCAGCAAGTATACGGCTGTTTTCTGGTTTTTTTCAATTTTCTACTGTCCCATAACATAAACCTCACAAATGAAGTTAACATCTTATAAGATATACTTCTGTAACCTCAGTGTTTGATTTTGCAATGATTTCACTGTTTGGATGTGTTTTTCTATTTGTGTCTGTTTTGTGCACATTCAGCAAGTATACGGCTGTTTTCTGATTTTTTTAAATTTTCTACTGTCCCATAACATAAACCTCACAAATAAAGTTAACATCTTATAAGATATAGTTATATGCCTTCAGTGTTTGATTTTGCAATGATTTCACTGTTTGGATGTGTTTTTCTATTTGTGTCTGTTTTTGTGCACATTCAGCAAGTATACGACTGTTTTCTGATTTTTTTCAATTTTCTACTGTCCCATAACATAAACCTCACAAATAAAGTTAAAATCTTATAAGATATACTTCTGTAACCTCAGTGTTTGATTTTGCAATGATTTCACTGTTTGGATGTGTTTTTCTATTTGTGTCTGTTTTTGTGCACATTCAGCAAGTATACGGCTGTTTTCTGATTTTTTTGAATTTTCTACTGTCCCATAACATAAACCTCACAAATAAAGTTAAAATCTTATAAGATATAGTTATATGCCTTCAGTGTTTGATTTTGCAATGATTTCACTGTTTGGATGTGTTTTTCTATGTGTGTCTGTGTTTGTGCACATTCAGCAAGTATACGGCTGTTTTCTGATTTTTTTGAATTTTCTACTGTCCCATAACATAAACCTCACAAATAAAGTTAAAATCTTATAAGATATAGTTATATGCCTTCAGTGTTTGATTTTGCAATGATTTCACTGTTTGGATGTGTTTTTCTATTTGTGTCTGTTTTTGTGCACATTCAGCAAGTATACGGCTGTTTTCTGATTTTTTTCAATTTTCTACTGTCCCATAACATAAACCTCACAAATACAGTTAACATCTTATAAGATATACTTCTGTAACCTCAGTGTTTGATTTTGCAATGATTTCACTGTTTGGATGTGTTTTTCTATTTGTGTCTGTTTTTGTGCACATACAGCAAGTATACGGCTGTTTTCTGATTTTTTTCAATTTTCTACTGTCCCATAACATAAACCTCACAAATACAGTTAACATCTTATAAGATATACTTCTGTAACCTCAGTGTTTGATTTTGCAATGATTTCACTGTTTGGATGTGTTTTTCTATTTGTGTCTGTTTTTGTGCACATACAGCAAGTATACGGCTGTTTTCTGATTTTTTTCAATTTTCTACTGTCCCATAACATAAACCTCACAAATAAAGTTAAAATCTTATAAGATATAGATATATGCCTACAGTGTTTGATTTTGCAATGATTTCACTGTTTGGATGTGTTTTTCTATTTGTGTCTGTTTTGTGCACATTCAGCAAGTATGCGGCTGTTTTCTGATTTTTTTCAATTTTCTCCTCGCCCATAACATAAACCTCACAAATAAAGTTAACATCTTATAAGATATACTTCTGTAACCTCAGTGTTTGATTTTGCAATGATTTCACTGTTTGGATGTGTTTTTCTATTTGTGTCTGTTTTTGTGCACATTCAGCAAGTATACGGCTGTTTTCTGATTTTTTTCAATTTTCTACTGTCCCATAACATAAATCTCACAAATAAAGTTAAAATCTTATAAGATATAGTTATATGCCTTCAGTGTTTGATTTTGCAATGATTTCACTGTTTGGATGTGTTTTTCTATTTGTGTCTGTTTTTGTGCACATTCAGCAAGTATACGGCTGTTTTCTGATTTTTTTCAATTTTCTACTGTCCCATAACATAAACCTCACAAATAAAGTTAAAATCTTATAAGATATACTTCTGTAACCTCAGTGTTTGATTTTGCAATGATTTCACTGTTTGGATGTGTTTTTCTATTTGTGTCTGTTTTTGTGCATATTCAGCAAGTATACGGCTGTTTTCTGATTTTTTTCAATTTTCTACTGTCCCATAACAGAAACCTCACAAATAAAGTTAAAATCTTATAAGATATAGTTATATGCCTTCAGTGTTTTATTTTGCAATGATTTCACTGTTTGGATGTGTTTTTCTATTTGTGTCTGTTTTTGTGCACATTCAGCAAGTATACGGCTGTTTTCTGATTTTTTTCAATTTTCTACTGTCCCATAACATAAACCTCACAAATGAAGTTAACATCTTAAAAGATTTAGTTCTGTACCCTCAGTGTTTGATTTTTCAATGATTTCACTGTTCGGATGTGTTTTTCTATTTGTGTTTTTATGCGCATTCAGCAAGTATACGGCTGTTTTCTGATTTTTTTCAATTTTCTACTGTCCCATAACATAAACCTCACAAATAAAGTTAAAATCTTATAAGATATAGTTATATGCCGTCAGTGTTTGATTTTGCAATGATTTCACCGTTTGGATGTGTTTTTCTATTTGTGTCTTTTGTTGTGCACATTCAGCAATTATATGGCTGTTTTCTGATTTTTTTCAATTTTCTACTGTCCCATAACATAAACCTCACAAATAAAGTTAACATCTTATAAGATATACTTCTGTACCTTCAGTGTTTGATTTTGCAATGATTTCACTGTTTGAATGTGTTTTTCTATTTTTGTCTGTTTTTGTGCGCATTCACCTGGAATACGACTGTTTTCTGATTTCTTTTTCATTTTTCTACTGTCCCATAACATAAACCTCGCAAATAAAGTTAACATCTTATAAGATATACTTCTGTAACCTCAGTGTTTGATTTTGCAATGATTTCACTGTTTGAATGTGTTTTTCTATTTTTGTCTGTTTTTGTGCGCATTCACCTGGAATACGACTGTTTTCTGATTTCTTTTTCATTTTTCTACTGTCCCATAACATAAACCTCGCAAATAAAGTTAACATCTTATAAGATATACTTCTGTACCCTCAGTGTTTGATTTTGCAATGATTTCACTGTTTGGATGTGTTTTTCTATTTGTGTCTGTTTCTGTGCACATTCAGCAAGTATACGGCTGTTTTCTGATTTTTTTCAATTTTCTACTGTCGCATAACATAAACCTCACAAATAAAGTTAACATCTTATAAGATATAGTTATATGCCTTCAGTGTTTGATTTTGCAATGATTTCACTGTTTGGATGTGTTTTTCTATTTGTGTCTTTTGTTGTGCACATTCAGCAAGTATACGGCTGTTTTCTGATTTTTTTTCAATTTTCTACTGTCCCATAACATAAACCTCACAAATAAAGTTAACATCTTATAAGATATACTTCTGTACCCTCAGTGTTTGATTTTGCAATGATTTCACTGTTTGGATGTGTTTTTCTATTTGTGTCTGTTTTTGTGCACATTCAGCAAGTATACGGCTGTTTTTAGATTTTTTTCAATTTTCTACTGTCCCATAACATAAACCTCACAATTAAGTTAAAATCTTATAAGATATAGTTATATGCCTTCAGTGTTTGATTTTGCAATGATTTCACTGTTTGGATGTGTTTTTCTATTTGTGTCTGTTTTTGTGCACATTCAGCAAGTATACGGCTGTTTTCTGATTTTTTTCAATTTTCTACTGTCCCATAACACAAACCTCACAAATAAAGTTAAAATCTTATAAGATATACTTCTGTACCCTCAGTGTTTGATTTTGCAATGATTTCACTGTTTGGATGTGTTTTTCTATTTGTGTCTGTTTTGTGCACATTCAGCAAGTATACGGCTGTTTTCTGATTTTTTTCAATTTTCTACTGTCGCATAACATAAACCTCACAAATAAAGTTAACATCTTATAAGATATACTTCTGTACCCTCAGTGTTTGATTTTGCAATGATTTCACTGTTTGGATGTGCTTTTCTATTTGTGTCTGTTTTGTGCACATTCAGCAAGTATACGGCTGTTTTCTGATTTTTTTCAATTTTCTACTGTCGCATAACATAAACCTCACAAATAAAGTTAACATCTTATAAGATATACTTCTGTACCCTCAGTGTTTGATTTTGCAATGATTTCACTGTTTGGATGTGTTTTTCTATTTGTGTCTGTTTTTGTGCACATTCAGCAAGTATACGGCTGTTTTCTGATTTTTTTCAATTTTCTACTGTCCCATAACAAAAACCTCACAAATAAAGTTAACATCTTATAAGATATACTTCTGTAACCTCAGTGTTTGATTTTGCAATGATTTCACTGTTTGGATGTGTTTTTCTATTTGTGTCTGTTTCTGTGCACATTCAAGCAAGTATACGGCTGTTTTCTGATTTTTTTCAATTTTCTACTGTCGCATAACATAAACCTCACAAATAAAGTTAACATCTTATAAGATATAGTTATATGCCGTCAGTGTTTGATTTTGCAATGATTTCACTGTTTGGATGTGTTTTTCTATTTGTGTCTGTTTTTTGCACATTCAGCAAGTATACGGCTGTTTTTAGATTTTTTTCAATTTTCTACTGTCCCATAACATAAACCTCACAATTAAGTTAAAATCTTATAAGATATAGTTATATGCCTTCAGTGTTTGATTTTGCAATGATTTCACTGTTTGGATGTGTTTTTCTATTTGTGTCTGTTTTTGTGCACATTCAGCAAGTATACGGCTGTTTTCTGATTTTTTTCAATTTTCTACTGTCCCATAACACAAACCTCACAAATAAAGTTAAAATCTTATAAGATATACTTCTGTACCCTCAGTGTTTGATTTTGCAATGATTTCACTGTTTGGATGTGTTTTTCTATTTGTGTCTGTTTTGTGCACATTCAGCAAGTATACGGCTGTTTTCTGATTTTTTTCAATTTTCTACTGTCGCATAACATAAACCTCACAAATAAAGTTAACATCTTATAAGATATACTTCTGTACCCTCAGTGTTTGATTTTGCAATGATTTCACTGTTTGGATGTGCTTTTCTATTTGTGTCTGTTTTGTGCACATTCAGCAAGTATACGGCTGTTTTCTGATTTTTTTCAATTTTCTACTGTCGCATAACATAAACCTCACAAATAAAGTTAACATCTTATAAGATATACTTCTGTACCCTCAGTGTTTGATTTTGCAATGATTTCACTGTTTGGATGTGTTTTTCTATTTGTGTCTGTTTTTGTGCACATTCAGCAAGTATACGGCTGTTTTCTGATTTTTTTCAATTTTCTACTGTCCCATAACAAAAACCTCACAAATAAAGTTAACATCTTATAAGATATACTTCTGTAACCTCAGTGTTTGATTTTGCAATGATTTCACTGTTTGGATGTGTTTTTCTATTTGTGTCTGTTTCTGTGCACATTCAGCAAGTATACGGCTGTTTTCTGATTTTTTTCAATTTTCTACTGTCGCATAACATAAACCTCACAAATAAAGTTAACATCTTATAAGATATACTTCTGTACCCTCAGTGTTTGATTTTGCAATGATTTCACTGTTTGGATGTGTTTTTCTATTTGTGTCTGTTTTTGTGCACATTCAGCAAGTATACGGCTGTTTTCTGATTTTTTTCAATTTTCTACTGTCCCATAACAAAAACCTCACAAATAAAGTTAACACCTTATAAGATATACTTCTGTAACCTCAGTGTTTGATTTTGCAATGATTTCACTGTTTGGATGTGTTTTTCTATTTGTGTCTGTTTCTGTGCACATTCAAGCAAGTATACGGCTGTTTTCTGATTTTTTTCAATTTTCTACTGTCGCATAACATAAACCTCACAAATAAAGTTAACATCTTATAAGATATAGTTATATGCCGTCAGTGTTTGATTTTGCAATGATTTCACTGTTTGAATGTGTTTTTTCTATTTTTGTCTGTTTTTGTGCGCATTCAGCTGGAATACGACTGTTTTCTGATTTTTTTTCATTTTTCTACTGTCCCATAACATAAACCTCACAAATAAAGTTAACATCTTATAAGATATACTTCTGTACCCTCAGTGTTTGATTTTGCAATGATTTCACTGTTTGGATGTGTTTTTCTATTTGTGTCTGTTTTTGTGCACATTCAGCAAGTATACGGCTGTTTTCTGATTTTTTTCAATTTTCTACTGTCCCATAACAAAAACCTCACAAATAAAGTTAACATCTTATAAGATATACTTCTGTAACCTCAGTGTTTGATTTTGCAATGATTTCACTGTTTGGATGTGTTTTTCTATTTGTGTCTGTTTCTGTGCACATTCAGCAAGTATACGGCTGTTTTCTGATTTTTTTCAATTTTCTACTGTCGCATAACATAAACCTCACAAATAAAGTTAACATCTTATAAGATATACTTCTGTACCCTCAGTGTTTGATTTTGCAATGATTTCACTGTTTGGATGTGTTTTTCTATTTGTGTCTGTTTTTGTGCACATTCAGCAAGTATACGGCTGTTTTCTGATTTTTTTCAATTTTCTACTGTCCCATAACAAAAACCTCACAAATAAAGTTAACACCTTATAAGATATACTTCTGTAACCTCAGTGTTTGATTTTGCAATGATTTCACTGTTTGGATGTGTTTTTCTATTTGTGTCTGTTTCTGTGCACATTCAAGCAAGTATACGGCTGTTTTCTGATTTTTTTCAATTTTCTACTGTCGCATAACATAAACCTCACAAATAAAGTTAACATCTTATAAGATATAGTTATATGCCGTCAGTGTTTGATTTTGCAATGATTTCACTGTTTGAATGTGTTTTTTCTATTTTTGTCTGTTTTTGTGCGCATTCAGCTGGAATACGACTGTTTTCTGATTTTTTTTCATTTTTCTACTGTCCCATAACATAAACCTCACAAATAAAGTTAACATCGTATAAGATATACTTCTGTACCCTCAGTGTTTGATTTTGCAATGATTTCACTGTTTGGATGTGTTTTTCTATTTGTGTCTGTTTTTGTGCACATTCAGCAAGTATACGGCTGTTTTCTGATTTTTTTCAATTTTCTACTGTCCCATAACAAAAACCTCACAAATAAAGTTAACATCTTATAAGATATACTTCTGTAACCTCAGTGTTTGATTTTGCAATGATTTCACTGTTTGGATGTGTTTTTCTATTTGTGTCTGTTTCTGTGCACATTCAGCAAGTATACGGCTGTTTTCTGATTTTTTTCAATTTTCTACTGTCGCATAACATAAACCTCACAAATAAAGTTAACATCTTATAAGATATACTTCTGTACCCTCAGTGTTTGATTTTGCAATGATTTCACTGTTTGGATGTGTTTTTCTATTTGTGTCTGTTTTTGTGCACATTCAGCAAGTATACGGCTGTTTTCTGATTTTTTTCAATTTTCTACTGTCCCATAACAAAAACCTCACAAATAAAGTTAACACCTTATAAGATATACTTCTGTAACCTCAGTGTTTGATTTTGCAATGATTTCACTGTTTGGATGTGTTTTTCTATTTGTGTCTGTTTCTGTGCACATTCAAGCAAGTATACGGCTGTTTTCTGATTTTTTTCAATTTTCTACTGTCGCATAACATAAACCTCACAAATAAAGTTAACATCTTATAAGATATAGTTATATGCCGTCAGTGTTTGATTTTGCAATGATTTCACTGTTTGAATGTGTTTTTTCTATTTTTGTCTGTTTTTGTGCGCATTCAGCTGGAATACGACTGTTTTCTGATTTTTTTTCATTTTTCTACTGTCCCATAACATAAACCTCACAAATAAAGTTAACATCGTATAAGATATAGTTATATACCTTCAGTGTTTGATTTTGCAATGATTTCACTGTCTGAATGTGTTTTTCTATTTTTGTCTGTTTTTGTGCGCATTCAGCTGGAATACGACTGTTTTCTGATTTTTTTTCATTTTCTACTGTCCCATAACATAAACCTCACAAATAAAGTTAACATCTTATAAGATATACTAATGTACCCTCGTCGTTCCGCTCGTCTTGGGACCCCAAACGACATATGAAATATTCACACTCCTGCGATCTGTAGAAATGTAGTTCCTCCAAAACTTCCACTCTGGCCAAAGAGTCTAAGACTGTATAGAGTCTGACATGACCTGATTTTCAGTTTTTGGACACAGGACTTTGGGCTTTTTTCCCCCTGGCCAAAAAAAACTGCCAAAAACACAGTCTGTAAAATTCAAACGTAAGAAAGGTGGGAAACTGTCTTTTTTTCAATAATTCCTAAAGGCAATGAGCCCGGATGCTGATTTCTCCGTATGTGTATCAGGGACTCCTGGCTGATCCAGGGTGCCAAGTTTCAGACCCTTGCAACCTTTGGAAAGGTCAAAGGTCAGCCACTGTGGTGTGTTTTTTGTAATAATTCCTAAAGGCATTGAGCCAGGAGTCTGATTTTTCCGTATGTGTATCAGGGACTAAGGCTGATCCAGGGTGCCGAGTTTCAGACCTGTGCAACCTTCGGAAAGGTCAATGGTCAGCCGTTCGGGTGTGTTTTTTGTAATAATTCCTAAAGGCATTGAGCCAGGAGTCTGATTTTTCCGTATGTGTATCAGGGACTAAGGCTGATCGAGGGTATTTTAATCTTTTTTCTACTGTCCTATAATATAAGGTTAACATCTTATAAGGTATATTGATGTACCCTCAGTGTTTGATTTTGCAATGATTTCACTGTTTGGATGTGTTTTTCTATTGGTGTCTGTTTGTGTGCGCATTCAGCTGAGATAAGGCTGTTTCCGGATTTTTTTCATTTTTCTGCTGTCCCATAACATAAACCTCACAAATGAAGTTAACATCTTAAAAGATTTAGTTCTGTATCCTCAGTGTTTGATTTTGCAATGATTTCATTGTTTGGATGTGTTTTTCTGTTGGTGTCTGTTTATGTGCGCATTCAGCTGAAATAAGGCTGTTTCCGGATTTTTTTCATTTTTCTGCTGTCCCATAACATAAACCTCACAAATGAAGTTACCATCTTAAAAGATTTTGTTCTGTACCCTCAGTGTTTGATTTTGCAATGATTTCACTGTTGGGATGTGTTTTTCTATAAGTGTCTGTTTGTGCCCCATTGAGCTGAGATAAGGCTGTTTTCGGATTTTTAAAATTTTTTTATTGTCCCATAACATAAACCTCACAAATAAAGTTAACATCTCATAAGATATAGTTTGATACCTTCAGTGTTTGATTTTGCAATGATTTCACTGTTTGAATGTGTTTTTCTATTTGTGTCTGTTTTTGTGCGCATTCAGCAAGTATACGGCTGTTTTCTGATTTTTTTCAATTTTCTACTGTCCCATAACATAAACCTCACAAATAAAGTTAAAATCTTATAAGATATAGTTATTTACCCTCAGTGTTTGATTTTGCAATGATTTCACTGTTTGGATGTGTTTTTCTATTTGTGTCTGTTTTTGTGCACATTCAGCAAGTATACGGCTGTTTTCTGAATTTTTTTCAATTTTCTACTGTCCCATAACATGAACCTCACAAATAAAGTTAAAATCTTATAAGATATAGTTATTTACCCTCAGTGTTTGATTTTGCAATGATTTCACTGTTTGGATGTGTTTTTCTATTTGTGTCTTTTTTTGTGCACATTCAGCAAGTATACGGCTGTTTTCTGATTTTTTTCAATTTTCTACTGTCGCATAACATAAACCTCACAAATAAAGTTAACATCTTATAAGATATACTTCTGTACCCTCAGTGTTTGATTTTGCAATGATTTCACTGTTTGGATGTGTTTTTCTATTTGTGTCTGTTTTTGTGCACATTCAGCAAGTATACGGCTGTTTTCTGATTTTTTTCAATTTTCTACTGTCCCATAACAAAAACCTCACAAATAAAGTTAAAATATTATAAGATATAGTTATATGCCTTCAGTGTTTTATTTTGCAATGATTTCACTGTTTGGATGTGTTTTTCTATTTGTGTCTGTTTTTGTGCGCATTCAGCAAGTATACGGCTTTTTTCTGATTTTTTTCAATTTTCTACTGTCGCATAACAGAAACCTCACAAATAAAGTTAAAATCTTATAAGATATACTTCTGTACCCTCAGTGTTTGATTTTGCAATGATTTCACTGTTTGGATGTGCTTTTCTATTTGTGTCTGTTTTGTGCACATTCAGCAAGTATACGGCTGTTTTCTGATTTTTTTCAATTTTCTACTGTCGCATAACATAAACCTCACAAATAAAGTTAACATCTTATAAGATATACTTCTGTACCCTCAGTGTTTGATTTTGCAATGATTTCACTGTTTGGATGTGTTTTTCTATTTGTGTCTGTTTTTGTGCACATTCAGCAAGTATACGGCTGTTTTCTGATTTTTTTCAATTTTCTACTGTCCCATAACAAAAACCTCACAAATAAAGTTAACATCTTATAAGATATACTTCTGTAACCTCAGTGTTTGATTTTGCAATGATTTCACTGTTTGGATGTGTTTTTCTATTTGTGTCTGTTTCTGTGCACATTCAGCAAGTATACGGCTGTTTTCTGATTTTTTTCAATTTTCTACTGTCGCATAACATAAACCTCACAAATGAAGTTAACATCTTAAAAGATTTAGTTCTGTATCCTCAGTGTTTGATTTTGCAATGATTTCATTGTTTGGATGTGTTTTTCTGTTGGTGTCTGTTTATGTGCGCATTCAGCTGAAATAAGGCTGTTTCCGGATTTTTTTAATTTTTCTGCTGTCCCATAACATAAACCTCACAAATGAAGTTACCATCTTAAAAGATTTTGTTCTGTACCCTCAGTGTTTGATTTTGCAATGATTTCACTGTTGGGATGTGTTTTTCTATAAGTGTCTGTTTGTGCCCCATTGAGCTGAGATAAGGCTGTTTTCGGATTTTTAAAATTTTTTTATTGTCCCATAACATAAACCTCACAAATAAAGTTAACATCTCATAAGATATAGTTTGATACCTTCAGTGTTTGATTTTGCAATGATTTCACTGTTTGAATGTGTTTTTCTATTTGTGTCTGTTTTTGTGCGCATTCAGCAAGTATACGGCTGTTTTCTGATTTTTTTCAATTTTCTACTGTCCCATAACATAAACCTCACAAATAAAGTTAAAATCTTATAAGATATAGTTATTTACCCTCAGTGTTTGATTTTGCAATGATTTCACTGTTTGGATGTGTTTTTCTATTTGTGTCTGTTTTTGTGCACATTCAGCAAGTATACGGCTGTTTTCTGAATTTTTTTCAATTTTCTACTGTCCCATAACATGAACCTCACAAATAAAGTTAAAATCTTATAAGATATAGTTATTTACCCTCAGTGTTTGATTTTGCAATGATTTCACTGTTTGGATGTGTTTTTCTATTTGTGTCTTTTTTTGTGCACATTCAGCAAGTATACGGCTGTTTTCTGATTTTTTTCAATTTTCTACTGTCCCATAACATAAACCTCACAAATAAAGTTAAAATATTATAAGATATAGTTATATGCCTTCAGTGTTTTATTTTGCAATGATTTCACTGTTTGGATGTGTTTTTCTATTTGTGTCTGTTTTTGTGCGCATTCAGCAAGTATACGGCTTTTTTCTGATTTTTTTCAATTTTCTACTGTCCCATAAGAGAAACCTCACAAATAAAGTTAAAATCTTATAAGATATAGTTATATGCCTTCAGTGTTTTATTTTGCAATGATTTCACTGTTTGGATGTGTTTTTCTATTTGTGTCTGTTTTTGTGCACATTCAGCAAGTATACGGCTGTTTTCTGATTTTTTTCAATTTTCTACTGTCCCATAACATAAACCTCACAAATAAAGTTAACATCTTATAAGATATACTTCTGTAACCTCAGTGTTTGATTTTGCAATGATTTCACTGTTTGGATGTGTTTTTCTATTTGTGTCTGTTTTGTGCACATTCAGCAAGTATACGGCTGTTTTCTGATTTTTTTCAATTTTCTACTGTCCCATAACATAAACCTCACAAATAAAGTTAAAATCTTATAAGATATAGTTATATGCCTTCAGTGTTTGATTTTGCAATGATTTCACTGTTTGGATGTGTTTTTCTATTTGTGTCTGTTTTTGTGCACATTCAGCAAGTATACGGCTGTTTTCTGATTTTTTTCAATTTTCTACTGTCCCATAACATAAACCTCACAAATAAAGTTAACATCTTATAAGATATACTTCTGTAACCTCAGTGTTTGATTTTGCAATGATTTCACTGTTTGGATGTGTTTTTCTATTTGTGTCTGTTTTGTGCACATTCAGCAAGTATACGGCTGTTTTCTGTTTTTTTTCAATTTTCTACTGTCCCATAACATAAACCTCACAAATAAAGTTAACATCTTATAAGATATACTTCTGTAACCTCAGTGTTTGATTTTGCAATGATTTCACTGTTTGGATGTGTTTTTCTATTTGTGTCTGTTTTTGTGCACATTCAGCAAGTATACGGCTGTTTTCTGATTTTTTTCAATTTTCTTCTGTCGCATAACATAAACCTCACAAATAAAGTTAACATCTTATAAGATATACTTCTGTACCCTCAGTGTTTGATTTTGCAATGATTTCACTGTTTGGATGTGTTTTTCTATTTGTGTCTGTTTTGTGCACATTCAGCAAGTATACGGCTGTTTTCTAATTTTTTTCAATTTTCTACTGTCCCATAACATAAACCTCACAAATAAAGTTAACATCTTATAAGATATACTTCTGTACCCTCAGTGTTTGATTTTGCAATGATTTCACTGTTTGGATGTGTTTTTCTATTTGTGTCTGTTTTTGTGCGCATTCAGCAAGTATACGGCTGTTTTCTGGTTTTTTTCAATTTTCTACTGTCCCATAACATAAACCTCACAAATGAAGTTAGAATCTTATAAGATATAGTTATATGCCTTCAGTGTTTGATTTTGCAATGATTTCACTGTTTGGATGTGTTTTTCTATTTGTGTCTGTTTTGTGCACATTCAGCAAGTATACGGCTGTTTTCTGATTTTTTTCAATTTTCTACTGTCCCATAACATAAACCTCACAAATAAAGTTAAAATCTTATAAGATATAGTTATATGCCTTCAGTGTTTGATTTTGCAATGATTTCACTGTTTGGATGTGTTTTTCTATTTGTGTCTGTTTTTGTGCGCATTCAGCAAGTATACGGCTGTTTTCTGGTTTTTTTCAATTTTCTACTGTCCCATAACATAAACCTCACAAATAAAGTTAAAATCTTATAAGATATAGTTATATGCCTTCAGTGTTTGATTTTGCAATGATTTCACTGTTTGGATGTGTTTTTCTATTTGTGTCTGTTTTGTGCACATTCAGCAAGTATACGGCTGTTTTCTGATTTTTTTCAATTTTCTACTGTCCCATAACATAAACCTCACAAATAAAGTTAAAATCTTATAAGATATAGTTATATGCCTTCAGTGTTTGATTTTGCAATGATTTCACTGTTTGGATGTGTTTTTCTATTTGTGTCTGTTTTTGTGCACATTCAGCAAGTATACGGCTGTTTTCTGATTTTTTTCAATTTTCTACTGTCCCATAACATAAACCTCACAAATAAAGTTAACATCTTATAAGATATACTTCTGTAACCTCAGTGTTTGATTTTGCAATGATTTCACTGTTTGGATGTGTTTTTCTATTTGTGTCTGTTTTTGTGCACATTCAGCAAGTATACGGCTGTTTTCTGATTTTTTTTCAATTTTCTCCTCGCCCATAACATAAACCTCACAAATAAAGTTAAAATCTTATAAGATATAGTTATATGCCTTCAGTGTTGGATTTTGCAATGATTTCACTGTTTGGATGTGTTTTTCTATTTGTGTCTGTTTTTGTGCGCATTCAGCAAGTATATGGCTGTTTTCTGATTTTTTTCAATTTTCTACTGTCCCATAACATAAACCTCACAAATAAAGTTAACATCTTATAAGATATACTTCTGTACCCTCAGTGTTTGATTTTGCAATGATTTCACTGTTTGGATGTGTTTTTCTATTTGTGTCTTTTGTTGTGCACATTCAGCAAGTATCGACTGTTTTCTGATTTTTTTCAATTTTCTATTGTCCCATAACATAAACCTCACAAATAAAGTTAAAATCTTATAAGATATAGTTATATGCCTTCAGTGTTTGATTTTGCAATGATTTCACTGTTTGGATGTGTTTTTCTATTTGTGTCTGTTTTTGTGCACATTCAGCAAGTATACGGCTGTTTTCTGATTTTTTTTCAATTTTCTACTGTCCCATAACATAAACCTCACAAATAAAGTTAACATCTTATAAGATATACTTCTGTACCCTCAGTGTTTGATTTTGCAATGATTTCACTGTTTGGATGTGTTTTTCTATTTGTGTCTTTTGTTGTGCACATTCAGCAAGTATCGACTGTTTTCTGATTTTTTTCAATTTTCTATTGTCCCATAACATAAACCTCACAAATAAAGTTAAAATCTTATAAGATATAGTTATATGCCTTCAGTGTTTGATTTTGCAATGATTTCACTGTTTGGATGTGTTTTTCTATTTGTGTCTGTTTTTGTGCACATTCAGCAAGTATACGGCTGTTTTCTGATTATTTTCAATTTTCTACTGTCCCATAACATAAACCTCACAAATAAAGTAAAAATCTTATAAGATATAGTTATATGCCTTCAGTGTTTGATTTTGCAATGATTTCACTGTTTGGATGTGTTTTTCTATTTGTGTCTGTTTTTGTCCATATTCATCAAGTATACGGATGTTTTCTGATTTTTTTCAATTTTCTACTGTCGCATAACATAAACCTCACAAATGAAGTTAACATCGTATAAGATATAGTTATATGCCGTCAGTGTTTGATTTTGCAATGATTTCACTGTTTGGATGTCTTTTTCTATTTGTGTCTGTTTTTGTGCACATTCAGCAAGTATACGGCTGTTTTCAAATTTTTTTCAATTTTCTACTGTCCCATAACATAAACCTCACAAATAAAGTTAAAATCTTATAAGATATAGTTATATGCCTTCAGTGTTTGATTTTGCAATGATTTCACTGTTTGGATGTGTTTTTCTATGTGTGTCTTTTGTTGTGCACATTCAGCAAGTATACGGCTGTTTTCTGATTTTTTTCAATTTTCTACTGTCCCATAACATAAACCTCACAAATAAAGTTAACATCTTATAAGATATACTTCTGTTTGATTTTGCAATGATTTCACTGTTTGGATGTGTTTTTCTATTTGTGTCTTTTGTTTTGCACATTCAGCAAGTATACGGCTGTTTTCTGATTTTTTTGAATTTTCTACTGTCCCATAACATAAACCTCACAAATAAAGTTAAAATCTTATAAGATATAGTTATATGCCTTCAGTGTTTGATTTTGCAATGATTTCACTGTTTGGATGTGTTTTTCTATCTGTGTCTGTGTTTGTGGACATTCAGCAAGTATACGGCTGTTTTCTGATTTTTTTCAATTTTCTACTGTCCCATAACATAAACCTCACAAATAAAGTTATTATCTTATAAGATATACTTCTGTAACCTCAGTGTTTGATTTTGCAATGATTTCACTGTTTGGATGTGTTTTTCTATTTGTCTCTGTTTTTGTGTGCATTCAGCAGGGATACGGCTGTTTTCTGATTTTTTTCATTTTTTTATTGTCCCATAACATAAACCTCACAAATAAAGTTAACATCTCATAAGATACAGTTATATACCTTCAGTGTTTGATTTTGCAATGATTTCACTGTTTGAATGTGTTTTTCTATTTTTGTCTGTTTTTGTGCGCATTCAGCTGGAATACGATTGTTTTCTGATTTTTTTTCATTTTTCTACTGTCCCATAATATAAACCTCACAAATAAAGTTAACATCTCATAAGATACAGTTATATACCTTAAGTGTTTGATTTTGCAATGATTTCACTGTTTGAATGTGTTTTTCTATTTTTGTCTGTTTTTTGTGCGCATTCAGCTGGAATACGATTGTTTTCTGATTTTTTTTCATTTTTCTACTGTCCCATAACATAAACCTCACAAATAAAGTTAACATCTTATAAGATATAGTTATATACCTTCAGTGTTTGATTTTGCAATGATTTCACTGTTTGAATGTGTTTTTCTATTTTTGTCTGTTTTTGTGCGCATTCAGCTGGAATATGACTGTTTTCTGATTTTTTTAAATTTTTCTACTGTCCCATAACATAAACCTCACAAATAAAGTTAACATCTTATAAGATATTCTTCGGTACCCTCAGTGTTTGATTTTGCAATGATTTCACTGTTTGGATGTGTTTTTCTATTTGTGTCTGTTTTTGTGCGCATTCAGCTGGAATACGACTGTTTTCTGATTTTTTTTCATTTTCTACTGTCCCATAACATAAACCTCACAAATAAAGTTAACATCTTATAAGATATACTAATGTACCCTCGTCGTTCCGCTCGTCTTGGGACCCCAAACGACATATGAAATATTCACACTCCTGCGACCTGTAGAAATGTAGTTCCTCCAAAACTTCCACTCTGGCCAAAGAGTCTAAGACTGTATAGAGTCTGACATGACCTGATTTTCAGTTTTTGGACACAGGACTTTGGGCTTTTTTCCCCCTGGCAAAAAAAAACTGCCAAAAACACAGTCTGTAAAATTCAAACGTAAGAAAGGTGGGAAACTGTCTTTTCTTCAATAATTCCTAAAGGCAATGAGCCCGGATGCTGATTTCTCCGTATGTGTATCAGGGACTCCTGGCTGATCCAGGGTACCGAGTTTCAGACCCGTGCAACCTTTGGAAAGGTCAAGGGCAGCTGCTGTGGTGTGTTTTTTGTAATAATTCCTAAAGGCATTGAGTCAGGAGTCTGATTTTTCCGTATGTGTATCAGGGACTAAAGCTTATCCCGGTTGCCGAGTTTCAGACCTGTGCAACTTTCGGAAAAGGTCAATGGTCAGCCGTTCGGGTGTGTTTTTTGTAATAATTCCTAAAGGCATTAAGCCAGGAGTCTGATTTTTCCGTATGTGTATCAGGGACTAAGGCTAATCCAGGGTGCCGAGTTTCAGACCTGTGCAACCTTCGGAAAGGTCAATGGTCAGCCGTTCGGGTGTGTTTTTTGTAATAATTCCTAAAGGCATTGAGCCAGGAGTCTGATTTTTCCGTATGTGTATCAGGGATTTAGGCTTATCCCGGGTGCAGAGTTTCAGACCTGTGCAACCTTCGGAAAGGTCAATGGTCAGCCGTTCGGGTGTGTTTTTTGTAATAATTCCTAAAGGCATTGAGTCAGGAGTCTGTTTTCTCCGTATGTGTATCAGGGACTAAAGCTTATCCCGGTTGCCGAGTTTCAGACCTGTGCAACCTTCGGAAAGGTCAAAGGTCAGCCGTTCGGGTGTGTTTTTTGTAATAATTCCTAAAGGCATTGAGCCAGGAGTCTGATTTTTCCGTATGTGCATCAGGGACTAAGGCTAATCTAGGGTGCCGAGTTCCAGACCTGTGCAACCTTCGGAAAGGTCAATGGTCAGCAGTTCGGGTGTGTTTTTTGTAATAATTCCTAAAGGCATTGAGCCAGGAGTCTGATTTTTCCGTATGTGTATCAGGGATTTAGGCCTATCCCGGGTGCAGAGTTTCAGACCTGTGCAACCTTCGGAAAGGTCAATAGTCAGTCGTTCGTGTGTGTTTTTTGTAATAATTCTTAAAGTCATTGAGTCAGGAGTCTGATTTTTCCGTATGTGTATCAGGGACTAAAGATTATCCCGGTACCCGAGTTTCAGACCTGTGCAACCTTCGGAAAGGTCAATGGTCAGCCGTTCGGGTGTGTTTTTTGTAATAATTCATGAAGGCATTGAGCCAGGAGTCTGATTTTTCCGTATGTGTATCAGGGATTTAGGCTTATCCCGGGTGCAGAGTTTCAGGCTTGTGCAACCTTCGGAAAGGTCAATGGTCAGCCGTTCGGGTGTGTTTTTTGTAATAATTCCTAAAGGCATTGAGCCAGGAGTCTGTTTTTTCCGTATGTGTATCAGGGACTAAGGCTTATCCAGGGGGCCAAGTTTCAGACCCGTGCAACCTTTGGAAAGGTCAAAGGTCAGCCGTTTGGGTGTGTTTTTTGTAATAATTCCTAAAGGCATTGAGCCAGGAGTCTGATTTTTCCATATGTGTATCAGGGACTAAGGCTGATCCAGGGTGCCGAGTTTCAGACCTGTGCAACCTTCGGAAAGGTCAATGGTCAGCCGTTCGGTGTGTTTTTTGTAATAATTCCTAAAGGCATTAAGCCAAGAGTCTGATTTTTCCGTATGTGTATCAGGGACTAAGGCTGATCGAGGGTATTTTAATCTTTTTTCTACTGTCCTATAATATGAAGTTAACATCTTATAAGGTATATTGATGTACCCTCAGTGTTTGAATTTATAATGATTTCACTGTTTGGATGTGTTTTTCTATTTGTGTCTGTTTTTGTGCGCATTCAGCAGGGATACGGCTGTTTTCGGATATTTTTCATTTTTCTACTTTCCCATAACATAAACCTCACAAATGAAGTTAGCATCTTAAAAGATTTAGTTCTGTACCCTCAGTGTTTGATTTTGCAATGATTTCACTGTTTGGATGTGTTTTTCTGTTGGTGTCTGTTTATGTGCGCATTCAGCTGAAATAAGGCTGTTTCCGGATTTTTTAAATTTTTCTGCTGTCCCATAACATAAACCTCACAAATGAAGTTACCATCTTAAAAGATTTAGTTCTGTACCCTCAGTGTTTTATTTCGCAAAGATTTCACTGTTTGGATGTGTTTTTCTATTGGTGTCTGTTTGTGTGCGCATTCAGCTGAGATAAGGCTGTTTTCGGATTTTTTTCATTTTTCTACTTTCCCATAACATAAACCTCACAAATGAAGTTAACATCTTAAAAGATTTTGTTCTGTACCCTCAGTGTTTGATTTTGCAATGATTTCACTGTTGGGATGTGTTTTTCTATAAGTGTCTGTTTGTGCCCCATTGAGCTGAGATAAGGCTGTTTTCGGAATTTTTAAATTTTTTTATTGTCCCATAACATAAACCTCACAAATAAAGTTAACATCTCATAAGATATAGTTTTATACCTTCAGTGTTTGATTTTGCAATGATTTCACTGTTTGAATGTGTTTTTCTATTTTTGTCTGTTTTTGTGCGCATTCACCTGGAATACGACTGTTTTCTGATTTCTTTTTCATTTTTCTACTGTCCCATAACATAAACCTCACAAATAAAGTTAACATCTTATAAGATATACTTCTGTACCCTCAGTGTTTGATTTTGCAATGATTTCACTGTTTGGATGTGTTTTTCTATTTGTGTCTGTTTTTGTGCACATTCAGCAAGTATACGGCTGTTTTCTGATTTTTTTCAATTTTCTACTGTCCCATAACATAAACCTCACAAATACAGTTAACATCTTATAAGATATACTTCTGTAACCTCAGTGTTTGATTTTGCAATGATTTCACTGTTTGGATGTGTTTTTCTATTTGTGTCTGTTTTTGTGCACATACAGCAAGTATACGGCTGTTTTCTGATTTTTTTCAATTTTCTACTGTCCCATAACATAAACCTCACAAATACAGTTAACATCTTATAAGATATACTTCTGTAACCTCAGTGTTTGATTTTGCAATGATTTCACTGTTTGGATGTGTTTTTCTATTTGTGTCTGTTTTTGTGCACATACAGCAAGTATACGGCTGTTTTCTGATTTTTTTCAATTTTCTACTGTCCCATAACATAAACCTCACAAATAAAGTTAAAATCTTATAAGATATAGATATATGCCTACAGTGTTTGATTTTGCAATGATTTCACTGTTTGGATGTGTTTTTCTATTTGTGTCTGTTTTGTGCACATTCAGCAAGTATGCGGCTGTTTTCTGATTTTTTTCAATTTTCTCCTCGCCCATAACATAAACCTCACAAATAAAGTTAACATCTTATAAGATATACTTCTGTAACCTCAGTGTTTGATTTTGCAATGATTTCACTGTTTGGATGTGTTTTTCTATTTGTGTCTGTTTTTGTGCACATTCAGCAAGTATACGGCTGTTTTCTGATTTTTTTCAATTTTCTACTGTCCCATAACATAAATCTCACAAATAAAGTTAAAATCTTATAAGATATAGTTATATGCCTTCAGTGTTTGATTTTGCAATGATTTCACTGTTTGGATGTGTTTTTCTATTTGTGTCTGTTTTTGTGCACATTCAGCAAGTATACGGCTGTTTTCTGATTTTTTTCAATTTTCTACTGTCCCATAACATAAACCTCACAAATAAAGTTAAAATCTTATAAGATATACTTCTGTAACCTCAGTGTTTGATTTTGCAATGATTTCACTGTTTGGATGTGTTTTTCTATTTGTGTCTGTTTTTGTGCATATTCAGCAAGTATACGGCTGTTTTCTGATTTTTTTCAATTTTCTACTGTCCCATAACATAAACCTCACAAATACAGTTAACATCTTATAAGATATACTTCTGTAACCTCAGTGTTTGATTTTGCAATGATTTCACTGTTTGGATGTGTTTTTCTATTTGTGTCTGTTTTTGTGCACATTCAGCAAGTATACGGCTGTTTTCTGATTTTTTTCAATTTTCTACTGTCCCATAACATAAACCTCACAAATAAAGTTAACATCTTATAAGATATACTTCTGTACCCTCAGTGTTTGATTTTGCAATGATTTCACTGTTTGGATGTGTTTTTCTATTTGTGTCTGTTTTTGTGCGCATTCAGCAAGTATACGGCTTTTTTCTGATTTTTTTCAATTTTCTACTGTCCCATAACAGAAACCTCACAAATAAAGTTAAAATCTTATAAGATATAGTTATATGCCTTCAGTGTTTTATTTTGCAATGATTTCACTGTTTGGATGTGTTTTTCTATTTGTGTCTGTTTTTGTGCACATTCAGCAAGTATACGGCTGTTTTCTGATTTTTTTGAATTTTCTACTGTCCCATAACATAAACCTCACAAATGAAGTTAACATCTTAAAAGATTTAGTTCTGTACCCTCAGTGTTTGATTTTTCAATGATTTCACTGTTCGGATGTGTTTTTCTATTTGTGTTTTTATGCGCATTCAGCAAGTATACGGCTGTTTTCTGATTTTTTTCAATTTTCTACTGTCCCATAACATAAACCTCACAAATAAAGTTAAAATCTTATAAGATATAGTTATATGCCGTCAGTGTTTGATTTTGCAATGATTTCACCGTTTGGATGTGTTTTTCTATTTGTGTCTTTTGTTGTGCACATTCAGCAATTATATGGCTGTTTTCTGATTTTTTTCAATTTTCTACTGTCCCATAACATAAACCTCACAAATAAAGTTAACATCTTATAAGATATACTTCTGTACCTTCAGTGTTTGATTTTGCAATGATTTCACTGTTTGAATGTGTTTTTCTATTTTTGTCTGTTTTTGTGCGCATTCACCTGGAATACGACTGTTTTCTGATTTCTTTTTCATTTTTCTACTGTCCCATAACATAAACCTCGCAAATAAAGTTAACATCTTATAAGATATACTTCTGTACCCTCAGTGTTTGATTTTGCAATGATTTCACTGTTTGGATGTGTTTTTCTATTTGTGTCTGTTTCTGTGCACATTCAGCAAGTATACGGCTGTTTTCTGATTTTTTTCAATTTTCTACTGTCGCATAACATAAACCTCACAAATAAAGTTAACATCTTATAAGATATAGTTATATGCCTTCAGTGTTTGATTTTGCAATGATTTCACTGTTTGGATGTGTTTTTCTATTTGTGTCTTTTGTTGTGCACATTCAGCAAGTATACGGCTGTTTTCTGATTTTTTTTCAATTTTCTACTGTCCCATAACATAAACCTCACAAATAAAGTTAACATCTTATAAGATATACTTCTGTACCCTCAGTGTTTGATTTTGCAATGATTTCACTGTTTGGATGTGTTTTTCTATTTGTGTCTGTTTCTGTGCACATTCAGCAAGTATACGGCTGTTTTCTGATTTTTTTCAATTTTCTACTGTCGCATAACATAAACCTCACAAATAAAGTTAACATCTTATAAGATATACTTCTGTACCCTCAGTGTTTGATTTTGCAATGATTTCACTGTTTGGATGTGTTTTTCTATTTGTGTCTGTTTTTGTGCACATTCAGCAAGTATACGGCTGTTTTCTGATTTTTTTCAATTTTCTACTGTCCCATAACAAAAACCTCACAAATAAAGTTAACATCTTATAAGATATACTTCTGTACCCTCAGTGTTTGATTTTGCAATGATTTCACTGTTTGAATGTGTTTTTTCTATTTTTGTCTGTTTTTGTGCGCATTCAGCTGGAATACGACTGTTTTCTGATTTTTTTTCATTTTTCTACTGTCCCATAACATAAACCTCACAAATAAAGTTAACATCGTATAAGATATAGTTATATACCTTCAGTGTTTGATTTTGCAATGATTTCACTGTCTGAATGTGTTTTTCTATTTTTGTCTGTTTTTGTGCGCATTCAGCTGGAATACGACTGTTTTCTGATTTTTTTTCATTTTCTACTGTCCCATAACATAAACCTCACAAATAAAGTTAACATCTTATAAGATATACTAATGTACCCTCGTCGTTCCGCTCGTCTTGGGACCCCAAACGACATATGAAATATTCACACTCCTGCGATCTGTAGAAATGTAGTTCCTCCAAAACTTCCACTCTGGCCAAAGAGTCTAAGACTGTATAGAGTCTGACATGACCTGATTTTCAGTTTTTGGACACAGGACTTTGGGCTTTTTTCCCCCTGGCCAAAAAAAACTGCCAAAAACACAGTCTGTAAAATTCAAACGTAAGAAAGGTGGGAAACTGTCTTTTTTTCAATAATTCCTAAAGGCAATGAGCCCGGATGCTGATTTCTCCGTATGTGTATCAGGGACTCCTGGCTGATCCAGGGTGCCAAGTTTCAGACCCTTGCAACCTTTGGAAAGGTCAAAGGTCAGCCACTGTGGTGTGTTTTTTGTAATAATTCCTAAAGGCATTGAGCCAGGAGTCTGATTTTTCCGTATGTGTATCAGGGACTAAGGCTGATCCAGGGTGCCGAGTTTCAGACCTGTGCAACCTTCGGAAAGGTCAATGGTCAGCCGTTCGGGTGTGTTTTTTGTAATAATTCCTAAAGGCATTGAGCCAGGAGTCTGATTTTTCCGTATGTGTATCAGGGACTAAGGCTGATCGAGGGTATTTTAATCTTTTTTCTACTGTCCTATAATATAAGGTTAACATCTTATAAGGTATATTGATGTACCCTCAGTGTTTGATTTTGCAATGATTTCACTGTTTGGATGTGTTTTTCTATTGGTGTCTGTTTGTGTGCGCATTCAGCTGAGATAAGGCTGTTTCCGGATTTTTTTCATTTTTCTGCTGTCCCATAACATAAACCTCACAAATGAAGTTAACATCTTAAAAGATTTAGTTCTGTATCCTCAGTGTTTGATTTTGCAATGATTTCATTGTTTGGATGTGTTTTTCTGTTGGTGTCTGTTTATGTGCGCATTCAGCTGAAATAAGGCTGTTTCCGGATTTTTTTCATTTTTCTGCTGTCCCATAACATAAACCTCACAAATGAAGTTACCATCTTAAAAGATTTTGTTCTGTACCCTCAGTGTTTGATTTTGCAATGATTTCACTGTTGGGATGTGTTTTTCTATAAGTGTCTGTTTGTGCCCCATTGAGCTGAGATAAGGCTGTTTTCGGATTTTTAAAATTTTTTTATTGTCCCATAACATAAACCTCACAAATAAAGTTAACATCTCATAAGATATAGTTTGATACCTTCAGTGTTTGATTTTGCAATGATTTCACTGTTTGAATGTGTTTTTCTATTTGTGTCTGTTTTTGTGCGCATTCAGCAAGTATACGGCTGTTTTCTGATTTTTTTCAATTTTCTACTGTCCAATAACATAAACCTCACAAATAAAGTTAAAATCTTATAAGATATAGTTATTTACCCTCAGTGTTTGATTTTGCAATGATTTCACTGTTTGGATGTGTTTTTCTATTTGTGTCTGTTTTTGTGCACATTCAGCAAGTATACGGCTGTTTTCTGATTTTTTTGAATTTTCTACTGTCCCATAACATAAACCTCACAAATAAAGTTAAAATCTTATAAGATATAGTTATTTACCCTCAGTGTTTGATTTTGCAATGATTTCACTGTTTGGATGTGTTTTTCTATTTGTGTCTGTTTTTGTGTGCATTCAGCAAGTATACGGCTGTTTTCTGATTTTTTTCAATTTTCTACTGTCGCATAACATAAACCTCACAAATAAAGTTAAAATCTTATAAGATATAGTTATATGCCTTCAGTGTTTTATTTTGCAATGATTTCACTGTTTGGATGTGTTTTTCTATTTGTGTCTGTTTTTGTGCACATTCAGCAAGTATACGGCTGTTTTCTGATTTTTTTCAATTTTCTACTGTCCCATAACATAAACCTCACAAATAAAGTTAACATCTTATAAGATATACTTCTGTAACCTCAGTGTTTGATTTTGCAATGATTTCACTGTTTGGATGTGTTTTTCTATTTGTGTCTGTTTTGTGCACATTCAGCAAGTATACGGCTGTTTTCTGATTTTTTTCAATTTTCTACTGTCCCATAACATAAACCTCACAAATAAAGTTAAAATCTTATAAGATATAGTTATATGCCTTCAGTGTTTGATTTTGCAATGATTTCACTGTTTGGATGTGTTTTTCTATTTGTGTCTGTTTTTGTGCACATTCAGCAAGTATACGGCTGTTTTCTGATTTTTTTCAATTTTCTACTGTCCCATAACATAAACCTCACAAATAAAGTTAACATCTTATAAGATATACTTCTGTAACCTCAGTGTTTGATTTTGCAATGATTTCACTGTTTGGATGTGTTTTTCTATTTGTGTCTGTTTTTGTGCACATTCAGCAAGTATACGGCTGTTTTCTGATTTTTTTCAATTTTCTACTGTCCCATAACATAAACCTCACAAATAAAGTTAACATCTTATAAGATATACTTCTGTAACCTCAGTGTTTGATTTTGCAATGATTTCACTGTTTGGATGTGTTTTTCTATTTGTGTCTGTTTTTGTGCACATTCAGCAAGTATACGGCTGTTTTCTGATTTTTTTCAATTTTCTTCTGTCGCATAACATAAACCTCACAAATAAAGTTAACATCTTATAAGATATACTTCTGTACCCTCAGTGTTTGATTTTGCAATGATTTCACTGTTTGGATGTGTTTTTCTATTTGTGTCTGTTTTGTGCACATTCAGCAAGTATACGGCTGTTTTCTAATTTTTTTCAATTTTCTACTGTCCCATAACATAAACCTCACAAATAAAGTTAACATCTTATAAGATATACTTCTGTACCCTCAGTGTTTGATTTTGCAATGATTTCACTGTTTGGATGTGTTTTTCTATTTGTGTCTGTTTTTGTGCGCATTCAGCAAGTATACGGCTGTTTTCTGGTTTTTTTCAATTTTCTACTGTCCCATAACATAAACCTCACAAATGAAGTTAGAATCTTATAAGATATAGTTATATGCCTTCAGTGTTTGATTTTGCAATGATTTCACTGTTTGGATGTGTTTTTCTATTTGTGTCTGTTTTGTGCACATTCAGCAAGTATACGGCTGTTTTCTGATTTTTTTCAATTTTCTACTGTCCCATAACATAAACCTCACAAATAAAGTTAAAATCTTATAAGATATAGTTATATGCCTTCAGTGTTTGATTTTGCAATGATTTCACTGTTTGGATGTGTTTTTCTATTTGTGTCTGTTTTTGTGCGCATTCAGCAAGTATACGGCTGTTTTCTGGTTTTTTTCAATTTTCTACTGTCCCATAACATAAACCTCACAAATAAAGTTAAAATCTTATAAGATATAGTTATATGCCTTCAGTGTTTGATTTTGCAATGATTTCACTGTTTGGATGTGTTTTTCTATTTGTGTCTGTTTTGTGCACATTCAGCAAGTATACGGCTGTTTTCTGATTTTTTTCAATTTTCTACTGTCCCATAACATAAACCTCACAAATAAAGTTAAAATCTTATAAGATATAGTTATATGCCTTCAGTGTTTGATTTTGCAATGATTTCACTGTTTGGATGTGTTTTTCTATTTGTGTCTGTTTTTGTGCACATTCAGCAAGTATACGGCTGTTTTCTGATTTTTTTCAATTTTCTACTGTCCCATAACATAAACCTCACAAATAAAGTTAACATCTTATAAGATATACTTCTGTAACCTCAGTGTTTGATTTTGCAATGATTTCACTGTTTGGATGTGTTTTTCTATTTGTGTCTGTTTTTGTGCACATTCAGCAAGTATACGGCTGTTTTCTGATTTTTTTTCAATTTTCTCCTCGCCCATAACATAAACCTCACAAATAAAGTTAAAATCTTATAAGATATAGTTATATGCCTTCAGGGTTTGATTTTGCAATGATTTCACTGTTTGGAAGTGTTTTTCTATTTGTGTCTTTTGTTGTGCACATTCAGCAAGTATACGGCTGTTTTCTGATTTTTTTCAATTTTCTACTGTCCCATAACATAAACCTCACAAATAAAGTTAAAATCTTATAAGATATAGTTATATGCCGTCAGTGTTTCATTTTGCAATGATTTCACTGTTTGGATGTGTTTTTCTATTTGTGTCTGTTTTTGTGCGCATTCAGCAAGTATACGGCTGTTTTCTGATTTTTTTCAATTTTCTACTGTCCCATAACATAAACCTCACAAATGAAGTTAACATCTTATAAGATATAGTTATATGCCGTCAGTGTTTGATTTTGCAATGATTTCACTGTTTGGATGTGTTTTTCTATTTGTGTCTGTTTTTGTGCACATTCAGCAAGTATACGGCTGTTTTCTGATTTTTTTCAATTTTCTACTGTCCCATAACATAAACCTCACAAATGAAGTTAACATCTTATAAGATATAGTTATATGCTGTCAGTGTTTGATTTTGCAATGATTTCACTGTTTGGATGTGTTTTTCTATTTGTGTCTTTTGTTGTGCACATTCAGCAAGTATACGGCTGTTTTCTGATTTTTTTCAATTTTCTATTGTCCCGTAACATAAACCTCACAAATAAAGTTAACATCTTATAAGATACACTTCTGTAACCTCAGTGTTTGATTTTGCAATGATTTCACTGTTTGGATGTGTTTTTCTATTTGTGTCTGTTTTTGTGCGCATTCAGCAAGTATACAGCTGTTTTCTGATTTTTTTCAATTTTCTACTGTCCCATAACATAAACCTCACAAATAAAGATAACATCTTATAAGATATAGTTATATGCCTTCAGTGTTGGATTTTGCAATGATTTCACTGTTTGGATGTGTTTTTCTATTTGTGTCTGTTTTTGTGCGCATTCAGCAAGTATATGGCTGTTTTCTGATTTTTTTCAATTTTCTACTGTCCCATAACATAAACCTCACAAATAAAGTTAACATCTTATAAGATATACTTCTGTACCCTCAGTGTTTGATTTTGCAATGATTTCACTGTTTGGATGTGTTTTTCTATTTGTGTCTTTTGTTGTGCACATTCAGCAAGTATCGACTGTTTTCTGATTTTTTTCAATTTTCTATTGTCCCATAACATAAACCTCACAAATAAAGTTAAAATCTTATAAGATATAGTTATATGCCTTCAGTGTTTGATTTTGCAATGATTTCACTGTTTGGATGTGTTTTTCTATTTGTGTCTGTTTTTGTGCACATTCAGCAAGTATACGGCTGTTTTCTGATTTTTTTTCAATTTTCTACTGTCCCATAACATAAACCTCACAAATAAAGTAAAAATCTTATAAGATATAGTTATATGCCTTCAGTGTTTGATTTTGCAATGATTTCACTGTTTGGATGTGTTTTTCTATTTGTGTCTGTTTTTGTCCACATTCATCAAGTATACGGATGTTTTCTGATTTTTTTCAATTTTCTACTGTCGCATAACATAAACCTCACAAATAAAGTTAACATCTTATAAGATATAGTTATATGCCTTCAGTGTTTGATTTTGCAATGATTTCACTGTTTGGATGTGTTTTTCTATTTGTGTCTGTTTTTGTGCGCATTCAGCAAGTATACGGCTGTTTTCTGATTTTTTTCAATTTTCTACTGTCCCATAACATAAACCTCACAAATAAAGTTAACATCTTATAAGATATAGTTATATGCCTTCAGTGTTTGATTTTGCAATGATTTCACTGTTTGGATGTGTTTTTCTATTTGTGTCTGTTTTTGTGCGCATTCAGCAAGTATACGGCTGTTTTCTGATTTTTTTCAATTTTCTACTGTCCCATAACATAAACCTCACAAATAAAGTTAACATCTTATAAGATATACTTCTGTACCCTCAGTGTTTGATTTTGCAATGATTTCACTGTTTGGATGTGTTTTTCTATTTGTGTCTTTTGTTGTGCACATTCAGCAAGTATCGACTGTTTTCTGATTTTTTTCAATTTTCTATTGTCCCATAACATAAACCTCACAAATAAAGTTAAAATCTTATAAGATATAGTTATATGCCTTCAGTGTTTGATTTTGCAATGATTTCACTGTTTGGATGTGTTTTTCTATTTGTGTCTGTTTTTGTGCACATTCAGCAAGTATACGGCTGTTTTCTGATTATTTTCAATTTTCTACTGTCCCATAACATAAACCTCACAAATAAAGTAAAAATCTTATAAGATATAGTTATATGCCTTCAGTGTTTGATTTTGCAATGATTTCACTGTTTGGATGTGTTTTTCTATTTGTGTCTGTTTTTGTCCATATTCATCAAGTATACGGATGTTTTCTGATTTTTTTCAATTTTCTACTGTCGCATAACATAAACCTCACAAATGAAGTTAACATCGTATAAGATATAGTTATATGCCGTCAGTGTTTGATTTTGCAATGATTTCACTGTTTGGATGTCTTTTTCTATTTGTGTCTGTTTTTGTGCACATTCAGCAAGTATACGGCTGTTTTCTGATTTTTTTCAATTTTCTACTGTCCCATAACATAAACCTCACAAATAAAGTTAAAATCTTATAAGATATAGTTATATGCCTTCAGTGTTTGATTTTGCAATGATTTCACTGTTTGGATGTGTTTTTCTATGTGTGTCTTTTGTTGTGCACATTCAGCAAGTATACGGCTGTTTTCTGATTTTTTTCAATTTTCTACTGTCCCATAACATAAACCTCACAAATAAAGTTAACATCTTATAAGATATACTTCTGTTTGATTTTGCAATGATTTCACTGTTTGGATGTGTTTTTCTATTTGTGTCTTTTGTTTTGCACATTCAGCAAGTATACGGCTGTTTTCTGATTTTTTTGAATTTTCTACTGTCCCATAACATAAACCTCACAAATAAAGTTAAAATCTTATAAGATATAGTTATATGCCTTCAGTGTTTGATTTTGCAATGATTTCACTGTTTGGATGTGTTTTTCTATGTGTGTCTGTGTTTGTGGACATTCAGCAAGTATACGGCTGTTTTCTGATTTTTTTCAATTTTCTACTGTCCCATAACATAAACCTCACAAATAAAGTTATTATCTTATAAGATATACTTCTGTAACCTCAGTGTTTGATTTTGCAATGATTTCACTGTTTGGATGTGTTTTTCTATTTGTCTCTGTTTTTGTGTGCATTCAGCAGGGATACGGCTGTTTTCTGATTTTTTTCATTTTTTATTGTCCCATAACATAAACCTCACAAATAAAGTTAACATCTCATAAGATACAGTTATATACCTTCAGTGTTTGATTTTGCAATGATTTCACTGTTTGAATGTGTTTTTCTATTTTTGTCTGTTTTTGTGCGCATTCAGCTGGAATACGATTGTTTTCTGATTTTTTTTCATTTTTCTACTGTCCCATAATATAAACCTCACAAATAAAGTTAACATCTCATAAGATACAGTTATATACCTTAAGTGTTTGATTTTGCAATGATTTCACTGTTTGAATGTGTTTTTCTATTTTTGTCTGTTTTTTGTGCGCATTCAGCTGGAATACGATTGTTTTCTGATTTTTTTTCATTTTTCTACTGTCCCATAACATAAACCTCACAAATAAAGTTAACATCTTATAAGATATAGTTATATACCTTCAGTGTTTGATTTTGCAATGATTTCACTGTTTGAATGTGTTTTTCTATTTTTGTCTGTTTTTGTGCGCATTCAGCTGGAATATGACTGTTTTCTGATTTTTTTAAATTTTTCTACTGTCCCATAACATAAACCTCACAAATAAAGTTAACATCTTATAAGATATTCTTCGGTACCCTCAGTGTTTGATTTTGCAATGATTTCACTGTTTGGATGTGTTTTTCTATTTGTGTCTGTTTTTGTGCGCATTCAGCTGGAATACGACTGTTTTCTGATTTTTTTTCATTTTCTACTGTCCCATAACATAAACCTCACAAATAAAGTTAACATCTTATAAGATATACTAATGTACCCTCGTCGTTCCGCTCGTCTTGGGACCCCAAACGACATATGAAATATTCACACTCCTGCGACCTGTAGAAATGTAGTTCCTCCAAAACTTCCACTCTGGCCAAAGAGTCTAAGACTGTATAGAGTCTGACATGACCTGATTTTCAGTTTTTGGACACAGGACTTTGGGCTTTTTTCCCCCTGGCAAAAAAAAACTGCCAAAAACACAGTCTGTAAAATTCAAACGTAAGAAAGGTGGGAAACTGTCTTTTCTTCAATAATTCCTAAAGGCAATGAGCCCGGATGCTGATTTCTCCGTATGTGTATCAGGGACTCCTGGCTGATCCAGGGTACCGAGTTTCAGACCCGTGCAACCTTTGGAAAGGTCAAGGGCAGCTGCTGTGGTGTGTTTTTTGTAATAATTCCTAAAGGCATTGAGTCAGGAGTCTGATTTTTCCGTATGTGTATCAGGGACTACAGCTTATCCCGGTTGCCGAGTTTCAGACCTGTGCAACTTTCGGAAAAGGTCAATGGTCAGCCGTTCGGGTGTGTTTTTTGTAATAATTCCTAAAGGCATTAAGCCAGGAGTCTGATTTTTCCGTATGTGTATCAGGGACTAAGGCTAATCCAGGGTGCCGAGTTTCAGACCTGTGCAACCTTCGGAAAGGTCAATGGTCAGCCGTTCGGGTGTGTTTTTTGTAATAATTCCTAAAGGCATTGAGCCAGGAGTCTGATTTTTCCGTATGTGTATCAGGGATTTAGGCTTATCCCGGGTGCAGAGTTTCAGACCTGTGCAACCTTCGGAAAGGTCAATGGTCAGCCGTTCGGGTGTGTTTTTTGTAATAATTCCTAAAGGCATTGAGTCAGGAGTCTGTTTTCTCCGTATGTGTATCAGGGACTAAAGCTTATCCCGGTTGCCGAGTTTCAGACCTGTGCAACCTTCGGAAAGGTCAAAGGTCAGCCGTTCGGGTGTGTTTTTTGTAATAATTCCTAAAGGCATTGAGCCAGGAGTCTGATTTTTCCGTATGTGCATCAGGGACTAAGGCTAATCTAGGGTGCCGAGTTCCAGACCTGTGCAACCTTCGGAAAGGTCAATGGTCAGCAGTTCGGGTGTGTTTTTTGTAATAATTCCTAAAGGCATTGAGCCAGGAGTCTGATTTTTCCGTATGTGTATCAGGGATTTAGGCCTATCCCGGGTGCAGAGTTTCAGACCTGTGCAACCTTCGGAAAGGTCAATAGTCAGTCGTTCGGGTGTGTTTTTTGTAATAATTCCTAAAGGCATTGAGCCAGGAGTCTGATTTTTCCGTATGTGTATCAGGGATTTAGGCTTATTCCGGGTGCAGAGTTTCAGGCTTGTGCAACCTTCGGAAAGGTCAATGGTCAGCCGTTCGGGTGCGTTTTTTGTAATAATTCTTAAAGGCATTGAGCCAGGAGTCTGATTTTTCTGTATGTGTATCAGGGACTAAGGCTGATCCAGGGTGCCGCGTTTCAGACCTGTGCAACCTTCGGAAAGGTCAATGGTCAGCCGTTCGGGTGTGTTTTTTGTAATAATTCCTAAAGGCATTGAGCCAGGAGTCTGATTTCTCCGTATGTGTATCAGGGATTTAGGCTTATCCCGGGTGCCGAGTTTCAGACCTGTGCAACCTTCGGAAAGGTCAATGGTCAGCCGTTCGGGTGTGTTTTTTGAAATAATTCCTAAAGGCATTGAGCCAGGAGTCTGATTTTTCCGTATGTGTATCAGGGATTTAGGCCTATCCCGGGTGCAGAGTTTCAGACCTGTGCAACCTTCGGAAAGGTCAATAGTCAGTCGTTCGGGTGTGTTTTTTGTAATAATTCCTAAAGTCATTGAGTCAGGAGTCTGATTTTTCCGTATGTGTATCAGAGACTAAAGGTTATCCCGGTAGCCGAGTTTCAGACCTGTGCAACCTTCGGAAAGGTCAATGGTCAGCCGTTCGCGTGTGTTTTTTGTAATAATTCATAAAGGCATTGAGCCAGGAGTCTGATTTTTCCGTATGTGTATCAGGGATTTAGGCTTATCCCGGGTGCAGAGTTTCAGGCTTGTGCAACCTTCGAAAAGGTCAATGGTCAGCCGTTCGGGTGTGTTTTTTGAAATAATTCCTAAAGGCATTGAGCCAGGAGTCTGATTTTTCCGTATGTGTATCAGGGATTTAGGCTTATCCCGGGTGCAGAGTTTCAGACCTGTGCAACCTTCGGAAAGGTCAATGGTCAGCCGTTCGGGTGTGTTTTTTGTAATAATTCCTAAAGGCATTGAGCCAGGAGTCTGATTTTTCTGTATGTGTATCAGGGATTTAGGCCTATCCCGGGTGCAGAGTTTCAGACCTGTGCAACCTTCGGAAAGGTCAATAGTCAGTCGTTCGTGTGTGTTTTTTGTAATAATTCTTAAAGTCATTGAGTCAGGAGTCTGATTTTTCCGTATGTGTATCAGGGACTAAAGATTATCCCGGTACCCGAGTTTCAGACCTGTGCAACCTTCGGAAAGGTCAATGGTCAGCCGTTCGGGTGTGTTTTTTGTAATAATTCATGAAGGCATTGAGCCAGGAGTCTGATTTTTCCGTATGTGTATCAGGGATTTAGGCTTATCCCGGGTGCAGAGTTTCAGGCTTGTGCAACCTTCGGAAAGGTCAATGGTCAGCCGTTCGGGTGTGTTTTTTGTAATAATTCCTAAAGGCATTGAGCCAGGAGTCTGTTTTTTCCGTATGTGTATCAGGGACTAAGGCTTATCCAGGGTGCCAAGTTTCAGACCCGTGCAACCTTTGGAAAGGTCAAAGGTCAGCCGTTTGGGTGTGTTTTTTGTAATAATTCCTAAAGGCATTGAGCCAGGAGTCTGATTTTTCCGTATGTGTATCAGGGACTAAGGCTGATCCAGGGTGCCGAGTTTCAGACCTGTGCAACCTTCGGAAAGGTCAATGGTCAGCCGTTCGGGTGTGTTTTTTGTAATAATTCCTAAAGGCATTGAGCCAGGAGTCTGATTTTTCCGTATGTGTATCAGGGATTTAGGCTTATCCCCGGTGCAGAGTTTCAGACCTGTGCAACCTTCGGAAAGGTCAATGGTCAGCCGTTCGGTGTGTTTTTTGTAATAATTCCTAAAGGCATTAAGCCAAGAGTCTGATTTTTCCGTATGTGTATCAGGGACTAAGGCTGATCGAGGGTATTTTAATCTTTTTTCTACTGTCCTATAATATGAAGTTAACATCTTATAAGGTATATTGATGTACCCTCAGTGTTTGAATTTATAATGATTTCACTGTTTGGATGTGTTTTTCTATTTGTGTCTGTTTTTGTGCGCATTCAGCAGGGATACGGCTGTTTTCGGATATTTTTCATTTTTCTACTTTCCCATAACATAAACCTCACAAATGAAGTTAGCATCTTAAAAGATTTAGTTCTGTACCCTCAGTGTTTGATTTTGCAATGATTTCACTGTTTGGATGTGTTTTTCTGTTGGTGTCTGTTTATGTGCGCATTCAGCTGAAATAAGGCTGTTTCCGGATTTTTTAAATTTTTCTGCTGTCCCATAACATAAACCTCACAAATAAAGTAAAAATCTTATAAGATATAGTTATATGCCTTCAGTGTTTGATTTTGCAATGATTTCACTGTTTGGATGTGTTTTTCTATTTGTGTCTGTTTTTGTCCATATTCATCAAGTATACGGATGTTTTCTGATTTTTTTCAATTTTCTACTGTCGCATAACATAAACCTCACAAATGAAGTTAACATCGTATAAGATATAGTTATATGCCGTCAGTGTTTGATTTTGCAATGATTTCACTGTTTGGATGTCTTTTTCTATTTGTGTCTGTTTTTGTGCACATTCAGCAAGTATACGGCTGTTTTCTGATTTTTTTCAATTTTCTACTGTCCCATAACATAAACCTCACAAATAAAGTTAAAATCTTATAAGATATAGTTATATGCCTTCAGTGTTTGATTTTGCAATGATTTCACTGTTTGGATGTGTTTTTCTATGTGTGTCTTTTGTTGTGCACATTCAGCAAGTATACGGCTGTTTTCTGATTTTTTTCAATTTTCTACTGTCCCATAACATAAACCTCACAAATAAAGTTAACATCTTATAAGATATACTTCTGTTTGATTTTGCAATGATTTCACTGTTTGGATGTGTTTTTCTATTTGTGTCTTTTGTTTTGCACATTCAGCAAGTATACGGCTGTTTTCTGATTTTTTTGAATTTTCTACTGTCCCATAACATAAACCTCACAAATAAAGTTAAAATCTTATAAGATATAGTTATATGCCTTCAGTGTTTGATTTTGCAATGATTTCACTGTTTGGATGTGTTTTTCTATGTGTGTCTGTGTTTGTGGACATTCAGCAAGTATACGGCTGTTTTCTGATTTTTTTCAATTTTCTACTGTCCCATAACATAAACCTCACAAATAAAGTTATTATCTTATAAGATATACTTCTGTAACCTCAGTGTTTGATTTTGCAATGATTTCACTGTTTGGATGTGTTTTTCTATTTGTCTCTGTTTTTGTGTGCATTCAGCAGGGATACGGCTGTTTTCTGATTTTTTTCATTTTTTTATTGTCCCATAACATAAACCTCACAAATAAAGTTAACATCTCATAAGATACAGTTATATACCTTCAGTGTTTGATTTTGCAATGATTTCACTGTTTGAATGTGTTTTTCTATTTTTGTCTGTTTTTGTGCGCATTCAGCTGGAATACGATTGTTTTCTGATTTTTTTTCATTTTTCTACTGTCCCATAATATAAACCTCACAAATAAAGTTAACATCTCATAAGATACAGTTATATACCTTAAGTGTTTGATTTTGCAATGATTTCACTGTTTGAATGTGTTTTTCTATTTTTGTCTGTTTTTTGTGCGCATTCAGCTGGAATACGATTGTTTTCTGATTTTTTTTCATTTTTCTACTGTCCCATAACATAAACCTCACAAATAAAGTTAACATCTTATAAGATATAGTTATATACCTTCAGTGTTTGATTTTGCAATGATTTCACTGTTTGAATGTGTTTTTCTATTTTTGTCTGTTTTTGTGCGCATTCAGCTGGAATATGACTGTTTTCTGATTTTTTTAAATTTTTCTACTGTCCCATAACATAAACCTCACAAATAAAGTTAACATCTTATAAGATATTCTTCGGTACCCTCAGTGTTTGATTTTGCAATGATTTCACTGTTTGGATGTGTTTTTCTATTTGTGTCTGTTTTTGTGCGCATTCAGCTGGAATACGACTGTTTTCTGATTTTTTTTCATTTTCTACTGTCCCATAACATAAACCTCACAAATAAAGTTAACATCTTATAAGATATACTAATGTACCCTCGTCGTTCCGCTCGTCTTGGGACCCCAAACGACATATGAAATATTCACACTCCTGCGACCTGTAGAAATGTAGTTCCTCCAAAACTTCCACTCTGGCCAAAGAGTCTAAGACTGTATAGAGTCTGACATGACCTGATTTTCAGTTTTTGGACACAGGACTTTGGGCTTTTTTCCCCCTGGCAAAAAAAAACTGCCAAAAACACAGTCTGTAAAATTCAAACGTAAGAAAGGTGGGAAACTGTCTTTTCTTCAATAATTCCTAAAGGCAATGAGCCCGGATGCTGATTTCTCCGTATGTGTATCAGGGACTCCTGGCTGATCCAGGGTACCGAGTTTCAGACCCGTGCAACCTTTGGAAAGGTCAAGGGCAGCTGCTGTGGTGTGTTTTTTGTAATAATTCCTAAAGGCATTGAGTCAGGAGTCTGATTTTTCCGTATGTGTATCAGGGACTAAAGCTTATCCCGGTTGCCGAGTTTCAGACCTGTGCAACTTTCGGAAAAGGTCAATGGTCAGCCGTTCGGGTGTGTTTTTTGTAATAATTCCTAAAGGCATTAAGCCAGGAGTCTGATTTTTCCGTATGTGTATCAGGGACTAAGGCTAATCCAGGGTGCCGAGTTTCAGACCTGTGCAACCTTCGGAAAGGTCAATGGTCAGCCGTTCGGGTGTGTTTTTTGTAATAATTCCTAAAGGCATTGAGCCAGGAGTCTGATTTTTCCGTATGTGTATCAGGGATTTAGGCTTATCCCGGGTGCAGAGTTTCAGACCTGTGCAACCTTCGGAAAGGTCAATGGTCAGCCGTTCGGGTGTGTTTTTTGTAATAATTCCTAAAGGCATTGAGTCAGGAGTCTGTTTTCTCCGTATGTGTATCAGGGACTAAAGCTTATCCCGGTTGCCGAGTTTCAGACCTGTGCAACCTTCGGAAAGGTCAAAGGTCAGCCGTTCGGGTGTGTTTTTTGTAATAATTCCTAAAGGCATTGAGCCAGGAGTCTGATTTTTCCGTATGTGTATCAGGGATTTAGGCTTATTCCGGGTGCAGAGTTTCAGGCTTGTGCAACCTTCGGAAAGGTCAATGGTCAGCCGTTCGGGTGCGTTTTTTGTAATAATTCTTAAAGGCATTGAGCCAGGAGTCTGATTTTTCTGTATGTGTATCAGGGACTAAGGCTGATCCAGGGTGCCGCGTTTCAGACCTGTGCAACCTTCGGAAAGGTCAATGGTCACCCGTTCGGGTGTGTTTTTTGTAATAATTCCTAAAGGCATTGAGCCAGGAGTCTGATTTCTCCGTATGTGTATCAGGGATTTAGGCTTATCCCGGGTGCCGAGTTTCAGACCTGTGCAACCTTCGGAAAGGTCAATGGTCAGCCGTTCGGGTGTGTTTTTTGAAATAATTCCTAAAGGCATTGAGCCAGGAGTCTGATTTTTCCGTATGTGTATCAGGGATTTAGGCCTATCCCGGGTGCAGAGTTTCAGACCTGTGCAACCTTCGGAAAGGTCAATAGTCAGTCGTTCGGGTGTGTTTTTTGTAATAATTCCTAAAGTCATTGAGTCAGGAGTCTGATTTTTCCGTATGTGTATCAGAGACTAAAGCTTATCCCGGTAGCCGAGTTTCAGACCTGTGCAACCTTCGGAAAGGTCAATGGTCAGCCGTTCGCGTGTGTTTTTTGTAATAATTCATAAAGGCATTGAGCCAGGAGTCTGATTTTTCCGTATGTGTATCAGGGATTTAGGCTTATCCCGGCTGCAGAGTTTCAGGCTTGTGCAACCTTCGAAAAGGTCAATGGTCAGCCGTTCGGGTGTGTTTTTTGAAATAATTCCTAAAGGCATTGAGCCAGGAGTCTGATTTTTCCGTATGTGTATCAGGGATTTAGGCTTATCCCGGGTGCAGAGTTTCAGACCTGTGCAACCTTCGGAAAGGTCAATGGTCAGCCGTTCGGGTGTGTTTTTTGTAATAATTCCTAAAGGCATTGAGCCAGGAGTCTGATTTTTCTGTATGTGTATCAGGGATTTAGGCCTATCCCGGGTGCAGAGTTTCAGACCTGTGCAACCTTGGGAAAGGTCAATAGTCAGTCGTTCGGGTGTGTTTTTTGTAATAATTCCTAAAGTCATTGAGTCAGGAGTCTGATTTTTCCGTATGTGTATCAGGGATTTAGGCTTATCCCGGGTGCAGAGTTTCAGGCTTGTGCAACCTTCGGAAAGGTCAATGGTCAGCCGTTCGGGTGTGTTTTTTGTAATAATTCCTAAAGGCATTGAGCCAGGAGTCTGTTTTTTCCGTATGTGTATCAGGGACTAAGGCTTATCCAGGGTGCCAAGTTTCAGACCCGTGCAACCTTTGGAAAGGTCAAAGGTCAGCCGTTTGGGTGTGTTTTTTGTAATAATTCCTAAAGGCATTGAGCCAGGAGTCTGATTTTTCCGTATGTGTATCGGGGACTAAGGCTGATCCAGGGTGCCGAGTTTCAGACCTGTGCAACCTTCGGAAAGGTCAATGGTCAGCCGTTCGGGTGTGTTTTTTGTAATAATTCCTAAAGGCATTGAGCCAGGAGTCTGATTTTTCCGTATGTGTATCAGGGATTTAGGCTTATCCCCGGTGCAGAGTTTCAGACCTGTGCAACCTTCGGAAAGGTCAATGGTCAGCCGTTCGGTGTGTTTTTTGTAATAATTCCTAAAGGCATTGAGCCAGGAGTCTGATTTTTCCGTACGTGTATCAGGATTTAGTCTTATCCCGGGTGCAGAGTTTCAGACCTGTGCAACCTTTGGAAAGGTCAAAGGGTGTGTTTTTTGTAATAATTCCTAAAGGCATTAAGCCAAGAGTCTGATTTTTCCGTATGTGTATCAGGGACTAAGGCTGATCGAGGGTATTTTAATCTTTTTTCTACTGTCCTATAATATGAAGTTAACATCTTATAAGGTATATTGATGTACCCTCAGTGTTTGAATTTATAATGATTTCACTGTTTGGATGTGTTTTTCTATTTGTGTCTGTTTTTGTGCGCATTCAGCAGGGATACGGCTGTTTTCGGATTTTTTTCATTTTTCTACTTTCCCATAACATAAACCTCACAAATGAAGTTAGCATCTTAAAAGATTTAGTTCTGTACCCTCAGTGTTTGATTTTGCAATGATTTCACTGTTTGGATGTGTTTTTCTGTTGGTGTCTGTTTATGTGCGCATTCAGCTGAAATAAGGCTGTTTCCGGATTTTTTTAATTTTTCTGCTGTCCCATAACATAAACCTCACAAATGAAGTTACCATCTTAAAAGATTTAGTTCTGTACCCTCAGTGTTTTATTTCGCAAAGATTTCACTGTTTGGATGTGTTTTTCTATTGGTGTCTGTTTGTGTGCGCATTCAGCTGAGATAAGGCTGTTTTCGGATTTTTTTCATTTTTCTACTTTCCCATAACATAAACCTCACAAATGAAGTTAACATCTTAAAAGATTTTGTTCTGTACCCTCAGTGTTTGATTTTGCAATGATTTCACTGTTGGGATGTGTTTTTCTATAAGTGTCTGTTTGTGCCCCATTGAGCTGAGATAAGGCTGTTTTCGGAATTTTTAAATTTTTTTATTGTCCCATAACATAAACCTCACAAATAAAGTTAACATCTCATAAGATATAGTTTTATACCTTCAGTGTTTGATTTTGCAATGATTTCACTGTTTGAATGTGTTTTTCTATTTTTGTCTGTTTTTGTGCGCATTCACCTGGAATACGACTGTTTTCTGATTTCTTTTTCATTTTTCTACTGTCCAATAACATAAACCTCACAAATAAAGTTAACATCTTATAAGATATACTTCTGTACCCTCAGTGTTTGATTTTGCAATGATTTCACTGTTTGGATGTGTTTTTCTATATGTGTCTGTTTTTGTGATCATTCAGTAGGAAAACGGCTGTTTTCTGATTTTTTTCATTTTTCTACTGTCCCATAACATAAACCTCACAAATAAAGTTAACATCTTATAAGATATACTTCTGTACCCTCAGTGTTTGATTTTGCAATGATTTCACTGTTTGGATGTGTTTTTCTATTTGTGTCTGTTTTTGTGCACATTCAGCAGGGATACGGCTGTTTTCAGATTTTTTTTCATTTTTCTACTGTCCCATAACATAAACCTCACAAATAAAGTTAACATCTTATAAGATATACTTCTGTACCCTCAGTGTTTGATTTTGCAATGATTTCACTGTTTGGATGTTTTTTTCTATTTGTGTCTTTTGTTGTGCACATTCAGCAAGTATACGGCTGTTTTCTGATTTTTTTTTATTTTTCTACTGTCCCGTAACATAAACCTCACAAATAAAGTTAAAATCTTATAAGATATAGTTATTTACCCTCAGTGTTTGATTTTGCAATGATTTCACTGTTTGGATGTGTTTTTCTATTTGTGTTTTTATACGCATTCAGCAAGTATACGGCTGTTTTCTGATTTTTTTCAATTTTCTACTGTCCCATAACATAAACCTCACAAATAAAGTTAACATCTTATAAGATATACTTCTGTACCCTCAGTGTTTGATTTTGCAATGATTTAACTGTTTGGATGTGTTTTTCGATTTGTGTCTTTTGTTGTGCACATTCAGCAAGTATCGACTGATTTTTTTCAATTTTCTACTGTCCCATAACATAAACCTCACAAATGAAGTTAACATCTTATAAGATATACTTCTGTACCCTCAGTGTTTGATTTTGCAATGATTTCACTGTTTGGATGTGTTTTTCTATTTGTGTCTGTTTTGTGCACATTCAGCAAGTATACGGCTGTTTTCTGATTTTTTTCAATTTTCTACTGTCCCATAACATAAACCTCACAAATAAAGTTAACATCTTATAAGATATACTTCTGTACCCTCAGTGTTTGATTTTGCAATGATTTCACTGTTTGGATGTGTTTTTCTATTTGTGTCTTTTGTTGTGCACATTCAGCAAGTATCGACTGATTTTTTTCAATTTTCTACTGTCCCATAACATAAACCTCACAAATGAAGTTAACATCTTATAAGATATAGTTATATGCCGTCAGTGTTTGATTTTGCAATGATTTCACTGTTTGGATGTGTTTTTCTATTTGTGTCTGTTTTGTGCACATTCAGCAAGTATACGGCTGTTTTCTGATTTTTTTCAATTTTCTATTTTCCCGTAACATAAACCTCATAAATAAAGTTAACATCTTATAAGATATACTTCTGTAACCTCAGTGTTTGATTTTGCAATGATTTCACTGTTTGGATGTGTTTTTCTATTTGTGTCTGTTTTTGTGCACATTCAGCAAGTATACGGCTGTTTTCAGATTTTTTTCAATTTTCTACTGTCGCATAACATAAACCTCACAAATAAAGTTAACATCTTATAAGATATACTTCTGTACCCTCAGTGTTTGATTTTGCAATGATTTCACTGTTTGGATGTGTTTTTCTATTTGTGTCTGTTTTGTGCACATTCAGCAAGTATACGGCTGTTTTCTGATTTTTTTCAATTTTCTCCTCGCCCATAACATAAACCTCACAAATAAAGTTAACATCTTATAAGATATACTTCTGTAACCTCAGTGTTTGATTTTGCAATGATTTCACTGTTTGGATGTGTTTTTCTATGTGTGTCTGTTTTTGTGCACATTCAGCAAGTATATGGCTGTTTTCTGATTTTTTTTAATTTTCTACTGTCCCATAACATAAACCTCACAAATAAAGTTAAAATCTTATAAGATATAGTTATATGCCGTCAGTGTTTGATTTTGCAATGATTTCACTGTTTGGATGTGTTTTTCTATTTGTGTCTGTTTTTGTGCGCATTCAGCAGGGATACGGCTGTTTTCTGATTTTTTAATTTTTCTACTGTCCCATAACATAAACCTCACAAATAAAGTTAGCATCTTATTAGATATACTTCTGTACCCTCAGTGTTTGATTTTGCAATGATTTCACTGTTTGGATGTGTTTTTCTATTTGTGTCTGTTTTTGTGCGCATTCAGCAAGTATATGGCTGTTTTCTGATTTTTTTCAATTTTCTACTGTCCCATAACATAAACGTCACAAATAAAGTTAAAATCTTATAAGATATAGTTATTTACCCTCAGTGTTTGATTTTGCAATGATTTCACTGTTTGGATGTGTTTTTCTATTTGTGTCTGTTTTGTGCACATTCAGCAAGTATACGGCTGTTTTCTGATTTTTTTCAATTTTCTACTGTCCCATAACATAAACCTCACAAATAAAGTTAACATCTTATAAGATATACTTCTGTAACCTCAGTGTTTGATTTTGCAATGATTTCACTGTTTGGATGTGTTTTTCTATTTGTGTCTGTTTTTGTGCGCATTCAGCAAGTATACGGCTGTTTTCTGATTTTTTTCAATTTTCTACTGTCCCATAACATAAACCTCACAAATAAAGTTAAAATCTTATAAGATATAATTATATGCCTTCAGTGTTTGATTTTGCAATGATTTCACTGTTTGGATGTGTTTTTCTATTTGTGTCTGTTTTTGTGCACATTCAGCAAGTATACGGCTGTTTTCTGATTTTTTTCAATTTTCTACTGTCCCATAACATAAACGTCACAAATAAAGTTAAAATCTTATAAGATATAGTTATTTACCCTCAGTGTTTGATTTTGCAATGATTTCACTGTTTGGATGTGTTTTTCTATTTGTGTCTGTTTTTGTGCACATTCAGCAAGTATACGGCTGTTTTCTGATTTTTTTCAATTTTCTACTGTCCCATAACATAAACCTCACAAATGAAGTTAACATCTTATAAGATATAGTTATATGCTGTCAGTGTTTGATTTTGCAATGATTTCACTGTTTGGATGTGTTTTTCTATTTGTGTCTTTTGTTGTGCACATTCAGCAAGTATACGGCTGTTTTCTGATTTTTTTCAATTTTCTATTGTCCCGTAACATAAACCTCACAAATAAAGTTAACATCTTATAAGATACACTTCTGTAACCTCAGTGTTTGATTTTGCAATGATTTCACTGTTTGGATGTGTTTTTCTATTTGTGTCTGTTTTTGTGCGCATTCAGCAAGTATATGGCTGTTTTCTGATTTTTTTGAATTTTCTACTGTCCCATAACATAAACCTCACAAATAAAGTTAAAATCTTATAAGATATAAATATATTACTTCAGTGTTTGATTTTGCAATGATTTCACTGTTTGGATGTGTTTTTCTATTTGTGTCTGTTTTTGTGCGCATTCAGCAAGTATATGGCTGTTTTCTGATTTTTTTCAATTTTCTACTGTCCCATAACATAAACCTCACAAATAAAGTTAAAATCTTATAAGATATAAATATATTACTTCAGTGTTTGATTTTGCAATGATTTCACTGTTTGGATGTGTTTTTCTATTTGTGTCTGTTTTTGTGCACATTCAGCAAGTATACGGCTGTTTTCTGATTTTTTTCAATTTTCTACTGTCGCATAACATAAACCTCACAAATAAAGTTAAAATCTTATAAGATATAGTTATTTATCCTCAGTGTTTGATTTTGCAATGATTTCACTGTTTGGATGTGTTTTTCTATGTGTGTCTGTTTTTGTGCACATTCAGCAAGTATACGGCTGTTTTCTGATTTTTTTTAATTTTCTACTGTCCCATAACATAAACCTCACAAATAAAGTTAAAATCTTATAAGATATAGTTATATGCCGCCAGTGTTTGATTTTGCAATGATTTCACTGTTTGGATGTGTTTTTCTATTTGTGTCTTTTGTTGTGCACATTCAGCAAGTATACGGCTGTTTTCTGATTTTTTTCAATTTTCTACTGTCCCATAACATAAACCTCACAAATAAAGTTAAAATCTTATAAGATATAGTTATATGCCTTCAGTGTTTGATTTTGCAATGATTTTACTGTTTGGATGTGTTTTTCTATTTGTGTCTGTTTTTGAGCACTTTCAGCAAGTATACGGCTGTTTTCTGATTTTTTTAAATTTTCTACTGTCCCATAACATAAACCTCACAAATGAAGTTAACATCTTATAAGATATAGTTATATGCCGTCAGTGTTTGATTTTGCAATGATTTCACTGTTTGGATGTGTTTTTCTATTTGTGTCTGTTTTTGTGCACATTCAGCAAGTATACGGCTGTTTTCTGATTTTTTTCAATTTTCTACTGTCCCATAACATAAACCTCACAAATGAAGTTAACATCTTATAAGATATAGTTATATGCCGTCAGTGTTTGATTTTGCAATGATTTCACTGTTTGGATGTGTTTTTCTATTTGTGTCTGTTTTTGTGCACATTCAGCAAGTATACGGCTGTTTTCTGATTTTTTTCAATTTTCTACTGTCCCATAACATAAACCTCACAAATGAAGTTAACATCTTATAAGATATAGTTATATGCTGTCAGTGTTTGATTTTGCAATGATTTCACTGTTTGGATGTGTTTTTCTATTTGTGTCTTTTGTTGTGCACATTCAGCAAGTATACGGCTGTTTTCTGATTTTTTTCAATTTTCTATTGTCCCGTAACATAAACCTCACAAATAAAGTTAACATCTTATAAGATACACTTCTGTAACCTCAGTGTTTGATTTTGCAATGATTTCACTGTTTGGATGTGTTTTTCTATTTGTGTCTGTTTTTGTGCGCATTCAGCAAGTATACGGCTGTTTTCTGATTTTTTTCAATTTTCTACTGTCCCATAACATAAACCTCACAAATGAAGTTAACATCTTATAAGATAAAGTTATATGCCCTCAGTGTTTGATTTTGCAATGATTTCACTGTTTGCATGTGTTTTTCTATTTGTGTCTGTTTTTGTGCACATTCAGCAAGTATACGGCTGTTTTCTGATTTTTTTCAATTTTCTACTGTCCCATAACATAAACCTCACAAATAAAGTTAACATCTTATAAGATATACTTCTGTAACCTCAGTGTTTGATTTTGCAATGATTTCACTGTTTGGATGTGTTTTTCTATTTGTGTCTGTTTTTGTGCGCATTCAGCAAGTATATGGCTGTTTTCTGATTTTTTTGAATTTTCTACTGTCCCATAACATAAACCTCACAAATAAAGTTAAAATCTTATAAGATATAAATATATTACTTCAGTGTTTGATTTTGCAATGATTTCACTGTTTGGATGTGTTTTTCTATTTGTGTCTGTTTTTGTGCGCATTCAGCAAGTATATGGCTGTTTTCTGATTTTTTTCAATTTTCTACTGTCCCATAACATAAACCTCACAAATAAAGTTAAAATCTTATAAGATATAAATATATTACTTCAGTGTTTGATTTTGCAATGATTTCACTGTTTGGATGTGTTTTTCTATTTGTGTCTGTTTTTGTGCACATTCAGCAAGTATACGGCTGTTTTCTGATTTTTTTCAATTTTCTACTGTCGCATAACATAAACCTCACAAATAAAGTTAAAATCTTATAAGATATAGTTATTTATCCTCAGTGTTTGATTTTGCAATGATTTCACTGTTTGGATGTGTTTTTCTATTTGTGTCTGTTTTGTGCACATTCAGCAAGTATACGGCTGTTTTCTGATTTTTTTCAATTTTCTACTGTCCCATAACATAAACCTCACAAATAAAGTTAACATCTTATAAGATATACTTCTGTACCCTCAGTGTTTGATTTTGCAATGATTTCACTGTTTGGATGTGTTTTTCTATTTGTGTCTTTTGTTGTGCACATTCAGCAAGTATCGACTGATTTTTTTCAATTTTCTACTGTCCCATAACATAAACCTCACAAATGAAGTTAACATCTTATAAGATATAGTTATATGCCGTCAGTGTTTGATTTTGCAATGATTTCACTGTTTGGATGTGTTTTTCTATTTGTGTCTGTTTTGTGCACATTCAGCAAGTATACGGCTGTTTTCTGATTTTTTTCAATTTTCTATTTTCCCGTAACATAAACCTCATAAATAAAGTTAACATCTTATAAGATATACTTCTGTAACCTCAGTGTTTGATTTTGCAATGATTTCACTGTTTGGATGTGTTTTTCTATTTGTGTCTGTTTTTGTGCACATTCAGCAAGTATACGGCTGTTTTCAGATTTTTTTCAATTTTCTACTGTCGCATAACATAAACCTCACAAATAAAGTTAACATCTTATAAGATATACTTCTGTACCCTCAGTGTTTGATTTTGCAATGATTTCACTGTTTGGATGTGTTTTTCTATTTGTGTCTGTTTTGTGCACATTCAGCAAGTATACGGCTGTTTTCTGATTTTTTTCAATTTTCTCCTCGCCCATAACATAAACCTCACAAATAAAGTTAACATCTTATAAGATATACTTCTGTAACCTCAGTGTTTGATTTTGCAATGATTTCACTGTTTGGATGTGTTTTTCTATGTGTGTCTGTTTTTGTGCACATTCAGCAAGTATATGGCTGTTTTCTGATTTTTTTTAATTTTCTACTGTCCCATAACATAAACCTCACAAATAAAGTTAAAATCTTATAAGATATAGTTATATGCCGTCAGTGTTTGATTTTGCAATGATTTCACTGTTTGGATGTGTTTTTCTATTTGTGTCTGTTTTTGTGCGCATTCAGCAGGGATACGGCTGTTTTCTGATTTTTTAATTTTTCTACTGTCCCATAACATAAACCTCACAAATAAAGTTAGCATCTTATTAGATATACTTCTGTACCCTCAGTGTTTGATTTTGCAATGATTTCACTGTTTGGATGTGTTTTTCTATTTGTGTCTGTTTTTGTGCGCATTCAGCAAGTATATGGCTGTTTTCTGATTTTTTTCAATTTTCTACTGTCCCATAACATAAACGTCACAAATAAAGTTAAAATCTTATAAGATATAGTTATTTACCCTCAGTGTTTGATTTTGCAATGATTTCACTGTTTGGATGTGTTTTTCTATTTGTGTCTGTTTTGTGCACATTCAGCAAGTATACGGCTGTTTTCTGATTTTTTTCAATTTTCTACTGTCCCATAACATAAACCTCACAAATAAAGTTAACATCTTATAAGATATACTTCTGTAACCTCAGTGTTTGATTTTGCAATGATTTCACTGTTTGGATGTGTTTTTCTATTTGTGTCTGTTTTTGTGCGCATTCAGCAAGTATACGGCTGTTTTCTGATTTTTTTCAATTTTCTACTGTCCCATAACATAAACCTCACAAATAAAGTTAAAATCTTATAAGATATAATTATATGCCTTCAGTGTTTGATTTTGCAATGATTTCACTGTTTGGATGTGTTTTTCTATTTGTGTCTGTTTTTGTGCACATTCAGCAAGTATACGGCTGTTTTCTGATTTTTTTCAATTTTCTACTGTCCCATAACATAAACGTCACAAATAAAGTTAAAATCTTATAAGATATAGTTATTTACCCTCAGTGTTTGATTTTGCAATGATTTCACTGTTTGGATGTGTTTTTCTATTTGTGTCTGTTTTTGTGCACATTCAGCAAGTATACGGCTGTTTTCTGATTTTTTTCAATTTTCTACTGTCCCATAACATAAACCTCACAAATGAAGTTAACATCTTATAAGATATAGTTATATGCTGTCAGTGTTTGATTTTGCAATGATTTCACTGTTTGGATGTGTTTTTCTATTTGTGTCTTTTGTTGTGCACATTCAGCAAGTATACGGCTGTTTTCTGATTTTTTTCAATTTTCTATTGTCCCGTAACATAAACCTCACAAATAAAGTTAACATCTTATAAGATACACTTCTGTAACCTCAGTGTTTGATTTTGCAATGATTTCACTGTTTGGATGTGTTTTTCTATTTGTGTCTGTTTTTGTGCGCATTCAGCAAGTATACGGCTGTTTTCTGATTTTTTTCAATTTTCTACTGTCCCATAACATAAACCTCACAAATGAAGTTAACATCTTATAAGATAAAGTTATATGCCCTCAGTGTTTGATTTTGCAATGATTTCACTGTTTGCATGTGTTTTTCTATTTGTGTCTGTTTTTGTGCACATTCAGCAAGTATACGGCTGTTTTCTGATTTTTTTCAATTTTCTACTGTCCCATAACATAAACCTCACAAATAAAGTTAACATCTTATAAGATATACTTCTGTAACCTCAGTGTTTGATTTTGCAATGATTTCACTGTTTGGATGTGTTTTTCTATTTGTGTCTGTTTTTGTGCGCATTCAGCAAGTATATGGCTGTTTTCTGATTTTTTTGAATTTTCTACTGTCCCATAACATAAACCTCACAAATAAAGTTAAAATCTTATAAGATATAAATATATTACTTCAGTGTTTGATTTTGCAATGATTTCACTGTTTGGATGTGTTTTTCTATTTGTGTCTGTTTTTGTGCGCATTCAGCAAGTATATGGCTGTTTTCTGATTTTTTTCAATTTTCTACTGTCCCATAACATAAACCTCACAAATAAAGTTAAAATCTTATAAGATATAAATATATTACTTCAGTGTTTGATTTTGCAATGATTTCACTGTTTGGATGTGTTTTTCTATTTGTGTCTGTTTTTGTGCACATTCAGCAAGTATACGGCTGTTTTCTGATTTTTTTCAATTTTCTACTGTCGCATAACATAAACCTCACAAATAAAGTTAAAATCTTATAAGATATAGTTATTTATCCTCAGTGTTTGATTTTGCAATGATTTCACTGTTTGGATGTGTTTTTCTATGTGTGTCTGTTTTTGTGCACATTCAGCAAGTATACGGCTGTTTTCTGATTTTTTTTAATTTTCTACTGTCCCATAACATAAACCTCACAAATAAAGTTAAAATCTTATAAGATATAGTTATATGCCGCCAGTGTTTGATTTTGCAATGATTTCACTGTTTGGATGTGTTTTTCTATTTGTGTCTTTTGTTGTGCACATTCAGCAAGTATACGGCTGTTTTCTGATTTTTTTCAATTTTCTACTGTCCCATAACATAAACGTCACAAATAAAGTTAAAATCTTATAAGATATAGTTATTTATCCTCAGTGTTTGATTTTGCAATGATTTCACTGTTTGGATGTGTTTTTCTATTTGTGTCTGTTTTTGTGCGCATTCAGCAAGTATACGGCTGTTTTCTGATTTTATTCAATTTTCTACTGTCCCATAACATAAACCTCACAAATAAAGTAAAAATCTTATAAGATATAGTTATATGCCTTCAGTGTTTGATTTTGCAATGATTTCACTGTTTGGATGTGTTTTTCTATTTGTGTCTATTTTTGTCCACATTCATCAAGTATACGGATGTTTTCTGATTTTTTTCAATTTTCTACTGTCCCATAACATAAACCTCACAAATAAAGTTAAAATCTTATAAGATATAGTTATATGCCTTCAGTGTTTGATTTTGCAATGATTTTACTGTTTGGATGTGTTTTTCTATTTGTGTCTGTTTTTGAGCACTTTCAGCAAGTATACGGCTGTTTTCTGATTTTTTTAAATTTTCTACTGTCCCATAACATAAACCTCACAAATGAAGTTAACATCTTATAAGATATAGTTATATGCCGTCAGTGTTTGATTTTGCAATGATTTCACTGTTTGGATGTGTTTTTCTATTTGTGTCTGTTTTTGTGCACATTCAGCAAGTATACGGCTGTTTTCTGATTTTTTTCAATTTTCTACTGTCCCATAACATAAACCTCACAAATGAAGTTAACATCTTATAAGATATAGTTATATGCCGTCAGTGTTTGATTTTGCAATGATTTCACTGTTTGGATGTGTTTTTCTATTTGTGTCTGTTTTTGTGCACATTCAGCAAGTATACGGCTGTTTTCTGATTTTTTTCAATTTTCTACTGTCCCATAACATAAACCTCACAAATGAAGTTAACATCTTATAAGATATAGTTATATGCTGTCAGTGTTTGATTTTGCAATGATTTCACTGTTTGGATGTGTTTTTCTATTTGTGTCTTTTGTTGTGCACATTCAGCAAGTATACGGCTGTTTTCTGATTTTTTTCAATTTTCTATTGTCCCGTAACATAAACCTCACAAATAAAGTTAACATCTTATAAGATACACTTCTGTAACCTCAGTGTTTGATTTTGCAATGATTTCACTGTTTGGATGTGTTTTTCTATTTGTGTCTGTTTTTGTGCGCATTCAGCAAGTATACGGCTGTTTTCTGATTTTTTTCAATTTTCTACTGTCCCATAACATAAACCTCACAAATGAAGTTAACATCTTATAAGATAAAGTTATATGCCCTCAGTGTTTGATTTTGCAATGATTTCACTGTTTGCATGTGTTTTTCTATTTGTGTCTGTTTTTGTGCACATTCAGCAAGTATACGGCTGTTTTCTGATTTTTTTCAATTTTCTACTGTCCCATAACATAAACCTCACAAATAAAGTTAACATCTTATAAGATATACTTCTGTAACCTCAGTGTTTGATTTTGCAATGATTTCACTGTTTGGATGTGTTTTTCTATTTGTGTCTGTTTTTGTGCGCATTCAGCAAGTATATGGCTGTTTTCTGATTTTTTTGAATTTTCTACTGTCCCATAACATAAACCTCACAAATAAAGTTAAAATCTTATAAGATATAAATATATTACTTCAGTGTTTGATTTTGCAATGATTTCACTGTTTGGATGTGTTTTTCTATTTGTGTCTGTTTTTGTGCGCATTCAGCAAGTATATGGCTGTTTTCTGATTTTTTTCAATTTTCTACTGTCCCATAACATAAACCTCACAAATAAAGTTAAAATCTTATAAGATATAAATATATTACTTCAGTGTTTGATTTTGCAATGATTTCACTGTTTGGATGTGTTTTTCTATTTGTGTCTGTTTTTGTGCACATTCAGCAAGTATACGGCTGTTTTCTGATTTTTTTCAATTTTCTACTGTCCCATAACATAAACCTCACAAATGAAGTTAACATCTTATAAGATATAGTTATATGCTGTCAGTGTTTGATTTTGCAATGATTTCACTGTTTGGATGTGTTTTTCTATTTGTGTCTGTTTTTGTGCACATTCAGCAAGTATACGGCTGTTTTCTGATTTTTTTCAATTTTCTACTGTCCCATAACATAAACGTCACAAATAAAGTTAAAATCTTATAAGATATAGTTATTTACCCTCAGTGTTTGATTTTGCAATGATTTCACTGTTTGGATGTGTTTTTCTATTTGTGTCTGTTTTTGTGCACATTCAGCAAGTATACGGCTGTTTTCTGATTTTTTTCAATTTTCTACTGTCCCATAACATAAACCTCACAAATGAAGTTAACATCTTATAAGATATAGTTATATGCTGTCAGTGTTTGATTTTGCAATGATTTCACTGTTTGGATGTGTTTTTCTATTTGTGTCTTTTGTTGTGCACATTCAGCAAGTATACGGCTGTTTTCTGATTTTTTTCAATTTTCTATTGTCCCGTAACATAAACCTCACAAATAAAGTTAACATCTTATAAGATACACTTCTGTAACCTCAGTGTTTGATTTTGCAATGATTTCACTGTTTGGATGTGTTTTTCTATTTGTGTCTGTTTTTGTGCGCATTCAGCAAGTATACGGCTGTTTTCTGATTTTTTTCAATTTTCTACTGTCCCATAACATAAACCTCACAAATGAAGTTAACATCTTATAAGATAAAGTTATATGCCCTCAGTGTTTGATTTTGCAATGATTTCACTGTTTGCATGTGTTTTTCTATTTGTGTCTGTTTTTGTGCACATTCAGCAAGTATACGGCTGTTTTCTGATTTTTTTCAATTTTCTACTGTCCCATAACATAAACCTCACAAATAAAGTTAACATCTTATAAGATATACTTCTGTAACCTCAGTGTTTGATTTTGCAATGATTTCACTGTTTGGATGTGTTTTTCTATTTGTGTCTGTTTTTGTGCGCATTCAGCAAGTATATGGCTGTTTTCTGATTTTTTTGAATTTTCTACTGTCCCATAACATAAACCTCACAAATAAAGTTAAAATCTTATAAGATATAAATATATTACTTCAGTGTTTGATTTTGCAATGATTTCACTGTTTGGATGTGTTTTTCTATTTGTGTCTGTTTTTGTGCGCATTCAGCAAGTATATGGCTGTTTTCTGATTTTTTTCAATTTTCTACTGTCCCATAACATAAACCTCACAAATAAAGTTAAAATCTTATAAGATATAAATATATTACTTCAGTGTTTGATTTTGCAATGATTTCACTGTTTGGATGTGTTTTTCTATTTGTGTCTGTTTTTGTGCACATTCAGCAAGTATACGGCTGTTTTCTGATTTTTTTCAATTTTCTACTGTCGCATAACATAAACCTCACAAATAAAGTTAAAATCTTATAAGATATAGTTATTTATCCTCAGTGTTTGATTTTGCAATGATTTCACTGTTTGGATGTGTTTTTCTATGTGTGTCTGTTTTTGTGCACATTCAGCAAGTATACGGCTGTTTTCTGATTTTTTTTAATTTTCTACTGTCCCATAACATAAACCTCACAAATGAAGTTAACATCTTATAAGATATAGTTATATGCTGTCAGTGTTTGATTTTGCAATGATTTCACTGTTTGGATGTGTTTTTCTATTTGTGTCTGTTTTTGTGCACATTCAGCAAGTATACGGCTGTTTTCTGATTTTTTTCAATTTTCTACTGTCCCATAACATAAACGTCACAAATAAAGTTAAAATCTTATAAGATATAGTTATTTACCCTCAGTGTTTGATTTTGCAATGATTTCACTGTTTGGATGTGTTTTTCTATTTGTGTCTGTTTTTGTGCACATTCAGCAAGTATACGGCTGTTTTCTGATTTTTTTCAATTTTCTACTGTCCCATAACATAAACCTCACAAATGAAGTTAACATCTTATAAGATATAGTTATATGCTGTCAGTGTTTGATTTTGCAATGATTTCACTGTTTGGATGTGTTTTTCTATTTGTGTCTTTTGTTGTGCACATTCAGCAAGTATACGGCTGTTTTCTGATTTTTTTCAATTTTCTATTGTCCCGTAACATAAACCTCACAAATAAAGTTAACATCTTATAAGATACACTTCTGTAACCTCAGTGTTTGATTTTGCAATGATTTCACTGTTTGGATGTGTTTTTCTATTTGTGTCTGTTTTTGTGCGCATTCAGCAAGTATACGGCTGTTTTCTGATTTTTTTCAATTTTCTACTGTCCCATAACATAAACCTCACAAATGAAGTTAACATCTTATAAGATAAAGTTATATGCCCTCAGTGTTTGATTTTGCAATGATTTCACTGTTTGCATGTGTTTTTCTATTTGTGTCTGTTTTTGTGCACATTCAGCAAGTATACGGCTGTTTTCTGATTTTTTTCAATTTTCTACTGTCCCATAACATAAACCTCACAAATAAAGTTAACATCTTATAAGATATACTTCTGTAACCTCAGTGTTTGATTTTGCAATGATTTCACTGTTTGGATGTGTTTTTCTATTTGTGTCTGTTTTTGTGCGCATTCAGCAAGTATATGGCTGTTTTCTGATTTTTTTGAATTTTCTACTGTCCCATAACATAAACCTCACAAATAAAGTTAAAATCTTATAAGATATAAATATATTACTTCAGTGTTTGATTTTGCAATGATTTCACTGTTTGGATGTGTTTTTCTATTTGTGTCTGTTTTTGTGCGCATTCAGCAAGTATATGGCTGTTTTCTGATTTTTTTCAATTTTCTACTGTCCCATAACATAAACCTCACAAATAAAGTTAAAATCTTATAAGATATAAATATATTACTTCAGTGTTTGATTTTGCAATGATTTCACTGTTTGGATGTGTTTTTCTATTTGTGTCTGTTTTTGTGCACATTCAGCAAGTATACGGCTGTTTTCTGATTTTTTTCAATTTTCTACTGTCGCATAACATAAACCTCACAAATAAAGTTAAAATCTTATAAGATATAGTTATTTATCCTCAGTGTTTGATTTTGCAATGATTTCACTGTTTGGATGTGTTTTTCTATGTGTGTCTGTTTTTGTGCACATTCAGCAAGTATACGGCTGTTTTCTGATTTTTTTTAATTTTCTACTGTCCCATAACATAAACCTCACAAATAAAGTTAAAATCTTATAAGATATAGTTATATGCCGCCAGTGTTTGATTTTGCAATGATTTCACTGTTTGGATGTGTTTTTCTATTTGTGTCTTTTGTTGTGCACATTCAGCAAGTATACGGCTGTTTTCTGATTTTTTTCAATTTTCTACTGTCCCATAACATAAACGTCACAAATAAAGTTAAAATCTTATAAGATATAGTTATTTATCCTCAGTGTTTGATTTTGCAATGATTTCACTGTTTGGATGTGTTTTTCTATTTGTGTCTGTTTTTGTGCGCATTCAGCAAGTATACGGCTGTTTTCTGATTTTATTCAATTTTCTACTGTCCCATAACATAAACCTCACAAATAAAGTAAAAATCTTATAAGATATAGTTATATGCCTTCAGTGTTTGATTTTGCAATGATTTCACTGTTTGGATGTGTTTTTCTATTTGTGTCTATTTTTGTCCACATTCATCAAGTATACGGATGTTTTCTGATTTTTTTCAATTTTCTACTGTCCCATAACATAAACCTCACAAATAAAGTTAAAATCTTATAAGATATAGTTATATGCCTTCAGTGTTTGATTTTGCAATGATTTTACTGTTTGGATGTGTTTTTCTATTTGTGTCTGTTTTTGAGCACTTTCAGCAAGTATACGGCTGTTTTCTGATTTTTTTAAATGTTCTACTGTCCCATAACATAAACCTCACAAATGAAGTTAACATCTTATAAGATATAGTTATATGCCGTCAGTGTTTGATTTTGCAATGATTTCACTGTTTGGATGTGTTTTTCTATTTGTGTCTGTTTTTGTGCACATTCAGCAAGTATACGGCTGTTTTCTGATTTTTTTCAATTTTCTACTGTCCCATAACATAAACCTCACAAATGAAGTTAACATCTTATAAGATATAGTTATATGCCGTCAGTGTTTGATTTTGCAATGATTTCACTGTTTGGATGTGTTTTTCTATTTGTGTCTGTTTTTGTGCACATTCAGCAAGTATACGGCTGTTTTCTGATTTTTTTCAATTTTCTACTGTCCCATAACATAAACCTCACAAATGAAGTTAACATCTTATAAGATATAGTTATATGCTGTCAGTGTTTGATTTTGCAATGATTTCACTGTTTGGATGTGTTTTTCTATTTGTGTCTTTTGTTGTGCACATTCAGCAAGTATACGGCTGTTTTCTGATTTTTTTCAATTTTCTATTGTCCCGTAACATAAACCTCACAAATAAAGTTAACATCTTATAAGATACACTTCTGTAACCTCAGTGTTTGATTTTGCAATGATTTCACTGTTTGGATGTGTTTTTCTATTTGTGTCTGTTTTTGTGCGCATTCAGCAAGTATACGGCTGTTTTCTGATTTTTTTCAATTTTCTACTGTCCCATAACATAAACCTCACAAATGAAGTTAACATCTTATAAGATAAAGTTATATGCCCTCAGTGTTTGATTTTGCAATGATTTCACTGTTTGGATGTGTTTTTCTATTTGTGTCTGTTTTTGTGCACATTCAGCAAGTATACGGCTGTTTTCTGATTTTTTTCAATTTTCTACTGTCGCATAACATAAACCTCACAAATAAAGTTAAAATCTTATAAGATATAGTTATTTATCCTCAGTGTTTGATTTTGCAATGATTTCACTGTTTGGATGTGTTTTTCTATGTGTGTCTGTTTTTGTGCACATTCAGCAAGTATACGGCTGTTTTCTGATTTTTTTTAATTTTCTACTGTCCCATAACATAAACCTCACAAATAAAGTTAAAATCTTATAAGATATAGTTATATGCCGCCAGTGTTTGATTTTGCAATGATTTCACTGTTTGGATGTGTTTTTCTATTTGTGTCTTTTGTTGTGCACATTCAGCAAGTATACGGCTGTTTTCTGATTTTTTTCAATTTTCTACTGTCCCATAACATAAACGTCACAAATAAAGTTAAAATCTTATAAGATATAGTTATTTATCCTCAGTGTTTGATTTTGCAATGATTTCACTGTTTGGATGTGTTTTTCTATTTGTGTCTGTTTTTGTGCGCATTCAGCAAGTATACGGCTGTTTTCTGATTTTATTCAATTTTCTACTGTCCCATAACATAAACCTCACAAATAAAGTAAAAATCTTATAAGATATAGTTATATGCCTTCAGTGTTTGATTTTGCAATGATTTCACTGTTTGGATGTGTTTTTCTATTTGTGTCTATTTTTGTCCACATTCATCAAGTATACGGATGTTTTCTGATTTTTTTCAATTTTCTACTGTCCCATAACATAAACCTCACAAATAAAGTTAAAATCTTATAAGATATAGTTATATGCCTTCAGTGTTTGATTTTGCAATGATTTTACTGTTTGGATGTGTTTTTCTATTTGTGTCTGTTTTTGAGCACTTTCAGCAAGTATACGGCTGTTTTCTGATTTTTTTAAATTTTCTACTGTCCCATAACATAAACCTCACAAATGAAGTTAACATCTTATAAGATATAGTTATATGCCGTCAGTGTTTGATTTTGCAATGATTTCACTGTTTGGATGTGTTTTTCTATTTGTGTCTGTTTTTGTGCACATTCAGCAAGTATACGGCTGTTTTCTGATTTTTTTCAATTTTCTACTGTCCCATAACATAAACCTCACAAATGAAGTTAACATCTTATAAGATATAGTTATATGCCGTCAGTGTTTGATTTTGCAATGATTTCACTGTTTGGATGTGTTTTTCTATTTGTGTCTGTTTTTGTGCACATTCAGCAAGTATACGGCTGTTTTCTGATTTTTTTCAATTTTCTACTGTCCCATAACATAAACCTCACAAATGAAGTTAACATCTTATAAGATATAGTTATATGCTGTCAGTGTTTGATTTTGCAATGATTTCACTGTTTGGATGTGTTTTTCTATTTGTGTCTTTTGTTGTGCACATTCAGCAAGTATACGGCTGTTTTCTGATTTTTTTCAATTTTCTATTGTCCCGTAACATAAACCTCACAAATAAAGTTAACATCTTATAAGATACACTTCTGTAACCTCAGTGTTTGATTTTGCAATGATTTCACTGTTTGGATGTGTTTTTCTATTTGTGTCTGTTTTTGTGCGCATTCAGCAAGTATACGGCTGTTTTCTGATTTTTTTCAATTTTCTACTGTCCCATAACATAAACCTCACAAATGAAGTTAACATCTTATAAGATAAAGTTATATGCCCTCAGTGTTTGATTTTGCAATGATTTCACTGTTTGCATGTGTTTTTCTATTTGTGTCTGTTTTTGTGCACATTCAGCAAGTATACGGCTGTTTTCTGATTTTTTTCAATTTTCTACTGTCCCATAACATAAACCTCACAAATAAAGTTAACATCTTATAAGATATACTTCTGTAACCTCAGTGTTTGATTTTGCAATGATTTCACTGTTTGGATGTGTTTTTCTATTTGTGTCTGTTTTTGTGCACATTCAGCAAGTATACGGCTGTTTTCTGATTTTTTCAATTTTCTACTGTCCCATAACATAAACCTCACACATAAAGTTAACATCTTATAAGATATACTTCTGTAACCTCAGTGTTTGATTTTGCAATGATTTCACTGTTTGGATGTGTTTTTCTATTTGTGTCTGTTTTTGTGCATATTCAGCAAGTATACGGCTGTTTTCTGATTTTTTTCAATTTTCTACTGTCCCATAACATAAACCTCACAAATAAAGTTAACATCTTATAAGATATACTTCTGTACCCTCAGTGTTTGATTTTGCAATGATTTCACTGTTTGGATGTGTTTTTCTATTTGTGTCTTTTGTTGTGCACATTCAGCAAGTATACGGCTGTTTTCTGATTTTTTTCAATTTCTACTGTCCCATAACATAAACCTCACAAATAAAGTTAAAATCTTATAAGATATAGTTATATGCCGTCAGTGTTTGATTTTGCAATGATTTCACTGTTTGGATGTGTTTTTCTATTTGTGTCTTTTGTTGTGCACATTCAGCAAGTATCGACTGATTTTTTTCAATTTTCTACTGTCCCATAACATAAACCTCACAAATAAAGTTAACATCTTATAAGATATACTTCTGTACCCTCAGTGTTTGATTTTGCAATGATTTCACTGTTTGGATGTGTTTTTCTATTTGTGTCTTTTGTTGTGCACATTCAGCAAGTATCGACTGATTTTTTTCAATTTTCTACTGTCCCATAACATAAACCTCACAAATAAAGTTAACATCTTATAAGATATACTTCTGTAACCTCAGTGTTTGATTTTGCAATGATTTTACTGTTTGGATGTGTTTTTCTATTTGTGTCTGTATTTGTGCGAATTCAGCAAGTATACGGCTGTTTTCTGTTTTTTTTCAATTTTCTACTGTCCCATAACATAAACCTCACAAATAAAGTTAAAATCTTATGAGATATAGTTATATGCCTTCAGTGTTTGATTTTGCAATGATTTCACTGTTTGGATGTGTTTTTCTATTTGTGTCTGTTTTGTGCACATTCAGCAAGTATACGGCTGTTTTCTGATTTTTTTCAATTTTCTCCTCGCCCATAACATAAACCTCACAAATAAAGTTAACATCTTATAAGATATACTTCTGTAACCTCAGTGTTTGATTTTGCAATGATTTCACTGTTTGGATGTGTTTTTCTATTTGTGTCTTTTGTTGTGCACATTCAGCAAGTATACGGCTGTTTTCTGATTTTTTTCAATTTTCTCCTCGCCCATAACATAAACCTCACAAATAAAGTTAACATCTTATAAGATATACTTCTGTAACCTCAGTGTTTGATTTTGCAATGATTTCACTGTTTGGATGTGTTTTTCTATTTGTGTCTTTTGTTGTGCACATTCAGCAAGTATACGGCTGTTTTCTGATTTTTTTCAATTTTCTACTGTCCCATAACATAAACCTCACAAATAAAGTTAAAATCTTATAAGATATACTTCTGTAACCTCAGTGTTTGATTTTGCAATGATTTCACTGTTTGGATGTGTTTTTCTATTTGTGTCTGTTTTTGTGCACATTCAGCAAGTATACGGCTGTTTTCTGATTTTTTTCAATTTTCTACTGTCCCATAACATAAACCTCACAAATAAAGTTAACATCTTATAAGATATAGTTATATGCCTTCAGTGTTTGATTTTGCAATGATTTTACTGTTTGGATGTGTTTTTCTATTTGTGTCTGTTTTTGTGCGAATTCAGCAAGTATACGGCTGTTTTCTGGTTTTTTTCAATTTTCTACTGTCCCATAACATAAACCTCACAAATAAAGTTAAAATCTCATGAGATATAGTTATATGCCTTCAGTGTTTGATTTTGCAATGATTTCACTGTTTGGATGTGTTTTTCTATTTGTGTCTGTTTTGTGCACATTCAGCAAGTATACGGCTGTTTTCTGATTTTTTTCAATTTTCTCCTCGCCCATAACATAAACCTCACAAATAAAGTTAACATCTTATAAGATATACTTCTGTAACCTCAGTGTTTGATTTTGCAATGATTTCACTGTTTGGATGTGTTTTTCTATTTGTGTCTGTTTTTGTGCACATTCAGCAAGTATACGGCTGTTTTCTGATTTTTTTCAATTTTCTACTGTCCCATAACATAAACCTCACAAATAAAGTTAACATCTTATAAGATATACTTCTGTAACCTCAGTGTTTGATTTTGCAATGATTTCACATTTTGGATGTGTTTTTCTATTTGTGTCTGTTTTTGTGCACATTCAGCAAGTATACGGCTGTTTTCTGATTTTTTTCAATTTTCTACTGTCCCATAACATAAACCTCACAAATAAAGTTAACATCTTATAAGATATAGTTATATGCCTTCAGTGTTTGATTTTGCAATGATTTTACTGTTTGGATGTGTTTTTCTATTTGTGTCTGTTTTTGTGCGAATTCAGCAAGTATACGGCTGTTTTCTGGTTTTTTTCAATTTTCTACTGTCCCATAACATAAACCTCACAAATAAAGTTAAAATCTCATGAGATATAGTTATATGCCTTCAGTGTTTGATTTTGCAATGATTTCACTGTTTGGATGTGTTTTTCTATTTGTGTCTGTTTTGTGCACATTCAGCAAGTATACGGCTGTTTTCTGATTTTTTTCAATTTTCTCCTCGCCCATAACATAAACCTCACAAATAAAGTTAACATCTTATAAGATATACTTCTGTAACCTCAGTGTTTGATTTTGCAATGATTTCACATTTTGGATGTGTTTTTCTATTTGTGTCTGTTTTTGTGCACATTCAGCAAGTATACGGCTGTTTTCTGATTTATTTCAATTCTCTACTGTCCCATAACATAAACCTCACAAATAAAGTTAACATCTTATAAGATATAGTTATATGCCGTCAGTGTTTGATTTTGCAATGATTTCACTGTTTGGATGTGTTTTTCTATTTGTGTTTTTTGTTGTGCACATTCAGCAAGTATACGGCTGTTTTCTGATTTTTTTCAATTTTCTACTGTCCCATAACATAAACCTCACAAATAAAGTTAACATCTTATAAGATATACTTCTGTTTGATTTTGCAATGATTTCACTGTTTGGATGTGTTTTTCTATTTGTGTCTTTTGTTTTGCACATTCAGCAAGTATACGGCTGTTTTCTGATTTTTTTTACTTTTCTACTGTCCCATAACATAAACCTCACAAATAAAGTTAACATCTTATAAGATATACTTCTGTACCCTCAGTGTTTGATTTTACAATGATTTCACTGTTTGGATGTGTTTTTCTATTTGTGTCTTTTGTTGTGCACATTCAGCAAGTATCGACTGTTTTCTGATTTTTTTCAATTTTCTACTGTCCCATAACATAAACCTCACAAATGAAGTTAACATCTTATTAGATATAGTTATATGCCGTCAGTGTTTGATTTTGCAATGATTTCACTGTTTGGATGTGTTTTTCTATTTGTGTCTTTTGTTGTGCACATTCAGCAAGTATCGACTGTTTTCTGATTTTTTTCAATTTTCTACTGTCCCATAACATAAACCTCACAAATGAAGTTAACATCTTATAAGATATACTTCTGTTTGATTTTGCAATGATTTCACTGTTTGGATGTGTTTTTCTATTTGTGTCTTTTGTTGTGCACATTCAGCAAGTATCGACTGTTTTCTGATTTTTTTCAATTTTCTACTGTCCCATAACATAAACATCACAAATAAAGTTAACATCTTATAAGATATAGTTATATGCCTCCAGTGTTTGATTTTGCAATGATTTTACTGTTTGGATGTGTTTTTCTATTTGTGTCTGTTTTTGTGCACATTCAGCAAGTATACGGCTGTTTTCTGATTTTTTTCAATTTTCTACTGTCCCATAACATAAACCTCACAAATAAAGTTAAAATCTTATGAGATATAGTTATATGCCTTCAGTGTTTGATTTTGCAATGATTTCACTGTTTGGATGTGTTTTTCTATTTGTGTCTGTTTTGTGCACATTCAGCAAGTATACGGCTGTTTTCTGATTTTTTTCAATTTTCTCCTCGCCCATAACATAAACCTCACAAATAAAGTTAACATCTTATAAGATATACTTCTGTAACCTCAGTGTTTGATTTTGCAATGATTTCACTGTTTGGATGTGTTTTTCTATTTGTGTCTTTTGTTGTGCACATTCAGCAAGTATACGGCTGTTTTCTGATTTTTTTCAATTTTCTACTGTCCCATAACATAAACCTCACAAATAAAGTTAACATCTTATAAGATATACTTCTG